>NC_138178.1:171842666-172294504 GCF_964165515.1 Mesoplodon bidens
GAGTTTGCAGAAGAAAAGATAAGAAGAATAGATAGGAGGATGAGTTCATTGTTAATAATTTAGATGTTATGTTCTTAGATAGTAATCCACGTTGTCCACATCCAGAAGGTAATTGTGTGCCATTTAGAGAGATTTTGTCAAATTTGGTAAGTGTGATCAGGACAGGTTCTGCCTGCAACCTTGCCTACAATCTATGTAGTTGAGAATCCTCGTACAAAAACTCAACCAGACGTTTCAAAGCCACTGGCATTCAGCGTGATTTGAAAAAAACAAAGGAGGAGAATGAACTCCAGTTGGCTATCACAGCCTCCTTGTCTTCCTTTCCTTGGAGGAAGGAGCCCTGAGTTGAGCCCCACCGTTGTCATAGCCTGAATGCCTGCCTCTCACTTTCCTGCCCTGTGCTTTTCTCCCACCGTTCATCCACCTGGCCTGCCTCTTTCCGGTTCCATACCTTCATGGCCTGTTCCAAACCTGTCTTTCATTAGGAACCACGGGACCTCTTCAACCCCGGGCCACCTCCCCTCTGCCTGGCCTCAGTGGAATCTCCTTTCTTGTGCTGACTTCTTCCCCAGAATCACAGCTCTGTCTCCCCAGGTCCACTTTTTCCAACAATCTTTAGGACTCCTGATGACACAATAGGACACTTCTGTGATTCTCCGTTCTGCATGGTGACAGGCAGAGTGCTGTGCATGTGAATTCATACAGACGTTAGTGAATATGCACACGCCGCAGCCTTGGAGGGTCTGATCAAGGCTCATTCACTGCAGATCTGTGCCTCGTAGAGGTTGTTCAGTGCTCTCTGCTCTGTGCTTTGGAACCACGGGGTTGAGGTTGGAATTCTGGCTGGACCAACTCCTGATGTGCTCTTGGGCCGACTCAGTAAATTCTCTGTGCCTCGGTTTCCTCATCCATCACATGGAGAGGTTAATGCTGCCTGTCTCCCAGGGTACTATGAGGATTAAGTGTGAGTTAATGCATGGACAGCACGTGACCAGGACTTGGCATCGTTAGTGGTCAACATAGGTTAGCCCTGAAATGTACAGGATATAAACAAAGAGGCTCAGAGAGACTCCCATCCAGTCCCTGCCAATGCAGATGGAAGAATGCACATTCAGAGAGGCTGAGAGCCCCAACAAAGTTCACGTCCATGTGGCCAGCTAGTGACGGGAGCCCAGCCGAGACCTCTGACTCTTTGTGACATTGAACATTACTGTGAGTGTGTGTGTGTGTGTGTTTGTGAGAGAGAGAGAGAGAGGGTAGGATAAAAGGATGGGGAGCGAAGGCAACACCAGCCTGTTTCCAAATCTGAGCAGACTTCTAATTAGGATAACATTCAACTAATCTTATGAGAGAATATAAGGAAGGAGGAACTCATCACCGGGACTGCTTAGAAGTACACGGTGGCAGAAGGTAATCAAGCTTCCTTGAACCTCTACAACTGGTTGGCTCAGAATCTGGCACAGTTATCTTTGTTTCCCTAACTTTTCCCGAAGCCTTTAGCAATCGCTAACAACCCTATTTACTCTGTGTACCAGACAAACACAGTTACTGTCGCCATCTCACTATTTTTATCTAATATTGAAATTGCTCTTCCTAAGAACAGCCCTGAATATATTATGATATCTGCTGAATAAATGATGTGCATAATATACTGTGCAGAGATGGTATTTATGAAGCCAGGCTCTAACCGAAATGAAGGAATCCTTCAGTTCTCGTTTGAAAGGAAATTCAATCGGATACATTTTCAAGAAAGCAAAGTCATGCTTTTTTTTTTTTTAATCCTTGCAAACTTTTGGATTCAAGGCCAATTTCTTCATATTCCCCCGTGGGATAGACTGTCCTGCAATTTCTAGCATACTTTTCCTGCAGAAATTGAGGCTGTCTTCCTGTTCTTAGATGAGGAATATCCCACTAATAACACACCATTACCATTGCTTTTATGTATAATAATACATCAAACACATTTAATAGTGCTTGAGACATTACAAGTCATCCTCTCAACAGGCCTCTGAGTAAAAGGGGTGTTAAAAGATTCGCATTTTGCAGAGGAGACTGCTGGTCTGTACCACGGGAGGGCTACAGAGCAGTCGCTGTTCCCTCGGCAGCTTTGCCAGCTGCATGAAGCGTTTACTATGCACGATGTCAGTTTGTTGTGCATCTTATGTTTTGTGCAGAGAGATGGTAGCACTGCTGTTGTTCATGAGTTGCTTATTACAGCAGGTTCGAAACCACCACCACCTCCAGCGACACAGGTGAACTGAGATCGGGAAAGGGAGAGTGGGTAATTTGGGCACAATCCCATGGATAATAAGTGCTGAATTGGGTTCAGACCAGGATGTCTGCTTCTGAAAGCAAGGTCATCAAAAGGCCTTTACCAGGACATGCTGCCTTCCTCCTGGGGCCTGGATCCTTGTGGTTTTGAATCCAGAAAAAAAATTCAGCCACCTTTGTTTTCATGGAATGGAAAGTCAAGAAGTCAAGTCCATGGGTAAGAAGTGCTGGTCCATATGTCTGCGTATTCTTCACCCTGTGAATTTGTCTCTACATTCTAGCTCTCCTAAAAGACAGCAAAAGTTATCTCACAGTTGGAACAAAAGCAACAAAACAACAAAACTCTCGGGGATTTCCTCAGTGAATGCCTTCTTTTTTCAGCTGAGGAAAGTGATTTTGCTGATGAAGCTCAGAAAGGTGAAGCAGCTTTCCAGGACCATGAGGCTAATGAATGGTAAACTGAAGACCAAGACTGGGGTTTCTTAAATGGATCCTTCCAGGAGGTCATGAGGCTGCTTGCTGGCTGGTCTTCAGCCCTTTAAGAAAAAGTTTCCCAACCAAGTAATCATGGATCTTACCTGCTGGATCTATTAGCCTCCCCAGATCCCAATCCTGTCCCCCCAGATCCTGGACCACCCAGGTGAAGGTTAGCAAAGTGGGATAAAAACTTTTCCTTTTTCTTCATCCCACAGCCTGCTCACAGACACATGCTTCAGAGAAGCATCCCTCAAGACAAGAGACCTTTGGGTAGGCACAGGGGATAGATACCTAGGAAGGTCAAATAAGTTTGGGAAAATTCTGGCTTAAACGGTTTCTCTGTATTAGGATTTTTCCACCCATTTAAGGGGCTAATGTGCATGATAAACGTCCAGGAGTGTCAAGATGTGAAGTGTTTCTCAACTTATTTGCCGAGAGAATCATTATTTTCCCCAATAATATCTTGTTCAGCTCAAGGTTCTTGGATCATACTTGGGGTAATGATGCTTTAGACCAGTGATCAGCAAACTATGGTACACAGAGCAAATCTGGCCAGGTGCCTGTTTTGCAAATAAAGTTTTATTGGAACACAGACACGCTTGTTTGTTGACATAGTCTTCGTGGGTGATTTTGCACTACAAGAACAGAATTAAGCAGTTGCAACAGACACAGTATGGTAGGCAAAGTCACACCTATTTGCTAACTGATCCTTTACAGATAAAACACGTATAACCCCTTAGAGAGTGCTACAATGGGATCCTTTTTCCTTTTTATTACAAACTTAGAGCTTCAGTATTAATCATCACAAGTGTTAGGGCCAGAACATTTTTCTCCCTTCTTAATGGTATAATGGGACTTAACCATTGAGATGGTCATTATGGACGCATTTTTAGAGTTATAACTTAGAGCCCATCCGATTTTCCATTCATGGGTAAGTTTCCTAAGACTTAGCATGTAAATGTGACAGCCCTGAGCTCACAAAGATGGACATTTATAGGCCTGGGTAATTACATCTGCTGCATGGCAATCTCTTTCACTTGAGACTGAGTAGAAGACATTGGGATGGAGTGGTTGCATCTCTACGGCAAAGTACATCCTGATTGGATGTCCATTCTAAGCTCCCCAGCGAAGAGGAACAACAGCTGAGCTGCCACCTCTCCTGTGCCCATGGTTACAGGCACGCCAACTTTGTGTTTTGCTATAGGCTTAAATTTATCTTTAAACTCTTAATTGTTTTTCTTTGTTGCAGATTGGCTTCTGGTGAACTGAATATTTAAAAGATATTACAGGGAGAAACAACACGGTTGGCTGATTGTTTCTTCCCAAAATGGATGAGATGATGAATGAATGCTTCCATTTACATAAACAATCAGCTGAAAGAGCCTCACCAAATGTGAGCATTTATATTTGATGACATCCTGATTGTAACCATAAATAACAATATTTTCATTGTTGGGTCATAAACATCATTACCCAGCGTGTTTTAGGTAAGTGGGCACTTAACGGGGTAAGGAAGAGATGATAAGGAAGATTAAGGTGAGTACTCAGCAATATGGGAAGAGATAACCTTGCAAATTTCAGGTGTGTAATAAATATCTCTGCCACGGGCCCGCTGGTAAATAAGATGAGGTTTTTGACTCATACCAGGTTAACCCATGCAAAAGAAACGAATCGAAGAAGAAAAATGATTTCACTCAACCCCCAAGCCTGTGTCGAGGGACCAAATGTGCCAGGCTCTGTCCTTGAGTTGTGGTCTGGCTGGATGATAAGAACACACCCAGACAGCCGGTGACAGTGTCATGTGATAAAAGCATCAAAGCAAAGAACCCATATTTCAATGAGTCTCTTTCCTTGTAGACATTCTAAAGTCCTGTGGTCCTGATTTTATTGTCCTATTCTTTTGATTTGTTTTGTCTTCTGGTTATTTTTAAATTTTTGGTTTTTCATTTTGAATTCTTTTATTGATGTCTGACCTACCTCCAGAAGACTCATTAAACTTTGGTTCCTAGGTTGATGAATTTTTACATTACAGAGTATTGCAGCATCCGACAAGTGGAGTCTTTACTTATAAATGGGAATTATCGAATTAAAAAATACTTTAAACTCAAGAGCAGTGTACATTCTAAATAAACACAGGGAAAAAATATCATAGCGACAAAAGAAAAAAATACTTTGGAAAAAGATGACAAAGAATGCAAGTTCCCCAATGGTCACAAACACAGGTTTCAGCACAGACAAACCTGAGTGGAAATCCAGCATTGTCATTTACAAGCTGTGCGTTTCTAGAAAATTTATCGTATCTCTTTGAGACTCAGATTCCTCTTCTGCAAAATGCAGATGACAACACCCAAATGTGAGGCTGATAGTGACCTTTGTGCAGTAACTGTGGTGGCACAGGTGGAATAGGACACCCAGTACCTCGCCCACGTGAGAGTTAATGCGAGTTGATATTGTAGTATTACGACAGCAATGAGCAAAGACCACACTTTCAGCAAGTCAACAGTTTGTGTAACCCCCAAATAATGGATTTACTTGTCAAAAGAAATAAAATTCATAAAGGAAGAGGGACACGCCGGTGATGGATGATCATACATTGTGAAGTAAAAATGTGCTACGGAGACGATTTAAGAAATCTGGGTTTTGTAGGTGATAGATGCCCATCTTGATGTTTTTCATTCCATAACTTCTGTGCTGTTTGCCACCTGAGCCTTCTCATTCACTGGGAATAATGGATCTGCCTCTTGACAGGTTGACCCGACAATGTTATGTTTCAACTGGTTTTTGAACAAGGATAGGAGATTCTAGACTCAGAGGATTTTCCCTTTGTCACTTTGAGTTTCATCATAGATTACTTTCTTGTGATGGGTAATTTTATGTGTTGATTTGGCTGGGCCAAGGTGCTCAGATATTTGGTTACACATGATTCTGGATGCTTCAATGAGGGTGTTTTTTGGATGAGATTGACATATAAATCAATAGACTTTGAGTAAAGCAGATTGCCCTCCATCCAATCAGTTGAAGGCCTTAACAGAATGAAGACTGACCTTCCCTGAGAAAGAAGAAGAGGAGTTCTGCCATCAGATGGCCTTTGGACTGGAATTGCAACTATTCCTTGGGTCTCCAGCCTGCCAAGCAACCCTGCAGATTTTGGACTTATCAAACCTCTACAACTGAATGAGCCACTTCCTTAAAATAAATCTTGCTCTCTCTCTCTCTCTCTAAATATATGCAATATTCTGTTCTGTTTCTCTGGAGAACCCTGATTAATACACCCCACAAAAAGGAAGACAGTCCAGTTTTGGTGGGGTTCATGATGCTAGTCAACCAACAATTTCTTTAAGAGCAAAAAATGGTCTTTGAAATCCTGAATTGTGGTATGGGTGCTTCCTAGTGCTTTGACAGCCATGGGTGTTGTAGCCTCTCTGAGCCTTGCTTTCCCCATTGTTATAGGGAGGTTGTGAAATCTATGCACTAGCCTATATGAGAGAATTAAATGATGTGCCATATTGCATCCTGGTTGATGGTAAACACAGATCAAATGTTGACTTCTCTTCCTTCTTCGTTTTGAAAGCAGACTACGGGAAGAAAATCTCTGCTCTTTCTCCCATCTTTGCAAACTCCAGAACATTCTCTCCAACAAAGCATGCCAACAAAGAGAGGGGTGGTGAGACGAGTGGATGAAACACTAATTCTTTTTTCTTCCTTTAATTAAAATTTATCTGTATGGATAAAGGTCATCAGAAATTGGCCAAACATTTGATGGCTAAAGAATGAATTATAATTTGGAAAAATAAAATTCAATAAGAGAAGAGAAAACAAAATAGGTTCTCTGGTTCTAGATATATATAGATTTTTGTTTTCCACATTAATGCCTTGATGTGTCTGCAACTAACCAGCCTTTGGCTGTCTTACAACTGGTGCAATTATTTTGTCAAAAGTGGTAGGGTTGATTTTTTTTTTTTTTAATCTTTGAAAAAAGTTAGTTTATAGTTTCCTAACTTAGATTACTGGAAATCGCTCCCACGGGCTTTTTAACTGCAACAAGAACTCAGAAAAGTGAGTCCTTAAGACCAATCTGAAAGATTTAAAAACATTAATAACTATCATTGAACCAGCAGGAGGAAAAATAGAATGTCTTTTTTTTTTCTCCCTCTGCATTCAGGATCAAGTTTTTGTATTTTCCCCACAAACAACCTGAACTTGATTTTTCTGTTCTTTTCTCCTGCAACACAAATGGCTATTTTCTGTAAGGATGATAATTATATAGCACCTAAGAGCTTAAAAACACACTCACTTTCATGCTCTCTATTAACGGACTCTTAGCTCACTCCAGAAAAAAAAAAAAAAGATTATTTGTTGATTATCTGGTTTTTAGTTGAAGGAACTGAAACTCTGGGAGGATAGCTAGTGTAACCAAATTGAGGTGACCACAGCAGCTGAGGAGGGTCTAGAAACTGAGGTTGGTTTGGGTACTAAGCCTCTAAGCTTTTTTGTGATAACAAACTGTATGTCCAAATTATACAAATTTAACAACCAAATTGAGGACCATCTCCTGTCCATTGTCTAGGTCCCCCTCGCCTTTCTCATCCCTCCCCATCTTTGAAGATACATCCAGGTCTGTCTAGATCATCATCATCCAAGATTCATTCCTCCCTAAGCCAAAAGTTACCTGTTGAGTGCCTCCAAAGGGCCACAGCAGAAAGCGCATCTCCTGTTTGGAGTTTAAGTCCTTTCTCTGACATGTAAATAGCTGTGTGATCTAGTCTAACTTGCTTCTTGTCTCGAACCTCAATCCTTCTATCTATACATGGGAAGACCAATATCCAACTGGCAGCATGATTGTAATTATTATGTGAAACAGTATTTGCACATATATAAGGAAAATAGTTAAGCATATGATAGGTTCTTCATAAACGTTGGCTTTATTTCCCCTCCTCCCTGGAATGAGTTAACTTTTCTCAACATCTTGACATGGATTGACACATAGGGACAATGTGAGGTCTGCTGATGCAGAGGCTGCCAGAAAATCACCAGCTCTGCCGCCCACCCCCTTCCTGAGCACACAGCTAGATCCCACTAACCAGCCTCCCTCACATTAGGCATTGACACTTGCCTTCTTGCACAACCCCCCACGCTTTGTTCCCCTCTGGCTTGATGAAGAAAAGCATGGCGAACTTGAAAGCCACTCTTTCCTTCAGGGACACACATGTTAAAATGAACTTAAGCAAGATATAAACTTCAAAGTGTTAAATCACTAGAAGTTGAGGGTTTAGCTATTTTAGTGGCCAGTGTTAACCTTATCCAGTACTTATCCACACAATAGTTTTTAATTCATTTACAAATAGATCAGACGTACACCGACACAAAGACACACCTACACCAACACACACACACAGACCAACGCATATACACATAATAGCAACACACATAGACACATACCTACACACTAGAAATTTAGCATTTTATGGACACAATGAATGTTTTATTGGCTTAATATTTGAGTTCTTACCTGATTTCTCTTGGCCTTACCTGTACAACTTAAAGAATATATTAAGCATTTTAAAATTTATATTGGAATTTATATTTAAAATTTATATTTGAGGGACTTTTAGAGGCCAATATAGAATCCCCCTTCCATAGCTGTCTTACAGATCACCATCTTCTGCTTGAACCTCTCCCGTGACATGGTGCCCACTGCCTCCCATGGAAACTGGTGGCCAGACAACTCTAGGCGTTGCAATGGTGTGTTTCATATGAAGGTCAGAGCTACCTTCTCTAACATCTATCCGTTCCCCATGGCTCTACCACCTGAGAAACGAAGAAGCAACCTATTTGATTTTCTATAGGAGAGCCCCTTAAGTAATTGAAAATACAGCCAGTTTTGCTGTAACTCTTGTTTTTGAAAACACATGTTTGTGATTGATACATTAAGGAATGATTTAAACATTATGCAAAATTTGCATTTGCTTATGTGTCATTTTCGCTGCAGAAAACACTAGTGAAAGCAAAAACCTGCACCCATGTGAATGGAGTCATGTGGAAATGCACAGATTACACACGTGTGTACCCCTCAAACACCCATCCACCACCCCAGTCTACCGCATGGATTATGATTCACACTAGTGATACAACTTTTCCTCTGATTTCAGAAAACCCTCCTTCCACCATTTTGCAATAATTCACAAACTTCCACCCTTCCCATACCCACTTCTGTAAGCAACTTTGAGACTTTTTCTGGGTAAAGTACCATATTTAGTGCCATATTCATATATTTTTCTTAACCACTGAATATATATTACCTTTTCTATCCACTCTTATCTTTTTTCTTTTTTTAACATGCCATTGATGAAGTGTTTGAATGTTGATCCCCAGCCTACTTTTCCCCATAATTCTGTGGTTTTTATTGCACAATTTTGCATAATGGGTGATTTTTAGGGATACATATATCACATGTTAGTGGAACTGGTTGTGGAACTTGTATCTTCCTTTAGTCTGTTAATAGAATGGGGAGTATTTGTCATTAAGGTACATCTCCACATTCTCTCAGTAAAAAAGTATTGTATGCCAAGCCTGGCCTGATGCTGGCCACCCAACAATGAATAAACACATGTAGTTGCTGCATGTCTTAGAGCTCATAAATTCTAGGTCTACTGACCTCCTAATTCTCCTGGGAGGGAGAATGAATTGGCAAAAAAAGGATACCAATTAACTGGCATAATTTCTGATTAGCTAATTCAGCCACTAAAAACAGGAAAAAGGAATGAATTAATAGTTGGTGGGCCACCTATGCCAGAGTCTATGCCAAGTGTTTGTAAGAGCATTAGGAAAACCCAACCCCACTTCAACCTCTCAGGTAAGCATTACATCTGCCATTTTGGAAGTGAGGTAGTGAAGAGTTTTAGTGCCTTCTCAAGAGCTAGGCATCAAGTCTAGTTCAGCTCTGACACAAATTCTTGTGCCTTTTCCAATAGGCCGTGTTGCCTCTGCTGTGCTTTCTTGTCTGCCCAATGTCTACTATACTGAATTAAGGACCAACTATGTTCTTGGTACTGAGAATTCTTTACAAGAAGTCCACAAAGCAGCCAGAGAGGTGAAAGTTGGAACTGCCAAATAAAAGTAGGTGGAGTTCATCTGACCAGAAAGGATAAAAGAGAAAAACAAGTACACAGATTATTAGCAAACATGCCTTGTCTCCAAACCTAATGTAAAACTAATAAAGTTGCATAATTCATGCAATCATAAAGTCAAATATTTTGTAAAATTACATCATTTATGGAAGTGATGAACTTCCATCTAATATCTGAAATGCAAGGGTGATTTCAAAGCTGCATTTCAAGTGGTGCTTGAGGGATCGTTATAGGCTGGAAATGGCCGATACAGTGGAGTTGCAGCCATTTGGTGCAGGCATGGAAACTAAAAGCTGGAACTGCAGCCAGAAATGCAGTAAAAAGAGACTATTTATCCTGTTTCTATGACTTATATTCATCACTACAGACAACCAGGTAATTGAGTTATCTTTGGCCTTGGAAGTCTGTCTTGTGGTTTATGTGCCCTTTTCTATCAGGCCCTGCTGTTAAGTCAGACCTGTGGACACTGGTGCTGGGCTTGCGGGTGGGGGGAGAGGCCTGGTGTGCACGTGGACAGGAGGCTGAGAAAAAGAACCTGTGTTATTTACTCTGAAAGTGATGACGATGATCTCATGGTCCAGAATGCATTGTCCCTTGGAGCCCCTGGTATGAATATCATGATTCACTTTTATAGCAGCACATTTTATACAAACTCTTTTGTTGGTGGAGAAAAATGTCTCATCTGACATGATTGCAGGGGAAATCTCCTTGTGTTCCTCTCTCTCTTGCCCCTAATAGTCTCGTGCCCATCTATAAGAGTACATAAAATGTGTGGTGTGCAGGATGGTAATGAGATGGCAGACTTTTTCTAACATCAGAATTTCAATAAGGAGGGAATTTGCCTCCAAAAGAGGACACTGATCTTTTCACAAACACTGTCCTTTGTCCTGAGGCACACAAAATCCCCAAATCCCTAAAATATTTCTTCTGAAGATAAGATAATTTTGCTCTAGCCTAGGCTGAAAAAGAAAGAAGGGGAAAAAGCCATCTATCAGATGCAGTCAGGAAAGTCCTGTTGCTTAGGGAGAAAGTAGATTAAAGGCCCCTATCTTATCTGTATTTCAATTAAAATCTTATTTTTGGTCCCCAGCAGTGTAACCCATTGAAGTCTTTCCAAGTAAAAAACACCACTTCAGTAGAAGGACGTTAGAGAAATCTTTAATGGGCATATTCTACATGTGATGTGGGCTACTTCTCATGTGTAGGAGAAATGACAGGACAATATTTTGAAAGAGATGTGAAGCTTACAAAGGTGGGAAGGGCAAGGAATGCATTACCCTGGTGAATTCTCTACTGCGGGATCTTTTTTTGTTTTTTTTCCACTGAGCCTCCATTTGAATATTTTCAAACTTGCCCCAAGTAGTTAAAAAAATCACTAAGGGGGCAGGAGGAGAGAAATTCGGGGAGAGGAAATAGGGCTATTTGAGTATCTTGTGATAATCCTTTTGAGATTCTGAGTTCAGGATCAGGCTTATCTCCGAAAAGCTGGTGAAAAGAAAGAAGCCAGTACTCAGATTTAGAGAATGTTATCCACATAAGTAACATTTATGGAAACAGTCTGGTAGAACTCAATGATTGAGATCTAAGGACCCATGATAAATCATAGACTAAATCAGACATCAAACAATAGATCAATCAATCAATCGATCAAACATCAGTTGGGACTTCCCTGGTGGGCCAGTTGTTAAGACTCTGCACTTCCACTGTAGGGGGCACAGGTTCTATACCTGGTCAGGGAACTAAGATCCTCTAAGCCATGCAGCACAGCCAAAAAAAAAAAAAAAAAAAAAAAAATCGATCAATCAAACTAAATGTGAAGGGATACAAAACTACATTCCAAAGTAAAAATAAGGCAAGTGTAAAATGCAGGTTTTAAGTTATCAAGCAAGGAAACACAAATGAGGACTTTCTATGTCTAGGGCACTGTGCTGTGTAATCACAGCGGGGGAATGGGGCAGAGGAAAGGGATGAAGAAGCATGTTCTAGAGTGAAGGGAGGAGGAGTGTGTCCTATTGCTGGCTTTGCTACAGTTAACCAAGACAAAGGTCAGTAAACTTTCTCTATAAAGGACTAGATAGTAACTATTTTAGGCTTTGCAAGCCAGCAAAGTGGCCTCTGTCAAGCTACTCCACTCTGCTGCCTAGAGCAGATGCAGCCATAGACAACATGCAAATGAATAGGTGAGACTGTGTTCCAATCAAACTTTACTTGCAGACTTTGAGATTGAATTACATGTAATTTTCATGTCTTAAGATATCATTCTTCTTTTTACTTCTTTTCAATCATTCAAACGTGTAAAAACAACTCGATTCAATGACCGTGTAAAAGCAGACAATGGCCAAATTTGGCCTGTCCCTGTTAGCTTGCCAACCGCTGATCAAGATGGTACATTAATACCAGCATAGGATGATCAGGTTCATTGCTAAAGAAGTGATTCAGAGAATATATGGTCTGAATTGTGAGAGTGCTTTCCCTCTTGGTGTGCCAAGAGGCAATATCTACTCCTGTTCAGATAAATTCGCTTATGTGGGAGAAGATGCAGGCAGCTTTAGTTAACTGTTAACTGTTTGGTTAACTAGAAACAGTTATGGTGAGCAGCAATGGGCTCATAATAATAGAAGTAGTAAATCATCTTATTGAGCTAACACGTATTGAGCACTTACTCTAAGCTAGGCACACTGTTATGCATGCATTTCCACGTCCTTAACTCTTATAACAATCAAGCGAGGTAGGTATTCTTTCTACCATCACTTTGCAAATGAGGAAACGGAGGCCTGAGGAAGTTAACTAACTTGCCAGAGGGCACAGAGCTGATGAAGGGTGCATCCAGAACACATTGGGGAATGTGATTCAGAGATGAGAATGTGGAAAGTGCCATGTAGAAGTACAGATCTGGAACCCATGAGTCAAATTGTCTGACCTCCAATCAAGACTCCACCACTTGCCAGCTCCAAGAAAAGCTTCCTAATCTCTCTGAGCCTCAGTTTCCTCATCCATGAAACAGAACAATAATTGTACCTATTTCACAAGCTGAGGTTGAGAAATAAATGAATTTAGGGTTCATAGCTAGTGCCCAATAATGTTGGCTAATGATACCATAGACGGAATTATCCTAAGGTTTCTCACACTTATTTATACATGGTACCATATTACATCCTTTGCTTTGAGCTAATCCCATTTTGACTTTGAGAGATTCTTCTAGAGCCATTCTTTGCATCAGGATTTGGCAAAAGAGGCCATGTTTACTCCATCCATAAACATAAAATGTATAATATTTGAAACAGCCCTGGAATGTCCTCAGGCCTTTTCAGACAGCCCTGGTCTATCTCCCAGGAGTGTGTATGCAGTCCCAGACTCCCTTTGGTCTGAAAACCTCAGCCACATCCAGCACTGCTGATAGAATACAGAGTCAGTGGGCTTGAAGGGACCAGGAGGTGGACCCTTCTGCCTCCTGGCCTAGCAGAGGGGACAGCATGCAAATCATTCCCTCCAGCGCTCTGGGCCTGCAGCCCCTCCCTCAGGCTTCTCTCACATTGGGAAAAATCCATAGCATCAGCTTAGCTAAACTCCATCTGGTTTTATGTGCAAACCCCTAATTATTTTAGGCAATAGAATTCCTAAGTGTCACAGATTTTCTTTTCAGTAATTCTTGCTTTAAAAATCAATATCAGAACCTACCACCATGTATTCCAAGTGTTCCCATTCCCCAAACTTCAGTGACTGCCTGTGATAGTAGGATAAAGTTCAAATTGTTTTTTTTTTTTTTCTTTCTGATATTCAGGGTCTTTCAAGCTCTCATTCATCTACTTATGAAAGAGAGGTTTACCACTTCCTACTACTATCTTTCAAGTATTGTAATAAGCACACGTAAGCATCTCTAAAGTTGGAATGCACCTTAAAATCCCACAGCCTGTACCCATTGCTCTATACCAAAGGCGGTCATGACACAATCATGGCCTGCATGTGTGTGCATGTCAAAAGGCTACTAGCATTGAATCCTGCAGAGCTGCAGAGATAACTGTAACCAAGAGATTATGGTATAGCACCTTTTTAAACCCCTAAGACTCAAACGGTTGTGGGAAGGTGATAAACCATCTAGGTTTAGCAACATTCCCAAGGAGTAAAAAATCGGTGGGTTCCACATACTTGCAAAGCAGACTTAATAGCCCAGCATCAATGACCGTAACTCTTTAAAGAAATGCAGCATCACCAACACTCTGGATGGCAGAGAAAATAGTATTGTATGGAGAAAGAAAACCACAGACTCTAATTGAAAAAGTGATTTAGGAAAGTTGCAATCTGTGAGCAAGTTTTAAGACTACCATAACCATATTCCTTTTCTATCACAACAGCAATATATGATAAAAATCTGTCTACTTAAGTGTAAAGGATTTTTTTCCCATAAGTATAAAATAAAATTTCTAAGTAATAAGAAAGCATCATGCCACTGTTTTATTTTCAATCCTTTCTCTCTTTCTTTCTTTTTCTTCCTTTCTTTTTCTTTCTTTCTCTTTCTTTCTTATTCTCTCTCTCTCTTCCTTCCTTCCTTCCTTCCTTCCTTCCTTCCTTCCTTCCTTCCTTCCTTTCTTTCTTTCTTTCTTTCTTTCTTTCTTTCTTTCTTTCTTTCTTTCTTTCTTTCTTCTTTCTTTCTTTCCTTTTTTTTAGTGGCACATACAATATTGCTTCATCTTACAATTGATTGTATCTTAGATTCAATAAAATATTGTTGTGTGCTGATCATGGTCTAGAATCATGGGGCACAGATGTACAGAAGTGGTCTTTTCTCTTAAGGACTTACCGTTCGGTATAAAAGAACATCAGTCCCTAGGTCCTCTAGGTACCGTCTCTCTGCACTGCCCTTTGCCCTCTTGGTTCATTCCTACTTATCCTTCAAGGTCCAGGTTAAATAACTCCCTACTGAGATGTTTTCCCAGATAATGTGTCTGCAGAAATAACGTCTTCCTCTTTTGTATGTCTATAATGTTTTTCTCACAGTCATGAGTTCCACAGCCAGGCACCTTGGTTTAAATCCTGGCAGCTCTGCTTGAACAAGACAATTAAGCCTGCTGGACCTCAGTTTCTTCCTGTATATGGTGCATGAGCATCTCATGCTCAGCTTTCATGGCTGTTTTGAGGATTAATTACATTAATACAGGTAGGACCCTTAGAAGAAGTTAGCATAAGGTAAGTGGAATTGACCATTTTTCAAGCCACTTTGTCAGCATTGCTCCCACTGTCATTTGATTCATTGTGATGTGGGTCTGCATGTAGGCTCCATGAGAGCTGTAATGGTGTCTGATGTCAGCCTCATTTCTCTCCCTGCACATAGTATAGCATTTGGCTCAGAGTAGGGAGTCACTCATTAAGCCCTTCAACAAACATTTATTAAATTAAATACCTGGCATGCATTAGCCACTGTTCTAAGCTCTGGTCCTCGAGAGCTTGAAAAATATTTGTTGAACAAATGAGCTAATGATTATTCACTTTACAAAGAATGAGGTGATACTCAGAAGACAACCAAGCAATCCCTGCTTGGCCAAAGGACAGAATTCTCTAGAAGTCAGCAGCTGAAAACAGTCTGAAAACTCTGGATGCAATTAGTCATGTTTTATTTGTTTGTTTATTTGTTTGGGCTAATCAATACTCTCTTAAAGTTACAGCTAGCTCAGCTGACAGCATGGTCTTCTAGACTTCTCTCTGGCTCAGCCTACTTCCTTTAAGGGGTTATTCCTGACTCAGCAAGGGTCATGGGACTCTGTGATATAAAGGCCCTCCATCTGCAGGAATTTGGGGTCTTAGATTCCAAGAGTTCCAACTCTAGCTACACACTTACCCATCACTCTGGTCTACCAGCTCTCTAGTCTCAGCCATGGAACTCATTTCCAGCCTGTAATCCTTCTCTTCGCTCAACCCTTCCAAGTTGATTTGGATTCAACTTCTCTTTTGGTTCTTTGTTGGCTCTATTTTGGTTTCTCTACCCCAGTTCTTCCTCCCCAAGGATAACATGGTAGGTAGCGCTTGTGTTTGCTGCCATCCAGTCTGGGAATCTGCCTTGCCTTTGACACTCTCATAGGCAACCTCCCTGATAGCATAGACAGAAAGGTACTATGCAGCTATTAAGAGAGATCACCAAATATTTCTTAGTCCCTGACTTCTGGGCACAGAGTCAGTTTGTTTCTGGAACTATGTAATCGTTTTGGCCAATGAGTTGTGAGCTAAAGATATAGGTGCCACTTCTAGCAATACTATTTATTTGCCTGTGAGAGATCCTCTGTGTCTCTCTGTCCCTCTGCTTCAGTGACCAGCACAGTCAAGATGGCAGCTGACCCATCAACATGAGTTTTGGAGTGAAAGATGAAGCAGAAATTCATTGGACCTATGACAGGCATGGAGCATGAGAAATAAAGAAAACTTAGTTGCTGTAAGGTTACAAATATCTGGAGGTTTCTTGTACCACAGCATAATGTAGAGAATCCAGACTGATAAGGGCACACAACACTTTCTACATCCTTGACTTCCATTTCCTTTTGGGTTATTATAATGACCCATTAACTGTCAGTATAATGTACATTAAATCCACGTGATATTTTTGGTATGGCATCAGCCAAACATGTCAAGATCTGTGTATCTGTCTCCTATGGGAGATGGTTTCTGTTGCCAAGTTGTATGTTGATGAACCAGTTCTGGCGTTTATTACAACTGAAAAGTAGCAGAAGGCTGTCTAATAGAGCATCTACCGTTTAGTGAACAGAGATGGAATTAGGTAATGATGGCAGGTGATGTTATAAGCAATCGTGCTCGATGCAGGTTTCGTTTAGATTCATTCATAGTGTGGAGTCATTTCCAAATGCCAGTCTCCACTCTGCCTGCTGAAGCCATGTCTAATATTTCTAAACATATTTCGGCTTGGTGACACCTTAATGGTACATGATAACACTTGGCCTCCCTCTTAGAAAAATGGATACTCTCATTTCTCTAAACATTGGGCCTTTACCTTGAGCCATTTCCATTTAAATGCAAATTTCAATCATGTCCACCTTTCTGTGTTCCAACGTGAGCCTATGGAAATGATAGCAGCTTGAATCCAAATTTTGAGAGGCTGAGAGCTGTTCCCTACAGGGGTCCTAGACAGGATACATGGTTCTTTTTTGTCTTGGTCCTGTGTTGCTATGATTAGTCTCAAAGGGAATGTTTTGCTTCTATTGAGTGGAGTGGCTAGGTCAGAAGAGGGAAGGTCAGCACCCAGAACTAAGGACACAGGATGGAGGTATCACATGGAGTTCCCCAAAGTGACCATTTAAATGTGCTCTGGCTTGTACTTTTAGTCTTGGACTCCCAAAGACAGAATTCAGGGCCCACAAGCTCCTAAAGGGCTCTGAGGGACAATGGCTGCCTGGCGTTTCTTCCCTGGGGGAGGTCTCTGTTTCTCAACACATGCCTCTCATCTTCATCAAGTCCTGCGTAAGAGTCCAGGCCTCCCTGGCCTGAGGATCCTTTCTTGTCTACAGACAGGATGCTGGGACCCAGGCCAGGCCAGGCCAGGAGAGCAGAGCCACAGTAGGGCAGTAAGGTCAGAATGACCTGCAAGGGTATTAACTGAGCTGAGCCCTTAGTGGGGTAAAGGATATTTCTGAGGACCTCCAGAGTCCCACCTAGTGAAAGAACCAAGGCCCAGTGACCAAGGCTACTGGGACTTCAGAAGATTCTGGAAGTCCGTCTCTTAGAGGAAAGAGCATGAGTTCTGGAACCACATTGACTGGGTTCAAATTGGACCGTGCCATTTCCTAGCTATGGCATCGTGGGTGAGTGCATTTAACTGGGCTTCTGTTTTCACACACATAAATAAAGACAAGAATAGTAGTTGAACTCTTGGGGTCGTGGTAAGGATAAACATGCTGATAATTCATGTCAGCTTACAGTAGTGCCTGGCCCTCTCTAAGTGCCCCGGGAAGGTCTCTGAGGGAAAAGTACAAGGAGGACGGCTGGATGTAATGGTGTGCACTCCTTTCCTTTGTTGCTTGGTTGACCCAGTGGGTTGCCCTGTGTTCAGCAGAGGAATCCTTCCAGCCAAAAGACTTTTACTTGACATTGGAAAGGGGAAGAAAAAGGTGGCTATTATGAAGGTCTTTTTAAAAAATTTATTTTACTGAAGTATAGTTGATTTACAATGTTGTGTTAATTTCTGCTGTATACCAAAGCGATTCAGTTATACATATATGTCCATTCTTTTCCATTATGGCTTATCACAAGATATTGAATATAGTTCCCTGTGCTATACAGTAGGACCTTGTTTGTCCATTCTATATGTAATAGTTTGCACCTACTAATCCCAAACTCCCACTCCATCCCTCCCCATCCTCTCTCCCCCTTGGTGATCACAAGTGTGTTCTCTATGTCTGTGAATTTGTTTCTGTTTCATAGATAAGTTCATTTGTGTCATATTTTAGGTTCTACATATAAGTGATATCATATGGTATTTGTTTTTCTTTTTTTGACTTACTTCATTTAGTATGATAATCTCTAGTTGCATCCATGTTAGTACAGATGGCATTATTTCATTCTTTGTTATAGCTGAGTAGTATTCCATAGTATATATGTACCACATCTTCTTTATCCATTCATCTGTTGATGGACATTAAGGTTGCTTGTCTTGGCTGTTGTAAATAGTGCTGCAATGAGCATTGGGGTGCTAACATCTTTTCAAATTAGGGTTTTCTCCAGATATATGCCCAGGAGGGGATTGCAGGATCATATAGCCCTGGCTTGTTTAGAGACCAGAGGAATCCCTTGGGGAAACACTACTAAGGAGGAGAAGGAAGCAGGGTTGTTGTTGAAGGAAAGATGAAAGGGAAGATTCTGCACTGGCGAGCCCAGCTGTGGGACTTGGCCCTAGGGGATTGGTGGTCAGAAACTGCATGCTATTGTCATTGCAAATTAGTATATGGTAATTGCCATTGTGAATTAATATAGGGTAATCTATTCCCCACTGGGAAGGGGGGGATGTGTCTGACTAAACTTCAATGTGACTACAGGTTGCATTAATTAAAGAAAATGTCAAGGGCCAAGGGATGGTGGGTATAGTGCTGGATGGACAGCTCCGGGGAGGGTTTTTGCTTCGGGACTTTGTTCTTGAATAGGAGTTGAAGCAAAGGTGGTAAGACCTCAGAGGAGGGTGTCTAGGAGAGCAGGAGATGCCAGACCATGTCCTTTGTACATTCCCATGCACATGCGGATAATAATGGCTCTGAGAAGTTCCCACGAAAGGGACCCATATACTTGTGCTTCTTCTGAACATCTCCAAAGATATTAGCATATGGAACTCCCTTCTGAACTCAACACCGCCCAAAAAGTTGTGGAACTGGTGGGAAGTAGCACTTTATTTAAACATTCAGTTCATGTCATTACAGCCTCGACTGAATCTTTGCTTGTTGCCAGGCACTGAGCTGGCCTCGTGGGAGCAACAGATATGCACACACTATGTCCCAGAATGGGTTAAGGGTCTAATGGGAGAGACCGGCATATAAGCCAACCTTTAAATTACTGGGTAATAAGTGCCACAGAAAGGAAATCTAACCCACGCTAAGAGGGATCCACAGAAGAGACTGTGGGTGATCTGAGTCCTAAATATAAGCAGGAGCTAGCCAGGTAGTGGAAGTGGATTTGTGCATTCAGTCCTTAAATGGATTTCTTCATTTCTTTCTTGGTTACGTGTTTGAGAATATTTGATCTATGAGTTTCCTTAGTTGTGATACATGGGACAAAATGATATTCTGCTGTAATTTTCATGAAATAATATGCTTTTGCTCTGGATTTGACCCTTGATTCCAGTGTAGCTCAGGGCCTGTCCCTCTTCAATATAACATGAGTACGAATCTCCATGGGGGGCTGTGGAGAGCCTGGGCCTGGGACAGCAACCCTCCAGCTTCCTTTGGCCTCCCAGCCACCACCACACATGCGATGGGCCATTGAGCTTATCTTCAGAATGAGGAAGAGAGCATCTTGTAGCAGAAAGTGCCCCGGACCAAGAGTCTGAAGCCCTTGCTTGCAGTCTTGACTCTACCGTGCTGAGACCTTGGGTGATTAATACATGTCTGTAAAATATTTTTTAATAAAAATATTTGGAAGAAATCCTGTGGTGCATTACCAGATCAGAGAAGTACTCAGGTATCTCAAGGGTTTTAGATCTCCACCCTTCCCAGCTGCAGCCCCTCCTTGAAATTCAGTGTCTCATTTATAAAATGAAGTAATTGGCTCTAACTCCAAGACAGCAGAGAGGGTCTGATGAGATGCTGTATATGACAGCACCTTGTAAACAAAGGAGCAAATGTGAGATGTGATTCCTTCTTCCCTACAAACCAAGAGGAATTTACAGACCTCGCCATAAGCTTCGATAAGTGGCTCTAAGCTCTGGAAAGACCCAGAAAAAGCATGTCTGGAGCAGGTGTGCAAAAGGGACTGATACCCATTAACTCAGACAGATACAATGAGGTTACTGCCTAAATGATTTTAGGAGAAAAAAACCTCACAATCTAAGCCTGATCCTGGTCAAACCAAGCCCTTGAGCCCTGGGTGAGGAAACAGAGAAGGCTGAGGTCCACATTGTTGATAAACATGGATCTGAATGCATGCATTTTGAACTAACTATGACGTGGAAAGCCAGTGGTGGTGGGGAGTTTTATTCAGAGGCTGGTGGTATAAGTATCTTGGTCAGAGGACCCAGAGGGGGACCTGATGTTCAGCTGGGGAGGGTTTCCAGTTTTGCCATTTAGAGTTTTATTTTAAGTTATTGATAGGAACACTGGCGTGGAAGACAGTAGCAGCTGGAGGTAAAGGAATTGCAATGAAGGCTGAAAAACGACCCAATGAGCACAAAAAAGCAACACAGAGCAAAGTAGGGGAATATTTGCATGGATGGGGTTTTTCCACGAGATTATAAAGTTCTTGAGAACAAGAACTAGGTCTGAGGGACTTCCCTGGTGGTCCAGTGGTTAAGACTCCACGCTTCCATTGCAAGGGGCACAGTTTTGATCCCTGGTAGGGGAACTAAGATCCCATGTGGCACAGCCAAAAAAAAAAAAAAAAGAACTAGGTCTGATTTGAAGAGCCTGGCACAGAGGGTACAGTTTTTTATTTTTATTTTTTATTTTTTTGTGGCTGTGTTGGGTCTTCGTTTCTGTGTGAGGGCTTTCTCTAGTTGCGGCAAGTGGGGTCCACTCCTCATCGCGCTGCGCGGGCCTCTCACTATCGCGGCCTCTCCTGTTGCGGAGCACAGGCTCCAGACGCGCAGGCTCAGTAATTGTGGCTCACGGGGCTAGTTGCTCCGCGGCATGTGGGATCCTCCCAGACCAGGGCTCGAACCCGTGTCCCCTGCACTGGCAGGCAGACTCTCAACCACTGCACCACCAGGGAAGCCCCGAGGGTACAGTTTTGACACGTGCTTGTTCAAGGAATGAGTGGAGAAATGGGTGGATGAATGAGTGAATTTGTATATGTGCTCATACACATGCTTCCTCCCTTCCTCTCTCTCATCATCACCACAGTCACTGTCTCACCAGCTCTTCTCTATCCTGAAGGCATCATCTCTCCCTGACATCTGCTATTGGCCGGCCCCATCTTGTCCTCTGGCTTCTGCTCAGATGTTTCCCAGCTGCCTTCAAGGGACCAACTCCTATGCTGGTGACCCTATCACTTGTCACCCTCTGCCACTCAACACTGCTTCACGATGCTCCACAACACTCACCATTCTTTGGAATTAGTTAAGTTATAAAGTTATTTGTCACTGTCTGCACCTCCACCCCTCACGAGAATACCGGCTGCCCTGAAGCATGGGGTGTGGTGATCCTGGTGACCTCTGTTTGCCCAGAAACTGGTACTGCACCCAATACACACAGATGCTCAATAACTATTGATAGAATGTATTAAGGACCCTTTATCAAGCTTATTATAGATACTATTTGTGGAGCACAGAGGTCTCCTAGGCCGTGGTTCTTTATATACATTGCAGATCCTTGTGCCACTGTAAAATAGGTCTTGTCAACCCCATTTTATAGATTAGCTATCTCAAAACACATGTGTTCACACCCGTGCACAGGAAGTTGTGCTCCTTTTAGCAGAAAGTTCCTGCCGACCTCAGAAAGTCCTCAAAAGTGTGATGGCAAAGGTCTGAATTTTGTGGGCTGAGCCCAGGTCACCAAGACTTCAAGACACAGGGGGTAAGCAGGACGTGTATTTAAGGACACCCCTCTTCCAGGGCCAGCCCCGGTTTCCCAGGACCACGAACACAAACGTGCACTGCATGAGGGGGCTGGTTCTCAGCACATGGGGGGCCCTCCCTGCCAGGCGGGGGCATGCTAACAGAAGTCAGATGTTGCAGCTTCAGGAGACAGGCCAGTCCCTGTACGTTTGGGAGAACTTGAAAGAATTCTGGAAGAGCCATAAATCTTGGACTGGAGTCTTTTATCAAGCTCTAATTTATCATGGTCTCTTAATTACTTTGACTGGAGAAGTCATAATCCATATGTATTGGAAATTTGGTCGGCCCAGGCCTGTTTCTCATGACAAGGGCAGTTCTTGACACACGCAATTTAACTTAGAGTGGTTCCACTTGACAGTGACTCTGCATGTGTCCCGCTGCTGGTTGTGCTCATTCCCCCGGCAGAAATTCTCCCACCATCTCCAAAGTGCCATGTCCTGCGTTTGCCCATAAGGTACAGGCAGAGGAAGAGAGTCTCTCAAGAGACTTGATATCGACTGGAATAAAAAGAAAACTAGACAATTCCAACTGAATGTGATACATGGCATAAATGCCAAGCATGGGGTGTTGTGTGGCCACCTAGAAAAGGCACAGGACTAAGCCCAGGGCATCAGGGAAGGCTGCCTGAAGGAAGTGGTGCCATCTTGAGACTTACAGACTTTCGGAAACCAGAGGCCATGTGAAGGCCTGGAAAAAGATGATAACAGGGAATGTTGGAGAACTAACATGAGCCAGGTGTGTGGCTTTATAGGCAAGTTGATAAGGCCTGGCACACAGTAGGGCCTATTCTCTGAACTCCAGACAAATCCAACATGCCTACTTGGCATCTCTATTCAGTTGGCTGATGGGTCATCTCAAACTCAACATGGGCAAAACGTGACCAAAGCTCTTGCCACATTCCTCTCCCCACCTCTCTCCCTGCAAGCTCCTGTCCCATCTCAATTCTTCCCCATCTCAGCCCTGGTACCACCATACATCCATCTGATCAGGCCCCAAGCCTAGAAATCAAGCTTGCTTATTCCATTCTGTAAACTCCCTCATCCAGTGCATCAAGGAGTCCAGCTGGTTTTACCTTCAGAATGAATTCCGAGTCTGTTCAGGTATCAGCCCCACTGTTACCGTCCTATTCCAAGCCTCTACCTGCTTTGCCCAAATCCTGTTGGTGTCTCC
Source organism: Mesoplodon bidens (assembly GCF_964165515.1). Classification (NCBI taxonomy): domain Eukaryota; kingdom Metazoa; phylum Chordata; class Mammalia; order Artiodactyla; family Ziphiidae; genus Mesoplodon; species Mesoplodon bidens. The sequence continues at coordinate 171,865,965 of NC_138178.1, forward strand.
CATGGAGGATTCTTGACTCATCTAGCAGGATTGTGTCGTGGTAGTCTCAGCACCTCCAGTGCTGAGCACGCCTGCCTGGGTATACAGGTCTGCTGGTGCATACTTGGAACTTTATTTGGAAAAAAAAAAAAAGAAGGTACCATCTGTTTGCAGGACATATGTTAAGTTAACCTTAAAAATACATTCCAATATACATTAGTACAGACAAATACTGTTTGATTCTAGTTAAACAAGGTACCTAGAATAGTCAAATCCTAGAGTCAGAAAGTATATTGGTAGATGCCAAGGGCTGGGGGGAGGGGTGGGGGTGGGAATGGGAAGTTAGTGTTTAAAGGGGACAGAGTTTCAGTTTAGGAAGGTGAAAAATTTGGGAGACAGATGATGGTGAGATTTGCACAACAATGTGAATATACACAGTGCCACTGAACTGCACAGTTAAATATGGTTAAAATGGTATGTTTTGTATTATATGACTTATACCACAAAAAAAACCATTAAAAAAAAAAGAAAATAGTGAAAACTGTTCAATTTGCCTTCAGTCCCCTGCAACGTATGTTTGTTAAAGGCAGAGGACAGTGTAAATGGAAAACTCTCCCCATTTGTAGAGCAGTCCCATCATGTCTGCATCATTGAGGGGCCCCAGGCCCGTGTTGAGTCAGAGGTTTGGGGATCCCAGACATGATCTTTGACCTAATGCAGCGTACAGTCTAGTGAGTGGGACAGGTAAATGACCAGAGCCCCTTTGCAAGAGGGAGGACCATGTGAACACTTCTACCGATAGGCTGTGAGCAGAAGTGCTGCGTCACTTCTAGGCTCAAGCATTTAAGAGCTACTGTGGAAATCTCAGTTCTTTTCCCCTGTTACTCCAACCATGGGGTCTACATGATGAGATCAAAGCATACTGGATCCCTGAGTCACTTCATGGAGGACAACTTCCCTGGAGGGTCTCCCAACATGCATCAGAGTTTGGGTTCAACCACTGAGATGTTGAGGTTAAATTATTATTGCAGCCTAATATGATCTACCCTGATTCATAGAGGGGTGTTGGGACTCTAAGCAGTTTTGACATTGCCGAAGGATGAAGAACAAAGCAGAGGAAGAAGTAGCCTGCAAGCTCCTTGTCTGAACTGGGAGCTTCTTGAAGCTGCTACTTTCTGACTGATGCTAAATTTCTCTTTTCATCGTTCCCACTGAGAAGGAATGGTGTCTGGAGGGTCTGATAAAGCAATTTCAGCAAAACTGAGAAAGAATGAATATATGTATTTGTATAACTGAGTCACTAGGCTGTACACCTGAAGTAATACAACATTGTAAATCAACTATACTCCAATAAAAGTAAAAAAAAAAGACTGAGAAAGAGTGCTCCTTCCTTCCCCTTTCCCTTTCTCAATCATCTTGCCCTACAAATCTCAGTCAAACCAATAGCTGGTCTTAGTCAACCAAAGTCTCCTTCATAGGTGCAGGGGATTTGTTTTGTATACTGCTGAATCTTAGGAGCCTAGAACTATGCCTGGCACAGTATTTATTGACTAAGCATCCCAAGAAGACCAACGTGACAGTATCTCCCTGAAGGCAGAGGAGGGTCACCTTGCAAATTTGAAGTCTGAAGATACATGTGTATGTCCCAGCTCTGCCTTTACCAGCAGCATTACCTTGAGTCAGTACTCCAGTCTCCCTGTACCTCAGCCTTCCCTTCCAGCAAACGAGGATTGCATGGCCACCTCCCAAATTTAAGGACATGCTTGCCTTATGAAGATGGAAATTTTCCCAAACTCTAAAAGAAAGCAGAGATTATACAACTTTTCTTTTTCTTTTTTTTTTTTTTTTTTGTGGTACGCGGGCCTCTCACTGTTGTGGCTTCTCCCATTGCAGAGCACAGGCTCCGGATGCGCAGGCTCAGCGGCCATGGCTCACGGGCCCAGCCACTCCGCGGCATATGGGATCCGCCCGGACCGGGGCACGAACCCGTATCCCCTGCATCGGCAGGCGGACTCTCAACCACTGCGCCACCAGGGAGGCCCTATACAACTTTTATCAATCTTTTTTTTTTCCTCTTAGACTCTAGTAATTTGGTTGAAAGATAAGGTCCATTACCAGAGACAACTGGAAGTGTTGTTTGCAGCATTGCTTGAGGAGGTGGTAAAAAAAAAATACTTTGGACTTTAGAACCATCAAGGCATTAATTCTCTTTTATCTAAAACTTCCCTAGGCAGCAAAGTCACCCAGATTCCACTGAACAACCACAAGAAAACTGGGTCTGTCCCCAGTCAGAAAATCTTGGGAAATCCCTGCACAGAGACAGTTTTAGGACTTCCAAGGTTTCTAAAAACTAGCAAATATGATCTTTTTTAGAAATCTAAAAAGGGTCTCTGAGATTGTATCCCATATCATTATAGCAATGATAAATTTGTCATGACATCTCCAAAATATAGTAATATCTTGCATGTGTGCAACATTTTGCCCTTATTGTCCAATCATTAAAGCATGTTCATTGCAGAAATAGTCAACTGATAAAGATACATGTAACCATGTAGCTACTATCTGAGTGATTGCAATGTACCAGGCTCAATTTAAAACAAGTTATAATTCAAAAAGTCACATGCACCTTAATGTTCATTGCTGCACAACTTACCATAGCCAGGTCATGGAAGCAACCTAAATGTCCATTGGCAGACGAATGGATAAAGAAGAATGTGGTACATGTATACAATAGAATATTACTCAACCATAAAAAGGAATGAAATTGGGTCATTAGTAGAGATATGGATGCACCTAGAGACTGTGATACAGAGGAAATTAAGTCAGAAGGAGAAAAACAAATATTGTATATTAATGCATATATGTGGAATCTAGAAAAAAGGTACAGATGAACTGATTTGCAAGACAGAAATAGAGACACAGATGTAGAGAGCAAACATATGGACACCAAGGCCAGAAAAATGGGGTGGGGGGATGAATTGGGACACTGGGATTGACGTATATACACTAATATGTATAAAATAGATAACTAACAAGAACCTGCTGTAGAGCACAGGGAACTCCGCTGTACAGTAGAAACTAACACAACATTGTAAAACAACCATACCCCAATAAAAAATAATTAAAAAAAATAAAACAAGTTACATCTTGGGACTTCCCTGGTGGTACAGTGGTTAAGACTCTGCACTCCCAATGTTGGGGGCCCGGGTTCAATCCCTGGTCAGGGAACTAGATCCCACATGCTGTAACTGAGACCAGGAGCAGCCAGATAAATAAATAAATATTAAAAAATAAAACAAGTTACATCTCTTAATTTTATCCTCACAACCATACTAGGAGGTGGATGTTATTATTATGTCCATTTAACAGACTGGGAAACAAAGGCACTGAACAAGTAAGCAACTTCCCCAAGCCTCGAAAGCTGGTAAGTGGCAAAGCCAGGATTCAAACGCAGGTAATCCAGTTCCAGAATATATGCACTTAACCAAAAAGAATAACTAGAAATAGGTTTAATCTTACTTAATCTTACTCTTATGGGCTCAACTGTGTCCCTCCAAAATTCATATGTAAAATCCCTAATACCTTGTACCTCACAATGTGACTATATTTAGAGACAGAGCCTAGAGAGAGGTAATCAAGGTTAAATGCAGTTGTATGAATGGACTTTAGTCCAATCTGACTGGGGTCCTTACAAGAAGAGGAGATTAGGAGACACACAGTGATACCAGGATACAGGCACATAAAGGGACGACTATGTGAAGAGGCAGCAAGTGGGGCCCATCTTGAAGCCAAGGAGAGAGGCTTCAGAAGAAACCAAACCTGAAAAAACCTTGATCTTGGACTTCTACCCTCCATGAATGTGAGAAAATACATTTCTGTTATTTAAGTCCCCCAGTCTGTGGTATTTTGTTATGGCAGCCCTAGCAAACTAACACACCAACACAAGCTAACACACACTATATAGTCAATTCAGTCACTCAACAAACATCTACTGGGCAATTTGCAAATACGTCTCTGACCATGCTAGGTCCTGGGTAGACAAAGTCACCTTCTACAAGACCTTTATTCTGAAAGAATTTATTGTCCATGTTTGCCTGTGCAGGGCCCTGTCCTGATGAAACAGACCTAAGATGATATGAGATGATGCATTATGACAATTTCTTTCATTCATTCATTCATTCAACATGTATTTATTCATGCTTCTTTAGGAACAAGACACCAGGGTATGGAGATAAGAGCTTGGGAAAGTGGTCCTGATCCCCAGGCTGCAGGTACACCCCAGATGGGTGACTATCAGAGTCCTGGTCCTGGAGTCAGTCTTCAGAGGTTCAAGTCTCAGCTATGCCACCTTTTGGCTGTGTGACTATGACAGAGTTCTTAAACTCTCTGACTCTGTTTTATAACTGTCAGGAGGGTATCAGAGAGTCTCTACCAGGAAAGTCTGCTGTGAGGAAGTTGTACAACTATGCATGTGAAATCCTCAAGCCAGTGGACACTCCCTTGCACCCTTGCAGTGATGATCAGTTACAATTAAGCACAGAATGGCAGTTTCGTTAGGATACATTTTGAATGTTCCCACAAAAGACATTTGCAGCCACAAGGCTGTACTGGTCACAGGGTAAGGAAAGCAGTCCTGTGGGAAGATTCAGTCCTCAGAATGGTGGTCCAGCATTCCAACTTCTTTGGGTTAAATTTTCTCATCTGAAAAATGGGAATTTTGTTATTTTCCTCATGTTTAGATATGTTGTGAGAGTTTGGGCACATGCTATTATTAATCTTCCATTTTGCACGTGAGGAGACTGAGGCCAGAGTGTCTCAGGAAGGAGGCCAAGGTCACACAGCTGCTAAATGTCAGACCATCCGTCTTTTGACTACAGCATCTATGCCCTTAACCGCAGATGGGAGGGGAGAAATGGGCTGCATTTCCTTAAATGGCAGAAACTCGGCAAGGGGGAGTCTCAGGGCGCATCGAGGAGAGGATGAGGAGGGCCACCATGCGATGTGAAGACCGTGCTTGTAATATCCCAGGGACGAGCTCCAAGGACCCTCCAGGACATGGATTTGGTCAGCCCTCCCTTTTCTGGGGAACACACAGTGCCAGCCTCCTCCACTTCCTTCTCCCACCAGGTAGGATTTGCTGTGGGAGACCAGAAAAATGGCTCCCTTCTTATGCCACCTGGAAATTGAGAGAAGGTTCTAAAAGCCCCATTAATGTAGCCTGGTGTCATGCTTACTGTTCTTGAATTTTTTTTTTTTTTTTTTTTTTTTAGTCCAAGAATAGTGCCTTAGAAAATTTTATTCTCATTTCCCAATTAACCGTTTTTGCTTTGCTTTATTTTGTTTTTTCGCACACTAGCCAAGATGTAATAGAACCTTGACTCCAGGCCTCTGGGGCTGGGCTGTGGACACGGACCCACAGCCTCTGTGGGGAAGGGAGATTTAGGGCAACACCTTGCCCACTCTGTTCAGTTGTCCTTGCTTGTTTGTTTTTGGTTGAGGAGCAAGGGCACTGAGACATTGACAAGTGCAGAGTTTTACATCCTCATTAAAGTCGCCCCTCACTCTAGGCTCATTAAAGCCATCATGTTGGCAAAGATTCACTCAGGATATGAAATGTTGATTCCGACTCCATTGCCGATGGAGATAAATGAGCATGATCTGTATAACTTGTTGAGGAATTTGTAATTTTGGATTCAAACTTGTCTCATCTGTCTGGCTTGGCCTCTACTTCTGCCCTGGGGCCAGAGCTGACCCTTTCTCATCCACTCTCTCGAGTTGACATGAGATTTGATGCTATGCCCTGACATCAATGTTTCTTTAGAAACCCAAGATGTTCTTAAGACTTGGTTCAGACTTGGCTCTGTCCTTCTGTATTGGGCTAAATAGTGTCCTCCAAAAATTCATGTCCACCTGGAACCTCAGAATGTGACATTATTTGGGAATAAATCTCTGAGGTGTGATCCAATGAAGATGAGGTCATCTTGGATCGGGGTGAGCCCTGGGCCCTAATCCACTGACTGGTGTCCTTATTTTAAGATGGAGGAAATTTGGATGCAGAGCCAGGCATAGAGGGAAGATGACGTGAAGACAGACACGGGGACCCCCACGTGGAGATGCAGGAAGAAGCTGGGGTAACGTGTCTACACAACAAGGGCACCAAGGGTTGCTAGCAAACCACCAGTTTCTGGGAGAAACATATGGGGCAGATTCTCCCTCGCAGCCCCCAGAGAGAACCAATCCTGCCAACATCTCTGGAGACTCTCTCTACCTAGGATCCTGAAATCATCCTAAATCAGCAGCAGGAACTAACAAGAGAGGTGAGAGTCAAATGGGCATAGTTTGGGGCAGGGCAGGGGTGTGGGCATTCCTCCAGGGATCCCAATCCAGCTTCTAAGATGCCTTCCTGAGAATCCACCTCTTCCAACTTCTCTCCTCCTACCCACGGGACATAGGAAAGGGACTGAGAAAGTGGCTGCCCCCCAAGGTCTCGGAGACTTCTGATGGAAACACGTTGAGGAATCATGGTTGCCCCGTTTGAAAAGGCAACCAGATGGTGTCTTAAACCATATGGTGTCATAGAAGAGCAGGACCAAAAATAATAGGACTAAGTGATGGAGTAAATAAGTCACATTAACTCCTTTGTCATTTCCAAGGTGATAAGACTACTAAAAATATATCTTTATATGCCTCCCAGAGTTAAAGATAGGCTCCAAAGGGGAGGCCATGGCAGGATATTAAGAGTTTAATGAGGTGCAGTTTCAGAGGTGTTAACATTTGACAACCAGAAACAGCAGTAGCCAAAAACTTATAATCTGAAACAGATGATCAATTATGGGTATGAAAGTCGCTCACTTAGAGTATAGTTCTGGGCTGCAGGGATGTCCTGGGAGGGGAGAAATCAGACGTGGATTCTAGGTTGGCATATGATCCAGGAAAACACTTAGCCTGGGTCTCTTTGCCCTCAAACAAGATGACCACATGTGCGTTGTTGCCCTGATGGAGGTACTGAGTGGAGACCAGCACTGGGGCCATGGTGGGTACAGATGGCCATTGCTCATGGTGGCCTTGGGACAGGCATTGCCAAGGTTTTCCTTCCTTGAGAAACTTCTTACACTGGGAAGGCACGGAGGGGCCGTGTTCTGCATTCTGCCAGGGGTTCTTGTCATCATTCTCATAAAACTTTCCGCTCTAATGTGATTTTGTCAGACTTTTAACATCTGGTTGAACAGCTCAGAGGGAAGCAAACCTGACTTAGACTCTTCTAATAAAATAACCCATTTGGGAAGGGTGTTCAATGGCATTTCTGGAATGTGTCCAGGTTGCTGATTTCTAAAGGAGAAGAGAGAAGGAAAGTGGGTTTGGAGGTATCAGAAATTTAAAAGAGGGCTCAAGAGAACTGAGAGAGGGGTCCAAAGAGCCCCCCTTCCCAACCAGCTTTCTGGATTCTTCTGTGACATAAGTTGCCTGCCCTGTAGATGTAGGTGTCACCTCTGACAGCTCTTGGACTATTTAATGTATGTATTGTTCCCGAGTAAGATTTTGAGATTCTAGAAGGCAGGCTGCAGCTCCAGCATAATGCATGATTTTTATGCATTTACTCATCCATTCACTTGTGATTTCATTCATTCATTCATGCTTTCATTCATTCATTTTTAGGGGTGAGAAGCACAGACTGTGGTATCATCCAAAGTCTGGCTTGGGCTTGAATCCCACCCCATTTTTATTGTACAATTTAGGAATTCTCTGCATCTGTTTCCTCATCAGTAAAACAAGACTAATGATAATTCCTAACGCAAATTGTTTTGTGAGAGTTAAATAAGGCAAACCAACTCACATCATTCCTCAAGAAAAGAGATGATTAATAAATATCAACAGTCATAAGTCATATAATCAGGCACACTTTAATGTCCAAATATCTTATTCTGTGTTGGAAGCTAAAACATAGGTCAAGTGGCTTTGTCCCTCACAGAGCACAAGTTCTAGTGAGAGAAACTTGTTTACAAACAAATAGTGATTCATTACTTATTAGGTGTTATTATAACACAGTGGTCAAAATCAATAACATGAACATATTGGGCAGTTTTTCTATTGTCAGATACTTTTATTCGTGTTTCACATGCACTCATCTAATCCTCACAAAAACCTAGAAGGTCGGCACTTTTAGAAAAATATCCATTTGACAGATAAGTCAATGAATCTACACAACTGTCTTATCAGTTTGGTTTGTTTGAACCCATAATAATGCCTGATGTTCATGAAACCCTTTACAGTTTTCAGCTTCTTCCCATTAGTCTCCATGTAATCCTCACAAGAACTTGGCACCATAGGGATGGCTGCTACTTTTAAATGAACGGTACAGATGAAGACATTGAGCCATGAGAAGTCTAGGAAACATGTCCAAGGTCGCTGGAGCTGGCACACATTTGCTGCTAAGTTTAGGGGATCTTCCTATGTCCTCAAATGTCACCTCAGTGTTTCTCTGAGATGTGTCCAACTGGGAAGATAGGACGATGCCTTCCTGGGCTCATACTTTCATACTTGACTTTGGACAGCAGAACATATTATTTTGATCTTGTTGGGCTCATGCAACCCATTCTTCCCCTGTGCAGTCTATGACCCTCTTTGCATCTCCATTGGGACTTCGGCTTTTCTGGCTGGGGTCCCACTGCATTGTCTGATTGTTTCTGATCATTTTTCTTCGGATAGGTTCGTTTGCATTTTTTCCAAGCTGCATCTCATTTTTAACTCATCATTCCAGCTTTGATGAGTTCCTTGCCCGATGCCTCTCGCTTTGATCATGCTCCCAGGCCATTATGATTTAGGATATCTTTGGCAAACTTCATTAACCTGCTCTCAATTCATGAATGGTGCTGCAGAATCAGAACCCGTCCTTCTCACACTGTATCCTGTAGACTAAACCCCTGGACAATCAGGCATCATCAGTTTTATTGCATGTAGGCTGTTTCTCAACCCAAATTATTGACAGGCAACTGTGTTCATCTGCGTTACTTTGGTGAGGGCAAATTTCAAGGGATGGAAGTTCATGTGTATTTCTGGCACCAAACACAGATATCTACCCTGTTTCCTTCATCTGGTTTTATAAACCTATCTAAAAGGAAAAAAAAATTCTCCCCCAGAGCACATGTTATTATTTATAGGTTCAGACACACTATTATTTTATGTTGTGATTCTGACTCTTTCAAAAGTTGCCTCTATTCTTTGTTCTGTTGTTTCTCTTATTAGAAACTGTCCTTTGATTTACTGGCTGGGATTGTTCTTTCTTTTCTTGAACATTTACTAGCTGTCAGGCATCTGGTGTAAAGCCCTGTGCCTTTAAGTGCAGACACAAGGGCAAGACCCATGAGAAAGTAATCCTACCACAAAGAATATGGGCCAAACAACTTTGTCCTGTCTGACCATATGAACTTGCTGAGCACTTACCAGTGCAAGCCTGTAGTCAGGTATCTACGTACAGAATCATACTTTGAGAAACAGCCTAGTAGGCAACATCCAATAATCCTCCCATTTAACCAAGACTAAAGGAATTGTAAAATCAACAAGTGGGACTATATCAAACTAAAAATCTTCTGCACAGCAAAATAAACAATAAGCAAAATGAAAAGGCAACCTATGGCATGGGAGAAAATATTTTCAAATCATATATCTGTTAAGAGGTTAACATCCAAAATATATAAAGAACTCATACAACTAAATAGCCAAAAATTAAACAATCTGATTTTCAAAATGGGCAGAGGACGTGGAGAGACAATTTTCAAAAGAAGATATACAGATGGCCAATAGGTACACGAAAAGATGCTCAACACCCCTAATCATTAGGGAAATGTTAATCAAAAACACAGTGAGTATCACCTCACGCCTGTTAGAATGGCTGGCATCAAAAACTCAAGAAATAGCAAGGGTTGGTGAAGATGTGGAGAAAAGGAAACCGTTATATATTGTTGGTAGGAATGTAAACTGGTACAACCACTGTGAAAAAAAGTATGAGGTTTCCTCAAAAATTAAAAAAATAGAGCTACCATAAGATCCAGCCATTCCACTTCTGGGACTATGTCTAAAAGAAGTAAAATCACTGTCTTAAAGAGATATCTGCACACCCATGGTCATTGCAGCATTATTCACAGTAGGCAAGATATGGACAAAGCTTAAGTGTCTGTCAAAGGATAAATGGATAAAGAAGTTGTACACACACACAAACACCCACACACAGAGGGATATTATTCAGAAGGAAATCCTGACATTTGCAACAACATGGATGGATCCGAAGATATTATGCTATGTGAAATGGGCCAGATAAAGACAAATACTGCTCTACCTCACTTATAGGTGGAATCTAAAAATGTAGAATGTTCAGAAACAGAGTAGAGTGGTGGCTACCAGGGGCTGGGGTGGGGGGGAATGAGGAAATGTTGATCAGAGTTACAAGCTTCCATGTATAAGATGAATAAGTTCTGAGGGTCTAATGGACAGCATGGTGATTATAGTTAATAATACTTGAAAGTTGCTAAGAGAGTAGATCTTAAATGTTCTCACCACTGAAAAGAATTGATAATTATATGATGTGATGGAGGTGTTAGTATTGTGGTCATCATTTTGTAACATGTATATAAGTGCATGTAATCAATGTGTTATATACCTTAAACGTAAACGATGTTATATGTCAGTTATATCTCAATAAAGTTCGAAAAAAATTAAAACTAAAATTAAAAAAAAAACTAAATGAATTGAAGTGATCTGCAAGATAAGAAGTGCTGAAGCTGGCATTTGAGCTCAACTATGTCTATTTCCAATGCACACGCCCTTTGCTTTCATGTACCTCTGGTCCCCCCTCCACCGTACTCTAATGCAAAAAAAGCATGTGTTACCCCTGCCCCAGGTCCAGGACAGCCCACTCAGCCTTCCCTCTATAGATGATACTTTGACAGCCCATCCCTATGATCCCCAGCACCTTGCCCAGGTCATGCCCAGGGAATCCACCAGCAAACCTCACGGGTGTTTTCATAGCCTAGCTTATGATGGCTTCAGGGGTCAAAACACCAGGATGGGAAAAGGGATTGAAGTTGGGCTTGAAACCATCAGTGCTGGGTTGACCCCAAGATGCTCTGTGTAGAGTTCCATGAAATAGAGCAGCCTCCCCACCTTGGGGGTTCTCAAACAGGCTACATCGGATTCATAACCCTGGCTGCCTAAGCTGTAGGCAGTGGTGGTGGGGATTATAAAGAGGTGAAGGTTGTATTCATGTGCTCTGAATTTTAAAGTGCGAAAAATCAATTTTCCCATGGTAAGCACCAGTGCAGATTCCAGCATCCTTTCACTCAAAACAATATTGAAGTACAGTTATGACCCCATGGCTTCTTTACTAATGACCTGCCAACCTTCTTTCCATGTGAGGTTCAACACTAAAGCTCTAACTTAATGTTTAAAGCCCTAGACTGGGACATTCCCACCTGGCTGTCTCCCTGGTGACCTGAATTCAACAAATCTAAACTGAACCCCAGCCTCCCCCTCTGCTCTGATGTCCTCACTACTGCCCAGCTCACTAATTAGCACCATCATGCACCTGGACTCTGAAGTTCAAAACCTTCCTTTCACTTCCAGTGCTGGTCACCAGCTGTGTCCAGGAAATGCCTTTTAGATGCCTTCCCTCCTCTCTGCCTGATGTCCATCCTCTTGGGCCAATCCTTTGCCATTTTCTACCAGGTCCCTGGGTTGCTGGTTTCCAGGTTGGTCCCCTCCATCTCTACGCGACCTACTCACCAGAGTGGTCTTTCTACATCTGAAATCAGTTATTGTCATCCTCTTCTCAAAATCCATCCTTAATACTCAGGTGCTTTCCAGAGACACTCCAAGTTCAACATGAAGGCACCGTCTTCCCTGGTCGAGTCCAGATCGGATCTCCAGGCTCATCTCAGGTAAATCCATGACTGCCCCTAATTCTCCTGGAGCTTGAGCTTCTCACTAGTCCTCACACAGGGCATACTGTTTCAGGACAATGGAACTGTGCATGAAACTGTTGATTGAAAAATGCACAACCTAAAAGTTGAGAATTATATTTTACTTGGTGGACTTTCTGGGGATTTAAACCCAGGAGGCAGCCTCTCTGATAGCTCTGAGGGACGGCTCTGAAGAGATCAGGGAGGAGCCAGGATATATAAGAGTTTTTGCAAAAAAACCAAAACAAACCCCCCACCCCTCCACCTCCACAAAAACAGGTAATCGGAACATCAAAAGATTGCTGTTAAGTAAAGAAAAACAAGACATCAAGTTAGTGAATTTAATGCTTATTCTATGTATGGGAAGACGCAAGAGTCTGGGCTCATTGAAGTTATTCCTTAGATATGCACCTTAGCCATCTAGCACCAGTGTCCTGTTTTTCTCCATCCTGAATCCCCTCAGGGTGCACAGTGAGGGGGTGGGTGCTGCAGTGGCTGATGGCTTAGTGGCCGCAGCATCCTTTGTTCACTGATATGGCAGGGGAAGTACACAATGCTTCTTTTATTCCCAAAGCTACCCCCTCTCCTTTCATGCAGGAAACTCATCATCATCGTTCAAGACCCACTCATGCATCACCTCATGGACAAAATCTGCTCTGACTCTTTCCTCTCTGAGTATTTCTTTTTCCCCATCACTTAGCTGTTCATGCATTCCGTCATTCATTCATGCACTGATGAACATTCACTGAGCCAGACCTGTGGGAAGTACTGGGTATGGAGATGAACTAGACAAGTGCCTCCCTCAAGAAGCCCATGTTCTCAGTGGGGAGATGGGCGAGGTCACAAAGCGTGACATACAAAGTGAGAGATGCCCATCTTACCTGCTCAGGTTCAAGGGCTCTTCAGGTACAACTCAATAGTCTCATAAACCTCTGAGCTGAGTTCTATGTAATATTTAAAACATGTGAAAGCCACTCTGGGAATCAGGATCTAATACAAATAAGAAAGGCAGATTCTAGGGCTTTCTGGTGGGTGGGAGAGTTGGGTGCTATGGGGAACTTAGAGTCTCGTAAGCTGGACCTTTCTTGAATTCACAGAGCCCTGACCAAAGAGGCAACAGGACCCAGTGGGTATGAGGCCCATAGGTGTCAGAGACATGGTCCTGTGCCCAGGAGCTGCCATCAGCAGGTGGTGACCCTGCTGCGTGGAGGTCCAGTACATTTTGTCTTAGAGACTGTCCAGGTTTATTTATTTGTCTGTTTGTTTGGAGCACAACTATTCACAACTCTTTCAAAGCCTGACACCTGGATGACCAAAGAGCCATGTTTGCAAATACGTGGTCTTCAAACAATGTTTTTAATTTTTTAAAAATTTTATTGAAATATAGTTGATGTACAATGTTGCTTTATTCTGTATAGCAAAGTGACTCAGTTACACATATATATGTACAAATATATGTGTATGTGTATATATATATATATATATATATATATATATATATATATATATATATATATATATATATATATATAATCTTTTCCATTATGGTTTGTCACAGAATATTGAATATAGTTCCCTGTGCTATACAGGAGGACCTTGTTGTTTACCCATCTATATATAATAGTTTGCCTCTGCTAACCCCAAACTCCCATTCCTTCCCTCCCCTCCCCCTCTTCCCACCCTTGACAACAACAAGTCTGTTCTCTATGTCTGTGAGTCTGTTTTTGTTTCATAGATATGTTGATTTGTCTCGTATTTTAGATTCCACATGTAAGTGGTATCATATCATATTTGTCTTCCTTTTTCTGACTTACTTTGCTTAGTATGATAATCTCTAGGTCCATCCATTAACAATGACAATAATAATCTTTCTGACAACACTTTTAAATAATGATGGCTTCCAAGTAAAAAATACTTCCCCTCTCTTTCTCTCTTTCTCTCTCTCCCCCTCTCGTTTAACTGCTGATTTGGAACATATCTTATTTTCAGGTCCTCATTATCCATTTCTATTCTGTTTTTAATTCCAGAGCAGTCAGATTCTCAGTTGTAAGTGTCGGTAGGTGGTCAGCTCATTTTCTTGTCCTGAGTCTGTCCCCTGGGTCGCCTCTTCCTACTCGGAGAGGGAGGCAGCATTCTTATTAGTAGCAATGACTTCATCCTGCGATGAACTTCTAGAAAACAAGAACTGTGTCTTTTCCTTTCAAGACGTATCCCCAGTGCCTAGGATGGCGGCTGACACTCAATAAAAGCTCCATAAATATTTGATGAGTGAAAGCGTGAGTTACTGAATCTCTAATGAAGTTCCCAGCCATTTCAACCTACAATGTATATTAAGCCTTTGCCTCTTTTAAAAATTGTTTCCATTTATTCAACATGAAACTTCTAATTTCCTTTCATGCTCTGCGCTAAGCACTTAACAGACAATAGCTCATTTATTTTTCTTAACAACAAATCTCTGTGTTATTATTAGCTTCATGTTCATCTTGAGAAAACTGAGACTTGGAGAAGTTAAATATTTCACCTAAAGATCTTAAAAAGGAGGATCACAGCCACCTCCTCCCCCAGATACCACCCTTTGCTACTAGCAATTTGGATTCTGTCGCATTGCTCTTATAAAACTGCTGGCTTGAGGGTTCCCAATGGCCTTTTGTATTAGTTAGGAAATAGATTTGCCTGTTAGTAACGGACTGCAAAGACTGTGTTAGTTTGCTTGGGCTGCTGTAACAAAGCACTATAAACTGGGAGGCTTAAAACAAGAGTCATTTGTTTTCTCATAGTTCTGGAGGCGAGGCATCTGAAATCAAGGTGCTGGCGAGTTTGTGCTCTCTCCCTCAAGCAACTCACCCATCAACAAGGCTTTCGCTCACAAGACCTTGGAGTGGACCCCATATCAGTGGCCTTCTCCCCAAATGTCTCTTCCAACTTCTCATCTGCCTTTCCAGTCTCCTGATGGATCCGCTACCCCAGATGCTCCTAGACCAGTGCCTGAGGTAAGGGAGCCCAACCCTGACCCTGAGGACCTCCCCAGACCCACGTCTCCTGACTGCTGCTACCAACTCTGACAACAGAGCACCGTGGTGAGGAGTGTGGCCTGAGGCTCAGAGGGTCCAATCTTGGTGCTGCCCCAGAACAGCCCTCTGAGCTTGGGCAGGGTGCTTGACCTTCCCGTCATCAGGCTTTCGTCTATAACTGCTCTCTGAGTGCTAGTGACGATCATCAGCCAGGAGCTGGGAAAGCACCAGTCCTCTCCTAGTGAGATCGCACCCCTTGTCTTGAAAGCTAGGAGTTTACTTTCACTCCTTTACGCTTACCAACACAATGGCCTTTCAACTGGTTTCCTGGCTCCTAGCTTATTCCCAGCTAATCACACCCCCAAGCTCTGGTCCTCAATCCTCTTCAGCATAGCTCCGGAGCATCTCTCCTGCTCAAATACCTTCAGTGGCTCCCTATTACCTCTTGATTTGAGGTCAAGCTCCTCATCTGGGCCTTCACACCCTCTGGATCTCTCTGTGTCCTTGATGAGTCCCCTACACTCCAGCCTGACATTCCCTAGGCGCCCCCATCCCATCGATGCATGTTTAAATCTCATTAGTCCTTCAATATTTCAAGCTACCGACATCCAGAAGCATCGCTATTCCTCTTACGCAGTCAGTGTCTTTCCTTCTTTTGAACCAGCTCCCTCCAACCCCACAGCATCTGCTTCCTCTGTTTTACCTGGGGTCACACACCTGTGTGTTCTTTTCCAGTCCCCTTGCCCAGGCCAGCGGCATCATGCTCAGTGTGGTGACACCCAAGTGTTAAGTCACTAGTAACAAAGAACTAAGCTTTGTGATTAATTTCCCTATTCTTTAGAAATCTGAGCAACTCAGCATTAGCTCTGCAACATCTTCACCCTCACTCATCTGCTATGCCACTTGCCTTTCTTGGGAGGCTGGAATTCCAGAAGCCTGGTGAGAATTGTGCAGAGTTTGACCACATCAGTGGGTCCCCTGTGAAAGTCATCCAGCTTAGAGTCTCAGCAGAAAATAATCAGATGCGCACAGGAGCTGCCACAGGACCAGGGCAGCCAGACCGAGTTCTCTGGGCTTTGATCCCTTAGTCCCCTTCACCTGGCACCATAGTCACTGGTACCCTAAGGCCTGGCTCCACCGTCCACATGCCTTATGCTCAGAAAAACGAATCCATTTACCCTTAATTCTGCTGGAGAATTTTAATAAAGCAGTTGCTTTATGAAAAACATCTGCATAAAAACAGATAACGACCTATTTTACATATAATGATAACAAGAACAAATTCAAAAGGAGTTGCGATTTGCTGATCAACAACTGAATTGTCAGGCCCTGTGTAAGTTAATGTATGGTATTCTTTACTTTCATGACAGCACAACTGTCTTGGGGGTCAGTACTATTATTCTAATTTTTCAGGTGAGGACATTGTCAGCAAAGAGGTCACCTGTGTAGGAAGCATCAGAGACATAAACGCTATTCAAGTTTGCCAGAGGCCACATTCCCCCATTTACATATGGGTCTGGGTAATCCTTCCCGTAAAGGTGGAAGGATTATAAGAGGCTGCTACAACATCTCCAAAACCAAGTCACTCTGAGAACAGACTTCTGAGTCTCAAAAGATTTTTTTTTTTCAGTTTTACTGAGGTATAATTGGTACATAAAAACTTCACATCTTTAAAAAAAAAACTTGTTGGAGTATAGTTGATTTAAAACGTTGTGTTAGTTTCAGGTATACAGCAAAGTGAATCAGTTATACATAAACATATATCCACTCTTTTTAAGATTCTTTTCCCATATAGGTTATTACAGAATATTGAGTAGAGTTCCCTGTGATATACAGTAGATCCTTATTAGTTATTTATTTTATATATTTTATTGGGTACTATTATATATAGTAGTACAGTTATGGTTACTGGGGGGCGGGGGGAGGGATAAGCTAGAAGATTGGGATTGACATATTCACATCGTCACACAGGGAATTCCCTGGCAGTCCAGTGGTTAGGATTTGGCGCTTTCACTGCTGTGGGCCTGGGTTCAATCCCTGGTTGGGGAACTAAGATCCTGCAAGCTGTACGGCACAGCCAAAAAACAAACCAACAAAAACTTCACATAGTTACTATATAACATTTGATGAGTTTGGGCGTATTCATACAGTGTTACCATCACCACAGTCAAGGTAATAATCATATCCATCACCTCCGAAAGTTTCCTTGTGTCCCTTTGGTTTTTTTTTTTTTTTTTTTTTTTTTTTTTGCGGTATGCGGGCCTCTCACTGTTGTGGCCTCTCCCGTTGCGGAGCAGAGGCTCCGGACGCGCAGGCCCAGCGGCCATGGCTCACGGGCCCAGCCGCTCCGCGGCATGTGGGATCTTCCCAGACCGGGGCACGAACCCGCGTCCCCTGCATCGGCAGGCGGACTCCCAACCACTGCGCCACCAGGGAAGCCCCCTTTGGTTTTTTTGCTGTTGTTTTCTCAGGGGATGGCGGGGGAGGTACGGAGCATTGTTCAGTGGATATAAAGTTACAGTTACAGAAGATGAGTAAGTTCTGGGGGGGCTGCTGCCCAATGCTGTGTCTCAGTTCACAATAAACGTTATGTGCTTAAACGTTTCTTCAGAGGGTAGATCTCTTCTCAAGTGTTCTTACTTCAAGGAACTGTTTTAATTTGCATAAAACACTTGATTTCTCTCTCCTGACAATAGTAATGATAAAATTGATCTTTTGTTGCCTGGAAGGGTCTGCTACCGTGGGACCCATCCCAGCCTGGCAGGCAGCAGGATCCCTGCCGCCCCAGCTCCCAGAGCCCTTCCAGCCTGTGTGAGTCACCCTCCTTCTGTTCCTCCAGCGAGATGTCTCCGTTGTCAAATCCGAAACCTCCTGACACTCTATACCCAACATCTGGCTGGTCAGTCATTTCTAGCATTACGGGAAAGCTCCTGATGGCTCAAGGCTGAAATTTGACTTCAGTAAAAATAATGCTAAAAAGAATTTTGTGAGTGGTGCATTCTTTCATTTACAGATGCTGCACAGTTCTTGTGGCTGCTGAGTATTTGGAGGCTGACAGCTGGAGATTTGTCCACTTCCAAATCTCAGGGAATGATTGATGTCACTTCATTTCATCAGCTACCCTCGGTGTCATGGTGCTGATCTCACCAAAAGGAGAAAAAATGCAGAGAATGGCTGACACCAAGGGCCTGAAGAGTGCCAGCAGTGTGCCAGGCTCACCATTGCCTTTGCCTTATTAAATCCTTAGGCATCTTTGACATCTAAGCAGTTGCCCCATTTTGCATATGAGGAAAAATGAGGCTTAAAGACCCGGCCACAGGTCAAAGTTCCTACTCTGATTCAGTGTCAGGAAAGGGATTCAAATCCAGGTCCCAGACTAAATTCTTTTATTTTTTTTTCCTACTAAACCACATGTCTCTCTTTACATGCTTGCCTGTGCTTTTGATTACTTTGGGATATATTCTAGAAATGCTGGGCAGAACCACGAGGGAGGGGCTTAGGGTCAAGGACTAGCTCACCAGCCACAAGCATCATTTTTCCCTGGGCTAGGACTAGGTTTGGTAAGTAAATCCTCAAGTGAAAGAGAACACTTTTCTTGGAAAAAGGCTCATAATTTGATGCATGTAAACAAACTCTTTTATAAGAGCCTCTGTCACACTGGGGTCTGTGGGCAAATTACATCAAGCAAAGATCAGTTTTAATTGAGAAAGACCTAAAAGGAGGTGGACTCAGTCATGAGAGCCAGCATCTACTGGCCACTCATTGGTGCCAGGCATCTTGCTAGGTACTTCACATGTGTGTTGTGTGATTTACTCTTCCCTATAGCCCGGCCTTTCTCTGTTTGTTTTGTGTTTTGTTTTTTGTTTTTTTTAGTCTGAGAAATATCTTTTGATTCAATTTTAAAAATACACATGCATGATTCTTTTTCTTTATATGTAAAAATATCTCCAAAAATCATATATAAATTAACTGTAAGAGTAGTTATCATGGCATCAGAAGAAAATGATATATACTAAGCGGTCTGATTTATTTTAATAAGATAATGTAAGTCTTTTTTTTTTTTTGGTAAGCTGTGTCATTTATTTTTAATTTTTAAAAAACTTTGCCAATTAAATTTTTATTTTATATTGGAGTACAGTTGATTAACAATGTTGTGTTAGTTTCAGGTGTACAGCAAAGTGATTTAGTTATACATATACATGTATCTATTCTTTTTCAAATTCTTTTCCCATTTAGGTTATTATAGAATACTGAGCAGAGTTCCCTGTGCTATACAGTAGGTCCTTGTTAGTTATCTATTTGAAATATAGCAGTGTGTACATGTCTATAGCTCTTTGGATGTTAGCATCTCTCCGTTGAATAGACCAGGAAACTGAGGTACTGGTCAAACAGTTAAAAGGAAACAAGGCAAGGATTCTGAATCAGACAGTCTGATGTCAGAAGCTGTAATCTTAACCACTAAGTTCCTCTCTTCCCTATCCTTTGAGGGAAAGGCCCATGCATCCTGCCCAGGTCACACTGATGATTCTAATCCAGACAAGGCCTTCACTGTTAGTGGTTTAGCATTCTATATATACCTGAATCCATTTCCTAGGGCTGCTGTATAAAAGTACCACAACCTGGGTGGCTTAAACAACAGATGTTTATTGTCTCACAGTTGTGGAGGTCAGAAGTCTGAAATCAAGGTGTTAGCAGGGCTAGCTCTCTTTGAAGATGCTAGGGAATAATCCCTTCCATGACCGTCTCCTAGCCTTCAGTTTATAGAAACATTACTTTGGTCCTGTATCTTCACGTGGGATTTTTCCTATGTGTCTTCACACTGTCTTCTTCCTTCTGTGTGTGCCTGTCTCTGTATCTAAATTTCCCCCCTTTTATAAGGACTCCAGTCATATTGCATTTGGGCTCATCCTAATGACCTCATTTTAACTAGATCACCCCTGTAAAAAATCCTATTTCTAAATAAGGTCACATTCTGGGTTATTTGGGAGGTAGGATTTCAACATATCTCTTTCGGGAGGTCACGATTCAACCCTTGGAGATACTGAATAAGTTGGATGCTTACCAAGACCAATGCAATAGGGCCCAAGATGTTTTTCCAGTTTCATTTCCTGCCACCTGCCTCCCACCCCCAAGCAGCAATCTAGCTCACCAGCTACACAGCCCTGTTCCCTTTGGAACACACTGTAGTCTTTCAGTCTTCCATGCCTCTTTGCCCTGCTCATGCTGGAATAGCCTTCCTCACCTGATGTATCTGAGAAGTCTTTGCTCATTCTTCAAGGATCAAGGGTTCATGCCTCTCCCACCTGGAGGTCACTACAACACCCACTCTTATACATCTTGCATTTAGTTGTACTCCTTTTCTGTGGTTCCCAGTGTGATCCTCTCCTTGCTTATTGGTGTCCCTCCAACAGCGTGTGAGCTCCCCTGGCCCAGGATCTGTGCCTCAGACACAGCTGTGTCCCAGAGTGTCTATATACAATGCTCAGTCCATGCAGTGGTCTCAATGCTATTTCTCTAATGAATGAATATCATAGTCTTACTTCTTCTGAAATTCACATGCTCAGTTTCACTAACTATCAAGTAAGAGTTAAAAGTCTAAAGTTATTATGCGATCCTATGGTTTCTTCTGAATCTCCAGAGAATATCTATGTTATGTAATGTTGGATACCAATCTCCCAATCTATAACTTATCTTTTCATTTTTATGTTTTTTAAATAGAGTTTATTTTCTCCTTAATGTTTTGTGCCATTTGTGTCTGGTTTATGAAATCCTTCTCTAAAGCCATAGAGACAATCACCATTTTTTTTCTTCTAATAGTCTAAGGATTTTTCTTCTCATATTTAGGTATTTAATCCATTAGAATTATTTTTTTATGCACATGGTGTGAGGTAGGGATCTCACCTTTTCCCCAAATTGATAACCCGCAATTCCAGCACCATCTGTTGAAAAGCAACAATGGAATTTTTGTTTTTTTAGATTCCAGGGACCCTTGAGAGTTAATATTTTATTGATTCACTAATAGCTTATGTGCTTCTCCATTCTATTCTAGACACATCATAAATCTTGTAAACTTGGAGATAATCTTCCCCAGCGTCATCCAGGGTCAAAAGACTTAACTAAAAGTTCGAGGATATAGAACCCCAAGTCTTTACTTAATATGCTGACCATAATTACATAAAGATTTGCATAAATTCTGGCATGATAAGAACTTTATGTGCCTCTGTTTTGTTATATTTAAACTTCAAAATTATCAGAAAGAGATGAGTGCTTTAATGAGTTCAAAGACATCAATCCCAGAGCAGTTGGCTACTTAGAGCCTCAGTGGAAGGGAAAATGCTGGGATCACTTCAGAGAAGGATTTGGGAACACATTCAGATGATGAGCTTCTGCCTGGAACCATTTTTAGCTCTTTCTATAGTCAGTGGTTAGAAACATTTTTAAAGTGAGAGGGCTTTGGGTTTATCCCTGGGAAAACCAAGAAAAGAGTGAGAAAGGAATTCTCAGTCCTATTTTTCAGACACAACTGGGGGTAACAGAAACCCAACAGACCTCAAGTAGCTTAGTGAGGGAATAGAAGCAAGTGAGCTGGATCCACAGGCTAGTGGGGACAAAGGAAAGGCCATATGGGGAAGACACCCTGGGGATCAATCAAGGAAAACAATTATGATAACCATAACAACTGCTACTAGTATCAATGATTCCATACCTAGTCCAGGCTGGGCACTGTGTTAGGTGCTTGATATTTCTCTCAGATCTTTATGCTAACCAGAGTATAAATAAGGAAGTGGAGTTCTGGGGTGATAAGTGACTTGCAGAGGTCACTCAGTCAAGGTTATATGTGGTACTCAGACCTAGGGTTCTGAACAGGACCATCTACCATCATGATGTATGTCAGTTTACTTCTGTCACATGGCAGGTCTTCACTAAACACTTGTTGAATTTTGCCAGAGGAAGAAAATAATCAACAAATAAGTGATATTCAGAGCATTTATGAAGCCTTGAAAAAATGTCCCTGTGAACCTGGGGCCCTTTATACTTGTGACGTAAACCTACTCTTGTTACTTTCTACATATTTCTTGTAACCTCACCAAATTGATTGTCAGCATAGCTGAGTGGACAGGGACCAGGCTCCCATGTCAGCCACACCTGGCTAGAATCCCAGCTTCACCACCTATTAGCTACGGAGGATGTGGGCGAGTTCCTTAACTTTGCTGACCCTCGTTTCTTCATCTGTAAAATGGAGCCTGCAAGGCTTTCCTCAGGGGGTTGCCACGAAGACTAATGATAAGGGCATGTGAAATGCCTGGCAACCAGCAGGCACCCTAGGGCAGATGGCAGTTTTTCCTATTAGTGGGGCGGCCACCTCACTGCTGGTGTCACTTCCTGGTGCCTGGGAGATGATGGGAGGGCACGCTTTCCCATGTAGATCAAATGACCACTTTGGTTGATTATAGGGTTTGCTGTGTGTGTTTGTTTTACACAGCCTCTCAACACTTGCCCTCTTGGCTGCAACAGCAGTGAGTCTGAGGAGAGGGAACAGAAGGTGGGAAGAAGCAGGAAGGCCAGATGCCTCCAGGGACAAAGAACCACCTGGACGTCTCCCCACCCAGGTTGCCAGGTAGAGGTGACAAGCCCAGCGTATGGCAGCCAGCTGGGGGCATTATTCATCCCCGGGTCCTGAGTCTATGTAAAGGAATGAATGGGGGCTGGCTGGGAGAGTGTTCTCTGACAAGTAATTCCTGGAACTACAAGAGATGCACTTTGAAAAGCTTTGTCAGCACTTCAAAGTCTGGTATTCCAAAGAACACCAATACCAGCATGAGTGGCAGCTGAGGTCAACAGTGAGTCACTGAGGACATTGTCTGCTGGCTTGCAAATGCTCTCTCCTTCCTCACGGCCACCCTTCCCCCTGGTGCATTGCCCTAATCCCCTTCTCCTCTTCTATGAGGAAGGAAATCTCATGGATAATTGTTTAACACCCATGTCATACAAGGAGCTGGACTACAGATTCACATAATGCTGGTATCGCTTCAACCGTCACTAAGTAATATGAAGAGCTCATGTTTACTGAGCACTTACAATGTGCCAGGCATTGGACTAGGAGCTGTGTATATATATCATTTTCTTTCAATACTCAACAAACTTCTCAGCTAGTGACCATTATTATAGTCTTCATTTTAAAGGTGAGGATATTGAGACTTAGTTTTTTAAAGACACAAGGGTAGAAAGTGAGGAAGCCAAGACTGGCACATAGGCCTAACCTGAGATTCTTAGCACTGTGACAATCACAAGAACCGTTGGGGAAGAGTGGTGTTATTTTCACCTTGAAGTCAAGGAGATGGAAATGCAGAGAGGTGAAATGGCAAGGGATGAGCAAAACCATCAAGATCAAGTATTTTTGGGTTGGAGAAACTTGGATTCCCGTCCAGGTGTGAAGACTCCTTTCCAACGTTGTGATGGTGACCAAGTCCCTTCATCTCTTTGCAGAATGAGGTAGGTGAGTGTTGGCAAAATTTGAGTGACCTCGTATACACATTGAGTGACACCGTATACATGCAGGCCTGGCATGTTGTAATGCTCAGTAAACAGTGACAGAGGACAGTGTTTATTCTGATATCTGAGTTCACAGGGAAAGGGCTGGTTGCTGTTAATGCCTGTGCTCTTTCTACAATGCAGCTTTGCCTCACCTGATTCTTTAATGCCCAGCATGTGGACCAACTCATTCTAGTGTTGGAGTGTCACCTGTTTTTTCAGCTTCCACATTCACTCTCTCCCATGATTGTGCACTTTGGATATTTCAAAGGGAGTTGGAATAGGATGTGGAGATCTTTTGGCCCCTATAAGGCACTCAGTAGCATACAGAGTGATTGAGTGATTAAGGAAGGATCTCTTCTTCCTGTGGGTCCCATACCAGGGCAACAGTTTTGCAAGGGGAGAGGCTGGATGATACCCACCATCTGCCTTCAGCCAGGAGCCTGTGTAAACCATCGAACATAGCATCCTTGAGTCTCCCCAAGACCAGTTTAAAGAGCAGGAAACTGAGGACTAGACAGTAAGTAATGTAGTATGGTCATCTAGTATGTAATAGATGGAGGAGAGCATGACAAAATTTGACTATCAGTCACTGTGCTACCACCCCCCTGCCCTGCTCATTGGGTAATGAGTGTCCATAGCCCAGGCACAGCACAAGTGCCCGTTGCTGCCTGCTGTGCCCAAGACTCACAGGTATCAGAGAAAGAGCCAGAATGAAACGGAGCAAAACCCTATGGTCCTTGTCCCCCATGTCCTCAGCCTGCCTGTTGTCTGTGGAAGAACTTTAGTCAAAGAATAAATTTAATCAGAGAAGTGTGAAAATGAAGAAACAAAGGAAAACAGTCCAACAAGAGTAAATAATAATAGTTTAGTCATTAAGGGAAGTCAAGGATATTTAGTTCTTCTTCAAGGGCTATAGATCATATTCTGAGCCATATCCTTTAAGCTGTCTTGTAGATAGTGAACCCCCCACCCCACCCCAGGTGAAAGAAGTTAACTACCTTATGACCAGACTGTAGCCATGACATAAGCTGCCATAATTCAGAGAACTGGCCTCAAAGAAATGGAAACAAATTGACCCTGGAACTGAAGATTAACTGTACTGAAACAATCAAGATGACACTGATCAGACCACTGCATGACCAATTTCAAGATGACTGTCAGAGCTGACAGGGATATTTCTGCATGTAACCCCCTCCCTTCACATATAAAAGGGAATCTTGCCCCCTGATTGTCAGTGGGGGGGAGTTGGCCTTTGGACAGGAGTCCACCTTCCCTACTTGTTGCTGGCCTCCAAAATAAAGCAAACTTTCCTTTCCACCAACCTGGCTTCTTTATTGGCTTTTGAGAGTCAAGCATCTGGACCCCCACTTTCAGTAACAGGAAGACCCACTCTACTGCTAAATAGCACTGGGGCCTTCTTCAAGTTAGTCCACATCTGTAAAATGGGATTACTAATATTTCCCTTGAAGTCTTATCCCGAAACAAACATGAAAAAATGCGCATGAATGCCCCCAGTCTTATATTGTTGTGGGGGTAGTTCTGAGCTTCCAGAAGGGAATAGTCCAAGCCGTGTGAACTGATGAGCAAATAAGAAAGGTTCTAAGACTTCATTGAGACCTTGGGACTCTTGGTTGTTGAGATTTATGAGCCCAGAATGCCTGTATCTCCAAGGCTGCTGTTGAACCTGGCTCACTGAAAAGGCCCCAAGATATGAGGAATGAGGAATGAATGAATGAAAACTGTATCACACTCTCAGGGTCACAGAGTACAGGAGGAGCAGACATGGGCAGCAAATTCATCTTCAGTAGACCTCAAAACCTGAAGTCATTCTACTGTTCACGCTGCCACCTCTGGACAGAGTAGCAAATGCTAATTCTTGGGAGGATCCCCACAGCCTCTACTTGGGTAAGGTGGGCTGGATGGGGTCTATTTCCAGGTTTTCACTCTAGTATGTTTGTTCTTGTGCTCTGGTTAACTTCTCCCATAGCTGGGAGGATGCTCAGAGATTTCCCTATCAAAGCACTGAGTTTTATAATTTTTCACCCCTTTCTGGAATTATTCTGCTACTGGCTTGGATTGGCCCAACTCTTGCCTTCTGTGCAAGGGAATTGGGATGTTGAATCATCACCTTCCCTGCTGATTTTCCCGGAATCATGGAATGGTCTTGTAGCTCTGAGCCCTACACCAGAAAGACCACCCATCTCTCTTTCAAGAAAGCAAATCATCTTTTCTTAACAAACCAAAATGACAGCCTCTTTGCTGCCACAACTAGCATTTCCCGAGAGTTCATGTATTCCAAAGTTATTTGAGCAATTAGCCTTTGAAGTTCAGCTTCCACCTTGGAGCATCAGAATTATTTCTTGGAAAATTGATTGCACTGAAACACTCCATGAAAATTGACATCGCATTATGCCAAGTGCCCATAGATTCACCTCCAAACACCTTGTGATTGCACCAGCACTATTATCTCTCAGCTACATCTCTTCTTTGGAACTTATTACTTAAATAAAAAAGGAAATTGTTTCTGAGAAGTGTAGCAGTGAGGAAAGAGAGCTGACATCTCTGAGGAGCCAGGTCTCTGAATTCCAAGGCTACTGCTCACTTTCTTGCCTAATGCTGGAAGCTCTCCATTGGCCAACCATCAATTTGTGTGAACTAAGTCACAATTTACATCAAACACAGTCTCCTCACGGGGTGTTATTTATTGAGCTGGGTACCACAGCGAGGAGGGCAGGAGCTCCTGAGTAATTAGAATCCTGTCCTTGCTGGGAGCACACAATGGTTTCCTGTTATCTCCGCCTTCTAATGGGTTTGCAATGGCGCTATCTCTGCTTCCATAAATAACGTGGTCCATGTAAATAAGGAGTCATTATAAACGGGGCAGCACCCACACATCATTTCATAAACATGAGGGAGGTACTTAGGAAGAGGCTCATCAATAAACAGGCTGTGCTCTGCATTACAAAACTGAAGCTGTTCTCCAGAGACTGTGCACACTGCCTTTTGTATCTTAAATCACGCCATTAACACTTACTCTGCGTTGGCTGCTGTAGGTATTGGTCAGGGTGGTTTGAGCATGGCCTCTGGAGGCAGATGGACCTGGATGCACAGCTCCAGTTCTGATTCTCGGAATCTGTGAAATCTTGGGCAAATCACCCTGCCTGTCCAAGTCTTGACTTCTTCCTCTGGACCATGGAGATAGCAGAGTCTACTTGATTTGTATGTCAGAATTTGTGAATGAGTTGGGTTAGATTGGGTGCAGGCAGGAAGCAATTTTATTCTTTCACATCATGTCCTTGTCTTCATGTTCCATCCTTGTCTTTGAATTGTTAAAATGGCGAGTCCAGTCTCATGGCATTTCTTGTCCATTTAAAGCTTTATCTCATCCCCAGCTTGGGCCAGATGTGCTCCAATGCCAGCACTGGAGAAGGAGTAACACCTTCCTCTCCTGCTCTTCCTCCCTCTCTGGTCTTCCAGTGGAGGAGTCACATTAGAGAGTAGGGACAGAGGGGACATCAGTGCCAATCATGTCTTTTGTGCTTGACACAGTTGCTTGGACACTGACATTTGAATCCAAAGGCCATTCTTTCTTCTGAGATGCTTTTGTGGGTTCCCCAAAGATCCTCCCCCTGGGGACTCCATTGGCAGTTTTCTGATGAGGGTGATATCCCCTCTAGTGGGTCTTTCATGAGTCCTTTCAGCCATCAGCATATAAGGGGTCTCTTCAACTTCTAGAGGCTGAGATTCTCTCGCCATTTTAGGACATTCTCCTGGGCAGCCCAAAGCGGAATCTTTCTATTGGCAACTCTAGCTGCTACCAGGGGTGGCTGGAAAAAAAAGCTTACTTGAAGGCTGTTACCTGACTTTTCTTCTGCCATCCTAAGCTATTCCAGTCTTCTACATTTAGACTTTTATAGGTAAGAGATAATCGTCCCTATGACTCCCAAATCCAGGGAACACATACCACATTCCCCTAATTATTCTCCTGATACTTTCTTCAGTTGCTAAAGGTGGTGGGAAAGCAGCATGCCAGCAACACACTGCAAAGAGACTTTTGCTGTCTGTTCCTCCTCTCCCAAGAATTCCAGTGAATTCTTAGCCCACTGGAGGTAGCTGATGAGCTCACAATGGCAGAACCAGATTGTGGATAATTTATCAAATTTTTCATTGATGTTTGGTCTGGTCCCATGTGTTCTGGTCATCTGAGGGCCTTATTTCCGTCACTATGGTTTGGGTTTTCATGGGATTAGCCACTGGCATCATTACCCACAGACTTTTCTTTTGGTCGTGCCATGCGGCTTGCTGAATCTCAGTTCTCTGACCAGGGATTGAACCCAGGCCATGGCAGTAAAAGCCCAGAATCCTAACCACCAGGGAACTCCCGGGACTGTGGATACTTTAGAATGTGAAGGCATGTGTCATTGTTTTTCCTGGCCTTGGAGCTCAACTGAAAAACAGATAATAGGAAATGTCCCTTATTCTATTGACTGTGATGAGGATTGCCTAAGAGTCTGTCCTAAGTGTTTGGCAATGATCCATACTAAGATGTCAGTGAAGTTTTGCTCTCAGTATTGTACACTGTCAAGCACCAGATGATACATCACACTTATTATTCATGGGTACTATTCTAAATGCTCTACATGTTACAACAGCCCTATGAGAAATGTTCTATCACTATCTCTATGATACAAATGAAGACCCAAGGTTCAACAAGACCCAAGAGCTGGTAGGTGGACCCAGGAGTGTAGCTCCAGAGAACAGGCACTTACTCACCTTCCTATATGCCTGGAGATACAAGTAAAGGCAGATCTTTCTTCTTCCAAACAGTGTTTATACAAGCAAAATTTATTCCTTGAAATTCATCATGATTCCATCTGAATCCAAGCCCCTTTTCACTTGTTTGTACCTTGTTTCTAACTAGTAGTAGGCTTCTGCCCCTAAGAATGCTACAGACTCTTGACTAACTCTTTTTGTTGTAGTCAGACCTTCATTCATGTAAAAGCTGCTTGAGTTCCTCAGATCAATCCCAAACTTCTTATACCATCTTGGCATTGATGCTAAGTTGAACCTTTAGACTTTCTCAGCTGAGTTGTTTGGTCCACCTGGTCTATGGGCTCATCCCTTCTCTGAGCTGCTATTTCCTCCTGGCTTCTCTTGTTTTGGCTCCAACTACCCCTAATCACAGTGTGGCACTGGCACTCCTGGCATAAGCTCATTTCTTGTCCAGATGGTGAGACCTAGGAATTCCCTGGGTCCCTCTTGACCCTCCCTGGCTTTGACCCACACTGCCTCCCCATCCCACACATGTGCTTCCCCACCCAGTCTCCACTGCATTGCCCTGTCCCATTTGATTTATAACCCTTGCCTCTCCATGAGCTTGTGTTTTTGTTTGTTGCTTTTTTTCCTCTCTAGAACACTAATGTGTGTGGTATGAAGCTAATCTAGAAAAACAGGTCGCTACCCTCAGCTATCTTACTGTCTAATTGAGGAGAGTAAAGGTCAAGGGCAAGAAGTTTGTATCTGCTCACTCTGTAACTTCTCCCAAGGCACAGCCCCTTTCCGAGCCTCTCGTTTTCTACCTCTCCCATGGGAGGCGGGACCACATGATTAAAGAGGCTATTCTCGCTTTCAAGATGTTTGACTCTGGAATTGTGGCTTCCCTTAATGTTCCAGGAAGAACAGACAAGTCCAATTTGAGATACTTGAATCTGATTAATGCGGGAACAGTTAACATGGGGATGAAGGCATACCCCAGCCCCTTCTTCTCTTTCCCCTCCAGGCAGCTTTTATGTTTCTGGGCTTTTATCCCATTATCCCAGCCTGACTTTATTAGTACCACCTGGAGAGGAGCCCGTTCCTCACCAGACACTGCAGGAAATGCAGAGACTCAGCTCGCCATTTTTTGTCAGCCTTAACTCTCTGTTTACACACTTCTGGACCCTGCCTCTCCCTCTCCCCTGTTGATCTGAGAAGGAAATCTCTGGCCCTGGTCTGTGTCTGAGGGAAGGAAGATTTGTTGAAGCCACTTGAAAACTCAGTCCAGTTTCTGGATTTTTTTTTTTTTTTTTTTAGCCTGAATGAACCAGGTTGGAGTTTTCAAAATTGCTGTATTTTGTCCAGAGAACAAGCATAAAGAAAACAGATAAGACATATAAACACTGCTATATTTAAAATAGGTAACCAACAGGGACTTCTGTATAGCACAGGGAACTCTGCTCAATATTCTGTATATGTATAACTCACTTTGCTATACACCTGAAACTAACACAACATTGTAAATCAACTATACTCCAATATAGAATTAAAAAAAAAAAAAGATTGAAAGGCAGGGGAAGTCTGGCTGACCTAGTCCAGGTGGCTAATGGCTGTCTTCTAATACCCTCTGAGAACTTCTAGAATTTACTTCTTCTCTACCCCATCAGGCAAAAGCCTAGATTCTTTCTAGACTTCAAACATGGTGTCCCCCCTCTCTCTCTCCTGAGGATCATCATAGGCTTTCTCTTTACCAAACACTTGGCCTCCTATTTATGTACAAAAGGCAGGTTATCCTCAGTGGTCACATCCTCCAGGCAATTTCTCATGACCTCTTAGACTTGCGTGAGGTGTCCAGCTCTGCATTCATACCACACCCCATAACCACGCAAGATACTGAACCTGCAGTGATGAAATTCAGCACATCCCCTACCTTTTTGGTGGATCCTACTCTCTGTGTACAAGAAGAGAGAGGACAAGGCAACAGGCAGGTAAAATACGAGGTAATAAGGGCAATGCTAGAGGAGACCCAAAGAGCTCTGGGAACTCAGGACTAGGGTGCTACCCACAGGCAAAGGGAAAGCCTCCCCAGAGAAAAAGCCTGAAGGGTGAGTAGAAGGAAGAAGGATTCTAAGGAAAGAGAACTGCATGTGCAAAAGCTTTTCGGTGAGAAGAAACAGAGAGTAGGATCCAGGGCTATATAACAAAAGGACTTATGAAGTATTTTAAAGTTTGGATTTTCCCACAGGGTAAGGAGAAATATGCTAAACATTTCTAAAGAGGAGTGAAAGACACCAGCATGTGTACAATTTAGAGGTTGTTCCCTGGGTTCTACTTACCTAACCAGAATCCATAAAACCCATCTGCCTCCAGAATCCCAGGGCTACGGTTTGCCTTGGTCTAAAACAGTGGTTAGTCATAGAGATCCATGCAATAGAATCGAGAGCCCGGAAATAAACCCTTACGTGTGTGGTCACTTGATTTTCGACAAGGGCACCAAGACAATACAGTGGAGAAGGAAAAGTCTTTCCAACAGATGGTGTTGAGTATCCACATAGCCAGCAACTAGATGTTCACATGCAAGAGAAAGAAGTTGAACATCTACCTCATGCCACACATGTACACACACACACACACACACACACAATGAATAAAAAGCCCAAATGTGAGAACTAAAACTATAAAACTGTTAAAAGAAAGCATAGGTGTAAATCTCCATTACTATATATCAGACAATAGTTCCTTAGACATGACACCAAAAACAAAAGTGACAAAATAATAAAAAAAATTAAAAAGGACATTAGAAAAATTTAAAAACATTGTGTGCTACAAAGTGAAAACAAATAAAGTGAAAAGATTAGCCACAGATGAAAGAAAATATTTGTAAATCACATATCTAGTAAAGGATTTATATCCAGAATATATAAAGAATTATTACACTCCAATAAAAAACAAATAAGCTAATTAAAAAACATGCAGAATATTTGTAAAGAGACTTTTCCAAAGAAGATATAGAAAAGGACAATAAGCATATGAAAACATGTTCACTGTCATTGAAATCAAAACCATCAGTAGCAGTTCATGGCTCCAATCAAAGAGACAGACAGCAACATACAAGTGTTGGCAAGGATGTGGCAGCGATACTGGTGGAAATGTAAAATGGGGCAGCCGCTTTGGGAAACAGCCTGGCAGTTTCTCAAAAAGCTAAACATAGTGTTACCATGATTCTGCAATTCCACTCCTAGATATTCCCGAGTGAGATAAAAGACATACATCCACAAAAATGCTTGTACATGAATGTCAGCAGCATTATTCATAATAGCCAAGAAATGGAAACAAATATCCATCAACTGGTGCCTGGATAAATAAAATGTTGTACATCCATACAATGGGATATTATTTGATAATAAAAAGAGATGAAATACTGGTACATATTACAACATGGATGAACTTTTGAAACATTATGCTAAGTGACAGAAGCTAGTCACACACGTATATAAATATACACATATATATATAAAAGTAAGTATATAATGTTTAAGTATACATACATTATATATATAAGTCTATGTATATATATAAAAGTATACATGTCTATATACTTATATATAATATATATATGTATGTAAGTAATAATAAATATATATATATATGTAAGTATATAATATGATCCCATTGATATGAAATGTCCAGAATCGGCAAATTTCTAGAGACAGAAGGTAGATTAGTGGTTGTCTAGGGCAGGGGGAGGGGTGGGAATGGGGAAAAGAAGGAAATGGGAATTTACTGCTAATGAGTATGGGGAGAATTCTTTCAGTAAAGGGACAAAAATGTTCTAAAATTTGATTATAGTGATGGTTGCACAATCTTATGCATATATACTAAGAAGACATTGAATTGTATATTTTAAATGGGTGAATTGCATGGTATGTGTATCTATGTCAATAAAACTGGCTTTAAGAAGGAATTTATTAAGTATCAAATTTAGACTTATTTAAGAAATGTCTAGGAAGCAATTAAATGTGGCACTTTATTAAATATCGGAGCAGGATAGAGGAAAAGGAAGAGAAACTATTTGTAGAGGTACCATGTTTCAAGGACATCTGGAGGATGGTGGTGCCAGGTACATAGACCAGAGTTGCTTCTCTACATCTCCTGTGACTGCATCTCATGCTTCTCTGTATCAGTGGTCAAAGTCATTCTCTGACCCATACCATGTGAACAGGTGTCTTGAGCAACTTTTCTTCACAATCACATCAATGAGAGAGAGTCCTGGGAAGTCCCCATCAGGCCACTGTGTACCTGTAAGCAGCTTGCATATTGTACACCTCAGGAGCTCAGTCACACCACAGTTCTAGAAGGCAGACCCTGAAGATGTATGCTGTCCAGACTGCCTGGCCGTTTGCCATGGCCTGGCCAACCTTCCATCCATGGCCTGCTAACTCAGTGTATACTTGATTTTCTGGGCTTCTCATGATGGAGGGAAAAGTTTTTCCTGAAGAACTTGTCTGTTCTTAGCTGATGACCTTTCTGAACATTTAATTAACTGTGTTTGCTTTGACTCCTCAGATGCCTTGTGGTGAAATTTGCAATTTTCTTTGAGTAATTTTCCAAAATTTTGGGACAGTGGTTCTCAAACCTTAGTGTGAATTACCTGAAGATGAAAACATGCAAATACGCTGTTTGCATATCTTCCCTTAAATATGAACATTTAATAGGTCTAGGGAGGGGTCAGGGATCTGCATTTTAGTCAGACCGTAGGTGGCTCAGACACAGATGGCAAACCGACAGTATTTTAGAGACATCTCCCTATGCTCTTTTATACTTTTATTCTCCTTAGTTTCATCTTACTTTCACTAATTCATCAACTAGGAACTAAAATTTGCATGGCATGTTACAGTTTTCCAAATGTTTTCACATATATGATTTTCTTTGTTGTGACCCTCCTAACAGCTCCCTGAATTTTGCATTGGTGTTCTAATTTAACAGATGAAAAGGACTTTGATTCAGAAAAACAAAATGAAACAAAAACAAAAACTCGTAGGAAAGCAAGTATTGACTTAAAAAAAAAGACAGCCTACAAGGACTGCATGTGTGATATTTATAGTATGGCCATTAGTTTATAATGCTGTAAAGGAGGGGTACAGGCATTTGCAGAAATGGGTCAGGTTTCCATCTCAGAAGAGGATGTGATCTTTCTAAAAACTCACTCAAGGGAGAAGGCAGCAGATCTCAGCTCCTGTTTCAGAGCTGGAGCAGATCATTGGGGGTGGACCTCTCTGTCCATCTTCATCTAAGCCCAGGCCCAGCATCTGAAACCGCATGGGTAGTCCCCTCCCCAACGTCTGGGCTCCAACCAATCATTAGGGCAGTTGAATATTCACTGCCAACCGTGGACTCTTTCCTGTGGTGAGAGGTCCTCCTCATATCCAGGCCCGCTGGAGCTGCAGAGCTCAGAGACCCAGATGGTGGTTGGAAGAGGGAAGGCATGGCGAGGTGGTGGGTAGGCATGGGGGGCATCAGTTAGGCTGGTACAGGAGAGAATTGGTAGGAAGCAGGAAAGTTTGGTAGAAAAAGCTAGACCACCTTGGGTCTAAATTTCAGCTTGGTTTCTCACTGGTTGTATTGTCTTATGCAATTTATTTACTATCTCTGGACCTTTAGGTTCCTCACCTATAAAATCACATTCCTGATACCCATATCTGAAGATGGGTCCCTTTCAAGTGAGGAGTACATAAAACAAAGTGTGCAACATACCCAGGTGTATGAAGTCTCAAGATAAGAAGTTGGATCATCTTTTCCCTTCCTACCTTTGCTTCAGTGGTCCCGTGATGAGTGTATTAGTTTCGTTTTGCTGCTGTAACAAGTTACCACAGCTCAGTGGCTTCAAATAACGCAACAGCATGACCTTGTAGTCTAGACACTGGAAGTCCAAAATCAAAGCACCAGCAGGCTGGTGTTTCTTCCTACAGTTGTGAGGGAGAATCAGTTTACTTTCCTTTTCCACCTTCAAGAGACCACCCATATTCCTTGACTTGTGGCCGCTTCCTCCAATCCTCAAAGTGCATCACTCCATCCTCTGCTTTATTGTCACATCACCACCTCTGACTCAGACCCTCCTGTATCCCTCTCATAAGAGCCCTTGTCATTACATTAGGACCACCCAGGTAATCCAGGATAATCTTTCCATGTCAAGATCTTTAACTTAACGGCATCTACCAAGTCTCTTTTGTCATATAAGATAACATATTCAAAGGTTCTGGGCATTAGGATGTAGACGCCTTTGGGAATCATTGTTCAGCTTGCTATAATGAAAAAAGGACTTTCAAGAACTTGTCTCCATAAAAACCTATCCTAAAAGCTATGGCTAAGGAAGATGATGGTGGTAAAAAAAAAAAAAACATATTTTTTACAACAATTTGAGCCCCATTTAAGAGAAGATGTGAAGCCTCAGGGCACTTTAAGAGCTTCCTGCATCCTCATAGGGTGTTCCAAATTAGAGCACACTCTGGTCTTTTCCTCCAAGCATTAACGTATGAAAATCTCTTTGAAAACTTCTCTACCATTTGTTCTTCCAATCCTTGACTAACTCCTCCAGTGATGACTATCCCCAGGCTTCCTGTGGCCAGCTTTAAAGGAGAAAATCCTTTCCAGATAAGAATCAGGTCTCTCTGGATCTTCCATTGGGTCTCTTCATTCTAACCCTAGACCTACAAAGAATGAAAATATAGCTCCATTCACCTTCAGGCTGTTTTGCTCTGCCAGACAGAGAGTTTGTGTGAATTACCCATTCCTGCTCATACTCTGGCCAAGAGTATACATCTCCAGAATAAATATTCCCGTTTTCTTAATTATTAATTGTATAAAATAGTTTTGAATTATCTTTTCATCCTGACTGCTTGTCTCTGAACATTTTTTCTAAGATTTCTAATTTTTCTAAGACTTCTTTACAATTAACAAATCTGATTGTAAAAATAATTCCCATTCATTTTCGAAACTTGGGAAAATAAAGAAGAAAATTAGTTATGTATAAGGCCAGCACCCAGTGAGAACTACTAAGTATGTACACGATTTCCCACCCTTGGGATGGACCTGGGAGTTAATCTAACTCCTCACACTGAGTTATCATGTGATCTTGGACAATTCCTTTCTTTTCTCTGACCCTCACTTTATTCTTCTCTAAGATGCTTCCTTTAAATTTTTTGAAACCCCTGCTCTCCTTTCCATCTATAAATTTGTGAAAATCATTTGTTTCAAACATTCACAGTGGACTCTGGCCAGGGCAGTCTCATTTCAGATGGGCCAATTTTAAGGGCATTTAAAATTCATCCATGGAAATGTCAGTCTGAATCCCGCGGGTCCGTCTCTTTTCACAGCTCCACAGTCCTAGATGTCAAGGTCACCCCACTGGACAGATCTTGTCTTCAGCGTGCACTGATGTCCCCAATGGCCTCAGGGTCTATTTCATGCCTTGTATTTATTGCCACCTGCTTTCATGTTTCCAGAACTGTTCTGTGTTTATTAGACAGTTATGAGGAACAGAGAAGGAATAGGGGTATAAAACTGGAACCGAGGGACACCTAAGGCCAGTTTTGTTATTGGGAGTAAACTGCTTGTTTTTGAGAAATTAGATTGTACAAAGTCCTTTAGTGTATATCTCATTTGGAACTCATAATCACTCTTTGTTTTAGGTTTTATCCTTACATTTTAGAAAAGGAAACTAAACTTTCAAAGAGGTTTAGAAATGTGAAGTGTTTTTCTTTTCTTTTTTTTTTTTTTTTTTGCGGTACGCGGGCCTCTCACTGCTGTGGCCTCTCCCGTTGTGGAGCACAGGCTTCGGACGCACAGGCTCAGCGGCCACGACTCACAGGCCCAGCCGCTCCGCGGCATGTGGGATCTTCCCGGACCGGGGCACGAACCCGTGTCCCCTGCATCGGCAGGTGGACTCTCAACCACTGCGCCACCAGGGAAGCCCTAGAAATGTGAATTTAAAACTTTTCAACCTCAGTCCATAGTAATAAACACATTTTACTCTAACCTATACAAAAGTGTTTATGGAGAGATAGAGCAACAGACAGGTAGGCTAGATAGAGATAGATACATAGACAAGTGAAACAAAAGTTTTACAAAGAAAAATGTATAGATAATTTATAGATAAGTACATAGATAGATAGTTGGATAGATATGTAGATAGATGGAAAGGTGATAAATAGCTAGATAGATAGAAAGATAGTTGTATGAATAGATACATAGATAGATAGATAGATCTGAAAAAATAGCTTCACAAAACTTTGCCCAGCAACTTTGTTAGGATAATTAAATAATGGAGTGTTTTACATAAAACCTGTGAGCTCAATTGATCCTAGATCTTTGGACACTCAAAGAACTTTCTGGATGCAGCATATGGCTGTAGTGGAGTGCTCTGAGTCTGGGCCCCAATATTTCTGAATTATTGGGACTGCACACATGAAGCAGAAACTTGTTTGGGGCAGAGGGTGTTTGTCCTTGGTGGGACCATGTTGGAGAACGAGTCACAAGGCCAATTCTCCATCAAAAGTTTGTGTAGGGCAAGAGG
The DNA here is from genome assembly GCF_964165515.1 of Mesoplodon bidens. Lineage (NCBI taxonomy): Eukaryota > Metazoa > Chordata > Mammalia > Artiodactyla > Ziphiidae > Mesoplodon > Mesoplodon bidens. Next base: position 171,902,768 of record NC_138178.1, read on the forward strand.
AGATGTTACTTTGGGAGAAATCTAGAATCTTTGAAGTTATCCAAGAGCTTAAGCTTCCCAGCAGGATATTGAAAGTCCTTGCAGATATGTGAAAGGCAACCCTCCCAGGAATCCCAGAGGTTCTGCGTCCAGTTGAAGCCTGGCAACCGATGGAGCTGGCTCTTCAGAGGGAGGTGAAACCACTCCCCAGGGTGAACGTGGAGGGTCCCTGTGAGGACGCGAGTGGCTGCTGGGTGGAAGAGGCGGTAATGATGCACCACTGCGTTTGAGGTACTTCTTCTTTAGGCAGTGAACTCACCCTGTTCCTTCTGCTCTTTCAGTGAGATTTGCATCCATCCCGGGCATATGAGGAGATGACCTGAGTGTGTGTGTGTGTGTGTGTGTGGTGTGTTATGTGTGTGGTATGTTTGTCATGGTGTGTGTGGTGTGTAGTGTCTGTGTGTGAGTGTGTGTATATGGTGTGTGGTATATAGTATATGTGTGGTGTATTGTATGTAGAGTATGTGTGTGTGGTATGTATGTGTACATGCATGTGATGTGCCTTTGTGGTGTGGTGTAGTGTACAGCATGGTGTGATGTGTGTGTGGTGTGTGTGTGATGTGTTTGTATGGTGTGTGCATGTGCTTTGTGTGTGTGGTGTGCCTGTGGCGCGTGGCATGTGATATGGTGTGTGGTGTGTGTGTAGCGGGCTGCAGTGGGCAGGGTGGCCGTGGTGGTACAGGGCAGTGGTAAAACGAGAGCCAGAGGAGAAGGTGAGGAAGGTCAGGCGTGTGGGCAGGGCACAAGAGGAGCAAAGAGCCGGAAGATCTTTGCAGGCAGAAGGCCGGCAGGGAGGCTTGGCTTTCCAGGAGTCCCGTGGCATGGGGTGTAGGTTATTATTAACATTGGGATATTAGAGGAAGATTGTCCAGGGACAGTAGGGGGAGTGAGTTTATGGCTCTGAGACCTGAACATTGCGGAGTTCCGGGCAGACTGCTAACCCTCTCAGAGTCATTTAAGCTCTTGGGTGAGCCTGTGGACCAGGTACTATTATTTTGCTCATTTGATGGTAAACTAAGGCACTGAGAAGAAACTCATTCAACTTAGTCCATGGAAGAAGGCAGAAGTGAACCAGCGGGTTTGGCTCAGGAGCCTGCAGTGATGACCCTAATGCCAAGGTGCCTGCACCATCTTCCTTCCCTCTGCAACTCCTTGGGCAAGTTACAAATTGCGATGGCAGTTAAAACACAGACACTCCTTTTAAAAGTAACCACTTTCTTTTTGCTCTTGATGGAAGCATGCTGCAGGACCACAAGCTGAGAGAGGGCAGCGGTGGAAACCCAGCCAAACTACTGATGGAAGCTGGGTCCCATCCTTTATCATCCTTCTCTGGTCCTGCTGCCATGAGGCTGAACCCAAACCCAGGGCAAGAACCTGCTGTGTGACCTCACACACCCCAAATGCAAGATCAAATGCTGTGAAGAAGGAGGTAAGCCGGGGCTCTTCATTAAAGCAAATACCATTAAACATATGTTGAAGATAACAGAGTGTTTTGACCCCTGCAAGCATTTGGACCATAATGAAAATGTATTTTCCTTCTCTGAGGGTAGAGGAAGCAGAAGATGTTTTCCTAGACAGAAGCCACAGTTATAAATACATATTTCTTCATAATGAAATGTGTATTAAGTATGTTTGTATGTATGTACAATTACTGATTCTACAAATATTTGGGCAGACCTACCATGCCTGGGGCAATGTGTGTGTTTGTGTATGTGTGATGCACGTGTACACAGGACATCTCTGTGACTCTTTCTTTACCACCTCTTTCTAGTTAATGGCCCAGCTTGGCTCTCAAAATCTTTACTGCTGTTATAGATGTCACTTTAGTGGTAGAATATTACTCAGTCCTCGCCTATTTTTATTAGTTTAACATTGGTCATCTTACCCCATATAAACCAATCAAGGCCTTATCCAGGGAATTTGGGGATAGAAACTGAGAAATAGGGTACAGTCTTGTTGAGCAAGCATGGAACAGAGTCTGGGTATGTGAAGATTTTGGCTGAAGTGGCAGCTGCCATGTATTCTTTTCAAGAGGAAAAGAAAAACTAAAAGAAGGGGAGGAGGCTGGAGAGACAGAGAGAAAAAGAGGGAGAGAGAGAAGAAGGGGGAGAAAGGAGGAGAAGGAAAAAGAAGAGAAAGAAGAGGAGAAGGAAGAGGAGAGGAAAAGGAAGAGGAGGAGGAGAAAAGAACAAACATGAACAAGAGCCAAGAAGAAAGAGAATGAATGCATCCTGTGTGAGGATCCTTTTCTCCAGCCATTCTTGAAATGTACTAGAATTCCTTCTTTTAGCTCCATGATATTCCCCAATATCTTCATGATAAATTCCCTGTTTTGTTTCATTTAACTGAGTTGGGTTATCAGTGCTGCTTCACCGATCTGACCCCTCAAATAACAATCCAACTAACATTTATTGACAATTACCCATGTGCTCTACCCTCTCCTAGGCACTGAGAATGCCCCAAAGTCAGAACTTACTCCAAAACCTTCCCAGTATGGAGGAGGTGATGCTCTGTTTGAGATATTGGTTCAGTGTTTGGGTAAAGGAAACCTGGCAAAATGATCTCTAAGAAGGGAGAATGGACTCTTTAGAGAGGTCAGCGTCTAGGGGCTCTTTCCAGAAAAGGTCATGCTCCCACTGTGCCTTGGAGGATGAGTACCATTGCCAGCTGGGAGAATCTGTTCAGACTCAGAGGTGAGAAATAGCAAGGCACCAGTTGGTGAGCATGGTTTGGTTTGGCTGTATGGGAGAAATCATGGATTAGGACAGGAGGAGAGACTGGAGGAGAAAGTGGAGAGAGAGTAGGAGGAATCTCCAAGTCCAGTTTGAAGACTTTGGACTTTACCTTGTTAAAGGGTGTTAAGTGAGTCCTTTGGCAGAAGTTGACTCTGATGTTCCCATTGGATTCCATAAGTAGACATCCCTTGAGAAAGGGCAAGCCCACACACAGAACAGGGTATATATTTTCTGTTCCCCAAACTGGGATTGTTTTCTGATTTGTAGATTTTCTGGAATATTCTCCTTGAAATACCCAGTACAAATATGCTCGTCCGTCTCCTGCACTTGAACACATTTTGATAAACCAAAAATCTTCACATGGCATGATTCCTTATATTTTTCAAATAGGTATAAATAGGAGAAAAAGTAACTGGGTACGAGAATCCATAGAAGTTGATGTAATGATAAACAAGTCATATCTAATAATAATAAAGCAGCAGCCATGGCTGACAGTGCTGAGTATCCTTTGTGTGCCAGGGGCAGTGCTAAGAGACAGACACGCTGCCAGAACTGTCTAAGCGTTGCTGCATGGAGAGAAGTGGATGGAGATGCCTGAATGCAAATCCTGGCTCTGCCACTGGTTGACTATGTGGCCTTGCATACGTCATATAAAATGGGGACTGTTATAATAATTCCCTTGTAGGTCAGCCTTGAGGATTCAATATTACTAGTTCAGAATGCAATAATTCAAGTTCAGTGTGAGAATACTGTAAGTGCTCAAGAAGGGTAAGTTACTTATTCTTTGAAATTAAGAAAAAGGAACATAGAGATAGATAGATAGATAACATTGATATACTTAAAACTATGTTTCTCAGCCATATTCTAATGCAAGTCTGATTCTCTATATTCCTTTCACTGCAAAATTCAGTATGTTTCGTACAGCATAGGTATCAGTTTAAGACCACCTGAGGCTATGGGGAAGACCAAGGAAAAGGAAAACTGATAAAGACTTTCTGACTGGTTTTAAATCTGAAAATGCTCTGATTTATTGACTGTACTCGGCAGATATATATGGCTTTGATAAATGATTTGTATTTTAATTTATTACTGCAATAAAAGATACATTGTAGAACATTTGGAAAAATAAAATACGTTTCAAAACCTACTGTCCATGTTAATATTTTAGCTTTTGTTCTCAACTCTTTTCATTCGTGTATTCATTTCACAAAATATTGTGAGTACACACACACACACACACACACACACAATTTTGTACCTTTCAGTTCCATTTTCATTATTTGATAACTATCTAAAAGTTTATTTGACTTTTGGAACCAATATTTTAAATATGTGTTTATTATCTTTCAAATTGCTGATAGTTTACTTAAATATTTCCTTGGATTGAATATTTGTTTTGCTTCCAAATACACAGTAATAAATTTGAATAGACATGTGCTGATGTCATTAAGTGTAAAAGGAAATTGTTGTGAAGCTGTCCTATTAAATCAACAAACAAGCAAATTCAGCCATGGTATCACCAATGTGAAAACTTGTATTATGTGAAGACAATCTTAGAGACAGCTACAACACCACAGCAATTCTTATTCTTGTCTTCCTAAAAGAAGAAAGTACCCAGACAGATATAGGTTCAGAATCCACCACAGTCTAACTGGTGGTCTTGGGCAGATGCTTGACCTCTCTGAGCATTTGTCTTCTCATATCTAAAATGTGGGTAATGTTGCATGCCTCACAAGGTGATTGTAAAGATTAAACATGCTTATCTGTTACTTACATGTCCCAAATCATACCTACATATGATTTGTCCTATGACTCATACATGTTATTTATGTTTCCAAATCCCATCAGTCCTGTAGACAGAAAACCCAATGCAGACAGGATCCATGGCCCCTTTTCCACCACATCTTTTGTGCCTAGCACGATGACTGTCACATAACAGACAATTCATAAACAGTTATTGAACAAATGAATTAATATCCTTCAACAAGAAAATTTGGAAAAAAATTTAGTAATCAGCTAGTCTTCTAAGGAAATGATGTGATCTCCATTCTCTATGTCCAGTACTACAGTTCTGCATGTGACCAACCTGTGATTGCAAAATATTTTCCAGCAGACTGTAATTGTATTTATGGAAATTGTAATGTATTTTCAACAGAACAAACCTTTGACTCCATTGTCTTAAGTGGAACAACTTTAGACAACAATAGACTTTCTAAGTGGAATTCCCCCTCCCTATACTTTACTATCAAAACACGAATTTGGGGGGAGGGGGAAGGGGGAGCAATTTTCCCAACAAAACATCTCTACATGTGGGTGGTCAATGATGTTTATGTAAAACGGATTTGTGGATAAAGAGAAAACTCTTATTTCCCGAAAGGTGAATCTCACTGATGTTGATTACAGAAATAAGTTGTACTGTTTGATGTAAGGGAAAAAAAAAGAAACTTTCTAATTTATCCCTACCCCATACAAACAAGGGCAAGGGAATATTACATGTTTTCTGTGACTCTGAGTTCTGCAGAGGCAGGAGGCTGAATCAATATTGAAATTGCAAACGCTAGAACATTAGATTTGCTTTCTGCCCATGAAAAGTAAATTCTGTTGCTTTTCTTTACTCTCTGTCAACAACTTGTAACGTTGGGGACCCAAAATGTGACTCTCTGATCATGCTGAGGTCCTCCCCCTCACCTCCTCATCCCAGCAGAGGGGGAGACCTGCTCAGAAGGGTGAGATCCTACCAAATGGGACCAGCTTCTTGTTAATAGTTTGCCACAAAGTTTTGAGCTTCAAGGTAAAATCAACATAATCACTTTTTACCTCTTGAAAAATAATTAGATGCCCAAAGCTGCTTATGATCATTCTTTTCATCACATCCATGAGTAACTGAGACATACACTGGAACATGTGTGTCCCAATCTGAGATCCCACTGGCATAGGTAGGAGGTATTACTAGGATCCCAGAAATAGACTCTGAGAAGAGCCTACTGAAGAGCAGATTGAAGCACGTGAAGAGAGCTAGAGGAGAGCTGGTGTCCCTCGCCCCCCGGCCAACTGGACACATCTTCATCTCTGTGAGTCTTGGTTTTCCATTATGCCAACATCAACCATATACACTCCCTCTCTGCCCATTAGGAGGACTCAGTGTGATCAGGCTGAACTGAGAGGGCAGTTGTTCAACTGCAAAACTTTAAATTGCTTATTTCCAGCCCAAGCAATTGGCAGATACTATTGGTAAAAGCTGAGATCACAGATCACTCTCTTGAAGTGTGAGTTCACCTTCTCACTAGGAATTGATTTAGTAATTCACAGACACATGACCAAAGGAAAATTTGTTTTACAGTTGAAAATCAAACGTTGGCCTGTTTCTAAACATTTCTTTACTATTCAGAGGGCTTTGAGTTATGTTCTAGAACCTTTGTTATTTATGCTTCATCAAGTCAAACCTTTCATTGCTTCACCTATAAAAAGGGAATAGTGTCCATAATAGTTTAAATTATATAATAGGTATATAGGAAATTGCCAAGCACAGTGTTGAGGGCATAGTAGGTGCTTAAGACATAGCAAGGGCAGCTGAAACTGAACATTTACTAATCTTATACCTCCTTTCATAGTTCAGGTTTCTGGAGGGCAGAGGCAGTCCTAGACAAGACTTATCAAGAAAGGAGGATGTGTGATGTAGAATATATATGTGGGATCTAAAATATAACATAGGGCTTCCCTGGTGGCGCAGTGGTTGAGAGTCCGCCTGCCAATGCAGGGGACACGGGTTCGTGCCCCGGTCTGGGAAGATCCCACATGCTGCGGAGTGGCTGGGCCCGTGAGCCATGGCCACTGAGTCTGCACGTCCAGAGGCTGTGCTCTGCAACAGGAGAGGCCACAACAGTGAGAGGCCCTCGTAGTGCAAAAAAAAAAAAAAAAAAAAGACATACATGAACTTATCTATGAAACAGAAACAGGCTCCCAGATGTAGAGAACAGACTTGTGGTTGCCAAGGGGGAGGGTGGAGGAGGGATGAATTGGGAGTTTGGGATTAGCAGATGTAAACTATTATATACAGAATGGATACACAACAAGGTCCCACTGGATAGCACAGGGAAATATATTCAATATCCTGTGATAAACCATAATGGAAAAGAATATGAAAAAGAATGTATATATATATATATATATATATATATATATATATATATATATGTATAACTGAATCACTTTGCTGTACAGCAAAAATTAACACAACATTGTAAATCAACTATACTTGAATAAAATAATTTTTTAAAAAAAAGGAAAGGAGGATGATAAAGGTCTCCCATGATAGTTACTTTTTAATAAGATTTGAGTACTTTCTACACATTAACTTAATTAATCCTCTCAACCACCTAGCAAAGGAGATTTTTATACCTCCACTAATGAGGACATAATATTAGAGAAATGAACACTTGACCAAGGTTACAGAGCTACAGGAAGTGGGTACAGCTGGGTTTAGAACTCAAGTTCACTTCACTCCAATGAGTTGTGTTGGCCGTCTAAGTAGGTGAGTAGAGCAAACCCAAGATAAAATCTTTACCCACCCCCCAACCCCAAGATGGTACTCAGTGGAAAAAAGATTAAGTCAGACCTCCAGGCTGGAATCTTAGCTGAATCATTCACTCTCTCTGTGACTCAGTTCCTATTTATAAAATTGGGATAATACTACCATGATTATGTTTCATTGCCTATTATGTGGCAGGCAGATGCTGTTCGAAGTGTTTGCATGTACTGACTCACTGAATCCTCACCAAAACTCTAGGAGGTAAGTACTGTTATTATTCCCATTGTATAGATAAGGAAACTGAATCACAGAGGGTTAAAAGTAAGTTGTCTAATAGAGCTACTATATGATCCTACAATCTCACTCTTGGCCATATATCCAGAGAAAACCATAATTCAAAAATATACATGCACCCCAATGTTCATTGCAGCACTACTTACAATAGACAACATATGGAAGCAAACTATATGCCCATAGACAGATGAATGGGTAAAGATGTGGTATATATATATAAAATGGAATGTTACTCAGCCATAAAAAAGAATGAAATAATGCCATTTGCAGCAACATGGATGGACATAGAGATTATCATATTAAGTGAAGTAAGTCAGACAAAGACAAATATCATATAATAATACTTATATATGGAATCTAAAACAATAATACAAATGAACTTATTTACAAAACACAGATAGACTCACAGACGTAGAAAATAAACTTATGGTTATCAAAGAGAAAAGGGGGGAAGGGAGGGATAAGTTAGGAGTTTGGGATTAGCAGATACACACTACTATTTCTAAAATAGATAAACAACAAGGGAATATTGTATAGCACAGGGAACTATATTCAGTATCTTGTAATAACCTATAATGGAAAATAATATGAAAAAGGATATATATAAAATATATATATATATATATATATATATATATATTTACACAAACATGTATAACTGACTTTGCTGTATACCTGAAAGTAACACAACATTGTAAATCAGCTATACTTTAATTTTTAAAAAGCAATATTTTATTTAATAGATTTAATAAATGCAATAATGTACTATTGAATAACTCATGCATTTATTTTGCTTTTCTTTTCAAAGGAAGAGGTGGAAACATTTTTTTCTGAAACAGTTCTTTCTTTTCTGACAAAATAGACATATATGTATGTATAACTGAATCACTTTGCTGTACACCTGAAACTAACACAACATTGTAAATCAGCTATACTTCAATTAAAAAAAAAAAAAGTAAGTCGTAGATACAAGCTAGTATATGGTTGAGCTTGGATCAATTTCCAGACAGTGGTTCCTGGAGTCTATACTCAACCACCATCATAGTTGCCCCCATAGAATATTATCGGGCTAAAATGATATGATATTTGAAACTCCTTAGAACAATGCCTGACCCACAGAGTCATTCAATAAGCATGAGCAATTATTTAGCATTATTCCTATTATCATGCTTGTTATGTGTGCAACAGCTAACCTTATGAAGCTCAGAGTAACTTGAAAAGTAACTTCAAGAAAGATGGTCCTTGAGGTACTGATTTTTAGGGAAAGAAGAGGGTATGATCTTCTAGGGATGGGGGTACGATTTTTTTCTGCATCTTCAATTCAACCATTTCAAACAATTCTGGTAAAGGATGTATATAATTTCGTTCTCAGCCCTTAAGCAGAAGGGGGTGAGAGAGGCAGCTGTGGTTCTAAAAAAAATAGAAATCTGACTACTTAATCATAGACAATCCTGACAAAAATAAAATGGATCAGTGTTTAAAGTAACAGGGAAGCTGCAGAGGCAGCTCTCCAATAAGCTCAGATATTTATAATAGTTTTTTCTCCTTAAAAATGTGTTAAATCAAATAATTCTTTACATCTGCTTAAGAATTCAAAGAATACAAGAGTTTATGATAAAAAACAACAATCCCCAGACCCCTCTACACTCCCAGCTCAATCTCCCAAGGAAATCACTTTTATTTTTTTCTATTAATAAATCTTTGAAATACTATGGTCTTCTAATCTTATTTCTCATTTTTCCAACATCAGATATTGTCTACTGATTTCCTACTGTGACAAAACCCAGTTTCATTCACCTACATTACTTTCTACCAACTTTTCCATTGATTCAGTTAATTTCATTGCTAATTTTAAATGACTACTTTTGCTCATCTATTGGTTACCTGTGTATGTCAATGATCTATTAATCCTCCATTTCTATTGCATAAATAGGGTGGTATAATGACAATATCTCCTTCCCTGCCACCTCTTTCACAACCCTTCCCCATCTCACCTCCCATTTTTCGTCATCTGTATCATCACTCTTATTTTGTCCAGAAGGATCCCACTGACCTTCTGCTTCATTGCTTTACTCATCTCTCCCATGTTTTCTCTTTGGTTGAATTTATAAGTGAAAACCCAACACATCACTCTTCCATTATTATAAAACATCTTAAATACATCATTCTGGAGACCTTCTGAGTCTCTCAAGTATGTGGCCAAATGGGCTGAAGAAAGCTCTCATCCTAGTTTTCCTTTCTTTTCAATGGCCCATGGATTGGATCCTTTTATTCTCCCCACAATATCCTCTTTGTTTATGTCCTGCTTGTTTGACTAGAGGTACCTTCAAGAATCTCTCTCAAATGGGGGAATTAGAAAGTAAAAATTTAAGTTCTTGAAAGTTAAAACAAGCAAACCCAAAAATTATACCCTCACACTTGATTGATAGTTTGACCAAGTGTAAATTCTGGGTATGAAGCCATTTCTCTAAAAAACCTTGGAAGGTGTCATTTCACTGTCCTCCATCACCTATTTGTGATCATCAAAGACTGATGTTATTTAAATCTTATTTTTTGGTAGGTAATACATTGTGTATTTTTTTCCCTTTGTTATATTTTAAACTCTTCTTTTTGTCATTGGGATTGTGAAATATATAAATAAGGATAGGTGGACTTTGGGCTGATTAAATTTCCTTACCCAAAGAATCATGATTAAAAGAACAATACAACCGAGGAAGAGGACTATCTACACTGCTCCATTCTATATTATCACCTACATCAGAATTCTTGATTAAAGACATGAAAATACAAAAACTAAATTTCAGACAGTGTTAAGAATCTGAGAGATAACATCAAGATTCAAAGTGTCTAAGCAGATTTGAATAGATTCAGTTACCTCCAACAAGTGGCAGCAGTGTAAGAGGAAATAGATCATTCATGAGCCTTGCAAAGCCATTGCATATGTGATTTCACATTTTTAAAGAACCCAACACCCTTCATACTCTCTAAACATTCATATTCTCTCATTCTAACTTCAATGGAAATATTCAAGTATGGAGAGGGAGTGCCCTCTCCCTCTTTGGACCCTTGAAACATTTTCCCTCTTCTCTCTGACACTTGTCTTTTTCTCTCTTTCATTATTAATAGATTTCATTTCCCTGGGGAATAGCCAGGACCTCTTGTTTTCCTCTCTCCTTCCTCTCACAAATATACTTGAATGGTAAACACTGTGGATGTGGGGTGAGCACAATCCAGGCCTTCCCAGAGGTTAGTGTTTAACAGGGAATATAAGCATGAGACACATAATGTTATGGAGAAATACAAGATACTGTGGGGATGCATAACAGGGTTGACTAGTGTATGTTTGGTGGGCACGTGAGCTGGTCCAGGAAGGTTCCTATGAGTCAGTGATCTCAAATGAAGGCTGGACCAGCAAGTTAGCTTTACTTATTTTCTCAGACATTCTCCCTGTGACATTCTTTCCTGTTTAATCTTGGGACTTCAAAGCTACTATTTCACCATGAGAAATCTGGATTCTCAGAAAAAGTTTTATCTTAACAGTGTCAAAAAACCTGGTAACTAGCCCAGAGACTATCACATAGTAGGTGCCCAGGAAACTGTGGTTAATTCTTAAATAAAAGTGACACAGATAATTAACATTTTTCCCTTGGAAAACATCTAGTTCTATATCCACCTCCCTAAATATCCATTTTATAGGAGGTTTAGCATAGTTAAGTGACTTACATAAGATTACTTAACAGTTATTAACGTTGTCATTACTTAACATTGTCAATTCCTTTTCACCATTGTTACTTCATTTATGTTTGACAGTTATTTAACATGTCCTACTATATACTCATTCCTATGTCAGGGGTTATTGGACTAACAGAGTTAAACTAAATTCAGCACCTGTCATCCACAGGCTTATAGGCAATTGTGTAGATAAAACAAAATCTGCTACTATGAGTGTTAATACCAGTCAGAGTACCTACTTTATAGGAGCTGATGATGATTACATGAGATTACGCATAGCACACGGTCAGCATTCCAATAATAATGGCAAATAATTAGCCCTTATTAGCATTATTAGCCATGGTAGCAATTTTGGTATTTTTCTGAAATAAAAGAGGTTCCAACTGTTGTTGGGAATCACAGAAGGGAAACATTTCATGGATCTAAAGATGAGCTATGTTGTAAATTAACTAAACAAGAAGATCTTCTCTCTGCGTGGCAAAGCCCGAGTGCTCTGATGGAAATACCTCTGCTTGGAAGGATAGGGAGATAGGATCTTTGAAAAGAGCTAACACAGTGTCTGACATTTAGTAAAAGTGCATGACTTACAACTTCACCACCGTATTGTTTATAAACAAAAAATCTAGGACAACCTACATGACACAATAAGAAAGTGGTTAGATAAATTATGGGATAGCCCCCCAGTGGAATATTAAGCAGTATATTAAGACTATATTAATAAAGACTATATAATAGGATGGGAAGTACCTATAAAATAATTTAAATAAAAATAATATGATGAAAATTGCATATGCCATATGATTGTAACAATGAAAAATTAAAACCCAGATAAAGACAAAAACCCTGGAAATAGATATATCAAAATATGCTCTCCTTCGGAATGTGACAACAGAAAACATTGGTGTATTTCATTTTTTTCTATTTTTATGTATTTTCTAACTTTATCAAATGAACACATATCTGTCCTATAATGAGAAAAATAAGAAAATGCCATTTAAAATAATATCGAAAATGTGGAGCCTCATTAAACTAAACATGTCATTATAGAATGGCCTCCTTTACTGGGGGAGGTGTTTATTTAGACTGAAGTGTGGGGTCCCAACCAACTCAGCTTCCATATCCCACCATCCTAACCATTTTCCCTCTCACCTGAAGGCACCTGGGAAACATCTGTTGAGTGAAGCACATGAGTGAACCACTGAAGTGATTGATAAGAAACAAAACTGTACAACTAGTTGAAGACAAACTTCCAAATACTTGGGTGATGGAGTGCTTGGCAGAACGGTTGCTGGGGGTTGAAAAGTTATGATGTTTATGTCATGTTACTCAAATATCCTGTCATAGTAACCTGCGAAAATTCCATAGCCTTCCAGAGCATATGGGACTAGATCTACTTGCCCTTCAAACATTTTTTTTGAGCACCAACAATAAAGCAGACTTTGTTCAGGAAGCTGCAGGAGAATTAGACATGGATGAGCCTGGTCCCTCAATGAAGTTCAGAAATAGAAATGAAATCATATTTTCATAGAAAGCTCTAAAATGCAATCAAAGAAATGTGCATTAAACCACTTCAAGTTCATTCAACAATAATCTAACGAGGATATACAGGTGCAGTACTGGATTAGCCATGGTGGATACAAAAGAAGTGAGCCAAATGGTGCTGACCACCAAGAAACTCACATTCCAGTGGAACAGTGAAGGGTTCAACTGCTCATTATATGATTGGTTGTCTGTTCACAGACTGGATGAAGAGTGAGGCAGTGATAAAATGAGAGTACATACTGGGCGTGTTTGTTTTCTATTGCTGCTCAAACAAATTACTACAAACTTAGTACAAACTTAGTGGCTTAAAACAACAGAATTTTATTTTATCACAGTTCTGAAAACCAGTATTTCAAAATTCGTAGGGCAGCCCATGCTCTCTCTGAAGCCTGTAGAGGAGAAATCTTCTTGGTTTCTCCCAGCTTCCAGAGGCTCTAGGTACCCTTGGCTTGTGGCAGTATCACTCCAATCTCTGACTCTGTCTTCACATGGCCACCCCCTCTGTGTGTTTCAAATCTCTCTCCAATCTCAAGTCTGTCTCAAATCTCTTTCCCTTTTCTCTTATGAGGACATTAGTCACTGGACTTACAGCTCACACGAAATCTAGGAGGACCTCATCTTCTTATCTGAACTTAATTACATCTACAAAGACTCTAGTTCCAAATAAAGTCACATTTGCAGGTAGTGTGAGTTTGGACTTGGACATATCTTTTTTGGGGGACACTAGTCAACTTACTACATTAGGAGTGAGAGTTGAGGAGGTAGCGCTGAATATAGAGAAGTCAAGGGGCTATGAAAAAACAGTCATTTTCTTTCTGAGGAGCAAGTTGAGATCAAGGAGAAGGACTGGTTCAAGGCAGAGGGAACTGCTGAGGTGAAGGCTCTTGATGGAAAATCTGAAAGCCAGTCAGTGTGACTGGAGTGAAAAAAGCCAAGAAGATACTGCACAAGTTGGGACTGGTGAGGAAGCCCAGCCCTGTTGAGAGTCTGGGGTTTTATCTTAAGAATTAAGGGACCCAATTTCATTCCTTTTCATGGCTGAGTAATATTCCATTTTGTATACCACATCTTCTTTATCCATTCATCTGTTGATGGACATTTAGATTGCTTCCATGACCTGGCTATTGTAAATAGTGCTGCAATGAGAGACTGTCATACAGAGTGAAGTAAGTCAGAAAGAGAAAAACAAATATCGTATATTAACACATATATGTGGAACCTAGAAAAATGATACAGATGCACCAGTTTGTAGGGCAGAAATAGAGTCACAGATGCAGAGAACAAACGTATGGACACTAAGGGGGGAAAGTGGCGGAGGATGGTGGTGGTGGTGGGATGTTTTAACAATATCATTCTGACTGTTTAGAGAACTGATTTGGAGACCAGGGCACTGTGAGCACCTTGCATTGATCAAGATACAGTGGCTGCTTGAGTGAAGGTGTCAGCTGAAGAATTGGAGAGATAGAGGATTTGAGATATATTTAGGATATAAAAGCCATAGGACCTTGGAAATGATTAAAGATGAGGTGTGTGGAATCAAGGGCATCTCCCAGGTTTCTGGTTTGTAGCTCTGGATGGATCATGGTTCCATCCACTGAGATAGAGAACCCAGAACCAGAACCAGGTTTTGGGGAAAGACAAATTCAGCCAATTAGGATGGGGAGGTGGTTAAGGGCAGCAGGTAAACCCTGACTGGGGAAGAGATCAGAAAGCTCCACCAAGGAGGTAGGATTTATTTAGACCAGGCCTTGAATAGTTTCCAGACTCAAAGTCAAGCACAGTGAACAGAGCATAAAGGAAGGGATATTCCCAACAGAGGGAACACCCAGAGGAAAATTCTGAAGGATATTGATATTTTTGATCACTTTCCTGCTAGTAAGCTTTGCACTGAAGTTTAACATACATACAGAACAATGTACCATTCATGACAACACAGGTCTACAATGTTTAACAACATGAATCACTCATTTCCTTGGGAGTGGTGTCCATTATTTTATTTATCCAGTTTAATTTCATTTATTTTATTTTATTTCATTTATTTTATTTTATTTCATCTCATTTTATTTTATCTTATTATTTTCCAGTTTAACTATATCTAGTTCTCAGATTCAAAGCTACATCAAATTCTTCTTGGAAGCAGATTGGGAAGAAAAACTCATTATGTGAATCAATATGCTTGGTAAGAAATAGTAAGGTTGTAATCACGTTAGTAGCAGTGACTGAAAACAGTGGTGGCTGCAGTTGGAGAATCACTGTAATTTGTCTTGAATTAGAAGGATGCAAGGGGGAAGAAGACTGGAAGGTGTCCCCAGTCTCGGTGCATCCTTAGCTATTTGCACATATCAGCGACTCTCAACGGTGCAGGGATGAGTTCAGTGTTAGACGTTTAGAGTTCAACATGCTTAAACAAAATCCACATGTAATGTCTAGAAGAACAGCAGGTCAGAGCAGAAAAATGCATGAGCCCAGAAAGCAGGAGAGAGGTCCTGGCTGGAGAGAGAAATCTGTGAGCCTTACCTACACATACAATAGTTGACGTTCTTGGTTTGGAAGGAGTTATTTGTGTGTTTTTTCTTTTGTTTTGTTCTGTTTATGTTTACCCACAAAGGAATGAAAGTAACTGGAGTGACTGTTATACAGTTGAAGATGTTCTGGAGCAAGAAAGATTGATCAAAGCTGGAGGTAGGGCTTTGGGTCTTGTCCCCTCTGTAGAGAGTAATGGAAGCCCTGGGCTGGGATGAGATGATCCAGAGGATGCAAGGACTGGACTGAGGGTGTGGGCCTGAGGATGGAGCTGAGGGTAGGGGATTCCTGCTGCAACTCTGTGCCCCAGGAAGTTAGGTTAGGGAGGAGGCAGGGAGAACCTAGGGGCTGACCCAAGACAGGATTAAAAGCTAGATAGAGAGAGTGTTTGCCAGATGTCAACCGCTGATCGCAGACAATTAGAAGCCTGTCTGTTTTGCTGTCTCCCAAGACCCCTAACAAGCTGTCACATCAGTTGAGTCTGAGCATATCAAATAAGTAAGGCAAAGAGGGACCCTAAGAAATAACTGCGGTTAGTGGCTTGTGGGGCTGTGGATGGCTTTGCGGGGAGGGCTGCTTGAGAGAAAGAAACTTGCTTCTAATCAGTGTGCTAATCCAGGACAGAAGGCTTCCTTTCTCTCTCTCCCTCATTTCATTTTCCCGGGTTCAATCCTAGACTCCCTCCCCCTCAGCCTCCTACTCATCCTGGCTGAATGAAAATTTGGTCCAGTTTTTTTTTTTTTTTTAATAGAGATACATTAAAAAACAGACACTGATCTTCAAAGAAGCCTGCAATTTCACTGGCGACAGAATGTTTATAGCCACAATTTGTTTGGTTCTGATAAAATGCACATGCCCCCTTATTCCATTTTCTTTTGCCTCCCAAGCCAGGCTTGCTTTGTGCATGGGCCTGCAAGGCAGAGACAGAGAGTAGACAGACAGAGAGATAGAGAGATCTTTCCCAGAGCTGTGGCTGCATCTGCCAGTGGTGTTTTGGGTTGTGTGGGTCCAGAAGCCATCTGATGTAGCAGAAGGGGGCACCACTCAGGGGTCAGGATAATTAACTAGAGGGACATTTAAAATACTCCCTTAAGCCCTATCAAGACACATGCCAACCTTCGCAGGTCTAGTTAGAGCTAGGATATAATCTCCCCAATTATTTTAGGGAGGTTGTGTGATGGATGTAGGCGAGTCTTAAAGCTAGAAAGGTGTGGGTTTAAATCTCAGCTTCATTATTTACAATAGCCAGGACATGGAAGCCACCTAAATGCCTATCAACAGAGGAAAGGATAAAGAAGATGTGGTACATATATACAATGGAATGTTACTCAGCCATAAAAAGGAACAAAATAGTGCCATTTGCAGAGACATCGATGGACCTAGAGATTGTCATATAGAGTGAAATAAGACAGAAAGAGAAAAACAAATATCTTATCGCTTGTATGTGGAATCTAGAAAAATGTTAGGGATTAATTTATTTGCAAAGCAGAAATAGAGTCACAGATGTAGAGAACAAACTTACGGTTACCAAGGGGGGAAAGGAGGGTGGGATAAACTGGGAGATTGGGACTGACATATATACACTATTATGTATAAAGCAGATAACTAATGAGAACCTACTGTATAGCACAGGGAACTCTACTCAGTGCTCTGTGGTGACAGAAATGGGATGGAAATCTGAAAAACAGCAGATATATATATATATATATATATATATATATATATATATATATATATATATATATATATACATATAATGGACTCACTTTGCTGTGCAGCAATAAACTAACACAACTTTGTAAAGCAACTATACTCCAATAAAAATTCATTAAAAAATAATAAATGTCAGCTTCACTTTCTTGCTGTACAGTGTCAAACCAAACTTTCTCCGAATTGGTTTTCCCCACCTAACAACCAGGGGCATCTCTCCTGCAAGACTGTTACCAGATTAAGAGGAGTGGAGTTGGGCCAGCATGACAGAGGGTGCCTGGAAGCAAGTAGAGTGGAGTGTTTGTGGCAGGGGGATGCAGGAAGAGTATTCTAGGCTGGAGGGCAGTAGACACCAGGGCACATGGGCATGAGAAAGCAGTGTTGCCTGGGGAGAAGGAGAAGTCTGGGGGGACTGGTGTATTCAGTACAAGGATAGAGCCCCAGGAAATGAAGTTAGCAGAACAAGAGGTAAAGTTGTAAGCTGTGCTGAGAAATTTGAGTTTTTCTCTACAGGCAGTGGGAGAGCCTTGAAAAGAGCCATGCACGTTTAGATGGTGCTCTAGAAAACTGACCATTAGCAGCATGGCAGATCCCACTGTAGAGGTGAGAGGAAGAAGGAAAGAAAATGTAGAAAAGTTAGGTGATGCTATTCAATGCCGTGCGTGTATTAATGCTGCTATAGTATTACATATCTATATCTATACCTATGTCTATTTCTATATCTTAGGGCTACGGTAAGGGCACTCCACTGAATGATTAAGAGCAACAGCTCTTAGTTCAGATCCTAGCTCCATCATGTATCAGTTGTAAAACCTGGAACAAGTTCCTTAAACCCTCTGGGCCTCAATTGCCTTATCTATAAAATGTGGGGGCTTCCCTGGTGGCGCAGTGGTTGAGAGTCCGCCTGCCAATGCAGGGGACGCGGGTTCGTGCCCTGGTCCAGGAGGATCCCACATGTTGCGGAGCAGCTGGGCCCGTGAGCCATGGCCGCTGAGCCTGTGCGTCCAGAGCCTGTGCTCCGCGACGGGAGAGTGAGAGGCCCGCATACCGCAAAAAAAAAAAAAAAAAAAAAAAAAGTGTATTCCTCACATGACTATACTGAGGCTTAAATGAGTTTTAAATACACAAAAACACTGAAAAGAGTATATATGGCATATATATGCTAAATATTGTACCTAGATAAAATTTCAGGCCATACAATTTCAGTGCTCTAACTGAGCACTTTGTATACGCTATTTCATTTCATATTTAAATTTACCCAACAAAACAAATCCTACTTTCCCTTCTTTTTTTTATTCTTTGTAAAACTTAAAGCTCAGAGAAACTGAATCATTGCTGTCGTGATTAGCTGTTACTTGGAAGAGCTGGGGTAGAAACCCAAGGTGGCTTCCCAAACCAATACTCTTTAAACATTCCCTATTGAAAGAGAGCGATTAGGAATGAAAATCTTAGGTACTTCAGTCTTGAGAGGCGCAGAGTATATAAAATAGCCAGTGGAAATATTGCTGATGGAAAAGCCTGGCTTTAATGCCTTTTAAAGAGTTCCCTCCATGGTCTCACCCCAATGACTCTGTGTGTGTGTGTGTGTGTGTGTGTGTGTTTGTGTGTGATTTACCAGATTGACTCTAACTAGAGCTAATTGTTTTCATGATTTTGAGAAACTTCAAATGAAGTTTTGCTTTTGGACAGATCCATCAACCAAAGAGCAGATTTCTACATTTTTACTCTTGGCTAAGTTCTTCTTCTATCCCTCCCTTCCTCTTAGCTATATTTGGTGGAAGTTTAAATCTGATAAAGATGAGCTGTATTTAAAACCAGTCAGGCTCTATTTCAGAAGATTAGTGTGATTTTATCTGAAAAAGCAAATTTGTAATTATAATTTGAAGTTTCTCTACCAGTAAGACCCTGGCACTGATTTTCCATCCCCAGCGAGAGAAAGCAATAGAGCAATGGAATCCTGGTGTTGGCACAGCCTCCAGTCCAACCACTTGCCGTGCCTGAAGTCCTGCCATGGTCCCTGGGCCACCACTTGTCCACTTCCAAGATGCAGAGCTTTCTGCTCCCAGGAGTTCTTTCCTCTTCATAACTGGGACACTCTGGCTGTTTAGAAAGTTGTTACTAGTAGCTGAAATATTGTTCTCTAGAGCACCCCTACTGAACCTAATTGGCTCCCAAAGCACTGTTCTGTCCTTTCTTTCCCAGGACAGCTCTTTTGGCATCTGTAGCCATTACTGTGTTCCTCCTGAGTCTTTCTTTCCTTGGGCTGACATTCAGCGTTTGTTTAGTCATTCCCTAAAAGGGCATGATTTCCATATCCCTTTGGGGAAAGTTGTGCTCTGGAGTTAAGTCAGGTCCACATGGATGCCACTTCCTACTATGAAATCATGGGCCGAACTTTGTTGTCAGATGGTTTCCAATGTAATTGATGTTCTACACTGAACTTGTAAGGAAGTTGTGGGAGATCTGTTGCATCATTGACATAAATGTGATCCTCCGATAGCTCTTCATTGCACTTGGAGAAAGATTCAAACTCCTGCTCACCAACAGAGCCCAGTGGGCTGCAGTCCCTGCCTTTGAACCCCAGCTTATCTTTCAGTATTTTCCACTTGCCCTCTCTCCCCCAGCCACACTACCTTTGTTTTGTTCCTTAAGCATGTCAAGGGTGTCCCGTAGGGTCTACTCAAGGGCTGTTCCCTCTGCCTGGAGGGTTCTTCTCCCTACCTCTGTAGAGCTGATTCCTACCTGTCTTCAAGTCTCCACTCTTTTCTGAACCTTTCTCTCTCATGTGTTCCCTGCCACCTCAGACTCTCTCTAGCTCACCACTCTTTTCATTTCTTCACAACCCTGATCAAGATGAAAATCACCTTATTTACTCACTTGTTTTCTCCTTTAGTACTTTCCCCACCTAGGCTACAGGCTCCATGAGAGGAAGTGGTATGCTTATCTCATTTACATCTGTGTCCTTGTTGACTGGAGCTGTGTCTGGCACTAGGCATGACCCATGGGGGTATTTGCTCAATTAATGTGCCTGTGAATGAGCCAATGGGCTGAGTGTGGGGAGAACTCAAAATAAGTATATAGAGTCATGGCATCTTAGAGGCTGTAAAATACTGGAGAGATTGATTCTAATCCACTATGCTTACCCCAGAGGTGTCCAATGAGGGTGATGCGTGTACCCAATGTCACTCCATAAATTCATGAAGCTGGCTGAAGAATCCAGCTTTTAGAGGTGACACTTTTCTTTTTCCAATGAGAAGCAAAATGCATTGGCATATCCTAAAGCACTAAATTAATATGGTGTCTTAGTAGGGAAGACTGAGGATTCTCAGAGCAGGTTTTCCAGAGTGGTCTTGTTGGTACAGAGAAGATTTGGATAGAAAGTACAGACATGAAAATACACATAGAGGGAACAGCCCAGAAGCAGAACTCTGGCAGGAAAAACTCAAAGCAGGAAAAGCCTAGACCCAGACCTGGTGGGGAAAGATGGAAGGCTTGAGGAGAGGAAGGGAAGGGAACTGAGTGGAGGGCAGGCCTTGGCTGTCCAGATAAAGGCCTCTGATCTTGGCTCCTGCACATGGGTGGCCCATGATTGAGAGGGTGAGATTCAGGGGGCTTCACATGGCAATGGTGGATAGAGAAAACAGGAAGAGGAAAGGAGTGAATAGATGAAGGCTTGACCAGACATCACTGAGGTGTCCAGCCATTCTGTGATGGTGACCATAGCAACTAGTGATAGCAGAGAGAGGCAGGGTGGTTGAGAATTAAGCGGTTTGTGTGGAGGAGGGAAGCAGGGAGGTGGAGGACGCTTATGGGAATGTTCCCAGGGCTTTCTGCAGCATGAAGCACTCAGGGTTCAAGGACCTACCAACTGCATCCTCAGTGATGTTCCCATGAGCTGACAGCCCCTGGGTCACATAAATGACCTCACTCCTCAACAGTGCCTTCCTCGCTTCCTTGGAGGCACCTGGGGGCTTGCCACAGACAGGTGTCTTGGAGTCCAACAAGCTGGTTTTCTAGGAAGCAGCTGTGTGAAGTTGAATGTTCTTGAATTTTTTGGTCTCACAGTTTTCTCATCTGTACAAAGGGGGAAAAAATGCCCACCACCTATAACGCTTGTATAGATTATATGAGAATTTGTGTGTAAAATGCAAACAACAATTTATGGCAACAGGAAGTGTGCATAACCTATTTGTTCCCCTCTATTCTTCCTTCTGTGTGTAACCTGGACCTCCCGCTTCACCCCCGATTTTGCATTGATTTCATTGATTGATTCATTTGAGAAGAATATTCCCAATGGAGAAGTTTGAAAGTCATAGTTTTATAGAGTGCTATAACTGAACAGGAATTTAAGGTCATTTAGTCCACGAGTTGAAGTTTGTGGCTAGAAGAGACTCTTTTTGGGGGGGTGGGCAAGGAGGAGGGTGAAAGGGTCAGGGTTGTAGAATTGTTTAAAATTTTTGAATCAATTGTCATTTTAAAATTAGGAGGTTTCACACATTGAGAGATTTCTGGCATATCTTGTAAAATCTGAAGGTACAGTTGCTCAGAGCCTGCCACGTTTTGGCTGTTAGCGGGAACTCATTGGCTATCCTCACCCTGTTCAGCTGTATTTGTTTCCTAGGGCTGCCTAACAAAGTACCCTCAAGCTGGATGGTTTAAACAACAGAAATCTATCATCTCACTGTTCTAGAGGCTAGAGGTCTGAGATGAAGGTGCCAACAGGTTGGTTCGTTCTGAGGGCTGTGAGAGAGGATCTGTCTCAGGCTTCTCCCCTGGCATCTGGGGGTTTCTGGCAGTCTTCGGCAATTCGGAAGCATCACTCTGATCTCTGTCCTTATCTTCACTGGCATTCTTGCATGCTTGTCTCTGTGTTCAAATTTCTCTTTTTTATAAGGACACCAGTCTTATTGGATCAGGGGCCACTCTAGTGACATCATCTTAACCAATTACATCTGCAATGACTCTTATTTCCAAATAAAGTCACATGCTGAGGTGCTGAGGCTTAGGACTTCAACATACGAATTTTTAGAGGACTCAATTCAGTCCATAATACCACCAGTTGACAGCATCTCTACCACCAGTCTCCTGGTACCCGTCTGGCCCCTGTCACATGTCAGCAGGCAGTGAGTGGCTAAATTTTGGTTAAAAACCTCCCTTCTGGGGGCTTCCCTGGTGGCACAGTGGTTAAGAATCTGCCTGTCAATGCAGGGGACACGGGTTCGAGCCCTGGTCTGGGAAGATCGCACATGCCGCGGAGCAACTGGGCCCGTGAGCCACAGCTACTGAGCCTGCGCGTCTGGAACCTGTGCTCTGCAACAAGAGAGGCCGAGATAGTGAGAGGCCCGCGCACTGCGATGAAGAGTGGCCCCCGCTCGCCGCAACTAGAGAAAGCCCTCGCACAGAAACGAAGACCCAACACAGCCAAAAATAAATAAATAAATTTACTTAAAAAAAAAAAAAAAAAACCCTCCCTTCTGTCATTGAGGACCTGGGACCCTAGTCGTTTTATTTATTTATTTAAACATCTTTATTGGAGTATAATTGCTTTACAATGGTGTGTTAGTTTCTGCTGTATAACAAAGTGAATCAGTTATACATATACATATGCCCCCATATTTCTTCCCTCTTGCGTCTCCCCCTCGTCTTTAAAGTACTGATCAGCTCCAAGGTCTGAAGTGGTTAGGGGGTGGGTGCTCACACACAGTGGTTCTTGAAGGTGGCACAGGTGGTGGCTGGTGGAGCTGGGATGTGTCCTTCCTCTTGGTCAGTTCACTCAGCCCTGTGTCCCTCCCTCAGTCAGAGAGGACGGAGTAAATGGTGCGGTTTCCACGCTGGTAACTCAGACATTGGTGAGAAGTGAAAAGTCAAGAAGGAGCATTAGTTTGGTGGGGGGCAGGTGACAAGCGGGGCTGTGACAGGTGGAGCCTGAGGTGATATCCTAGGAGAACTGTCCAGGAGGCAGTGGAAATGCAGGATTGATGTGCTCACGCCTGCCCTCTGAACCAGTCAAATCAGAATCTTTTCACATTTGGCAAGGACCTCATCAGGATGATATTTTGTTAGAAATTCATAAACATTTGTAATCTTTCCCTTAATGTAAGTTGATAATTAGGAAGCATTACACAGATTCCCAGAGGAAAAAAGATTTTGAGGTAAAACACAGTTTGCCAGTGTTTTATTTTGGATGAGAAATGTTCCTTTTTGTGTTACTCTATGAACAACAAGGGTGGGTTTTTTCCCGACCAAAATGCCAGTTAAATTATATTTTAATAATGTTTTCAATGTGTCAGCTGCCAACAGCACGTTAAATAATAAGAATTAGATCCCTCTTAAATAAGGTAGTAATTCTATTAAAAATGCTGGAGGCCCCAGAGCTCAGGGTCTAAGGAACTGAACCACAGGCTTGCTGCAAGGTTTACAAAATTCTGAAAGCCCAAACACAAATTTACCATGCTTTGCTAGGGATCCACCATATACCGCAATTCCAGTGAGTAATTATAACTCTTAGGGGATGACTAGGAATATTCATATAATCCTTCTCATTTGGGAATCTCTAAACTTCATGTGATCATGTAGGAATTACTGTCTTCACTTACAGAAGAGACAACTGAGGCTTAGAGAAAAAACAAATCTCATCCAAGATTGTGCAAAAAGTAAGGGGCCAAGCTAGGAGTAGCCACAGTGGCCACACTCTGGGGTGCCGTATGCCTTGGCCATATGCCTTGGCCACCTTCTGGAGCCAAGGTGGCCACAGTCAATGCCATGACAATATGGTCTCCATGTATTTACCTTTTAGAGTGTTAGAAATGGCCACAAATTTGCATTCATAAATGGTTTGACTTTGTAGAGCTAATGCATTGAGGATCAGAGAAAGAAATAGGTACAAGGTACAAGCAAAGTACTTTATTCATGAATGGTCACTGTGTGCCAGGCCATATATCCATACATTCAGTTCTTGAGCTGGTTTATATCCCATATTAACATCGCACAATCCTATTATTATCATCATCATCGCCATCATCATCAACCATTTTAGAGTTGAGGAAACTGAGGTCCAAACTATCTACCTATCTATCTGTCTATTTACCTATCTATCTGTCTATCATCTATCTATCTACCTATCTATCTATGTGCCCAGCACGTAGCAAACTATTTAGCAGGCTCTGTACATATATACTCAGTTCTTTTTCAGTACAAATCTGTGTATCTCTATGTGGGGTACACACTGTTATGTCCCTATGAAGATGTCAAATGCTACCTCTTCTCTTTCCACTAGAATAAAAAAAAAAAAAAAAGGTTGGGAAAGGCAAGGAATCCAAGTTACCTGGAATGAAGAATAAATGTAAGAACAACTCATGCTAAAATTATGGAAAACTCTTGGGAAAATTTACCAGGACTCAACAAAAAATAATTTTATTTAGAAATAATTCAAACAAACTGACATATAAAAAATACTATAACAATGTTTTAATCTAATACCTAGAATTCGCAAATGTGAACGTTTAGCTATTTTTCACTTTGACATTTTTTAAACTACTCTGGAGAGAATCTAAGTCTACTTACATCTCTCTCTGACACCGTTTTTCTTGCTGCATCTCCAGAAGTCTTCAGAATTTTGAAGTTGTTCTGCATTCTTCTCATCCATACTTTATGCTTTTATTACTCAGGTATACATAACAATTTGTAGCATATTTGTAGAAATGTGACTTAAATGGCGTGATGTTATTTGTTAAAGTGCTTTCCAAAAATTTGTATTCACAAAATATACCAAACATGTAAAAATATAGATAACAATAGAATAGACACAGATATTTATATAATACAGATTTGACACATGTGAATGTTTTATTTTCTTCAGATATTTTCTCTTGAAAGATATAAAACATTACAGATTTGGTTAGTGGACCATTCCTCATCCACATCTCTCCCTACCTCTACCATACAATCCCATTCCCTTTCTTCCTTCCCTGAGAAAATCTTTTCCGGAACTCTATTACTGTTTTCTATGTTCTCTGTTTTTACTATATAAAAGTAGTCCTAAACAATACAGAATGTTGTGTTGAGTATTCTTTTTTAAGATTTGTATACCTGGTATCTTCATTTCTCTCTGTCTCTCTGCCTCTCTTTCTCTGTCTCTATCTCATCTCTTTATTGTTCAAATAAAAACTTGAGAATCATCCATGTTGATACATGATGCTTTATTTAGGTCAACTGCTATTTAACATACCTTTTATTTATCCATTATTCTTTTAATGGGCGTGTAAATAGTTTCCTTCTTTTTTATTACAAACAATACTATAATGAATGTCCTTACACATGTCTCCTTGTACATTTTGGTCAATATTTATTCTGGGTAGCATGAATGCATCCAGAAGTAGAATTGCAGATCACTGAGTACATATATCTCCAAGTTAGTAGATTTTGCCAAATTGCTCTTCAGCTTGGTTGTGGCAATTTATATTGCTACTAGCAGTATAGGAGATTTTTGTTTTCTCCATATCCTCACCAGCTCTCGATATCATCAAATATATTTTTTTAATTTCATATTCTTAATGTTATGAAATAGCAATACATTGTTTTAATGGTGTTATTTGGTTTAATTTGCATTTTTCTGATTGCTAGTGAGTGGGATGATGTTTCCCATACTTATTGGCCATTAAGGTTTTTTCTGTGAATTGCAATACCTTCTGAATTCATTGACAAATATTTTACTATGTTGTCTTTCTATCTCAGTGATTTGATGGAGTGTGTGCATATGCTAAAATATATATATAAGATAATTTATATATTTTATTAAATGCTTTGCAAATACCTTATCCCCGTCTGCAGCCCATCTTTTTTTCTTGTAGTGTCACTTAAATCACAGAATTCTTTATTTTCAATGTAATTACATTTAATTAATCTGTTTTCTCTCAAGAGTTGTCTATGAATAGAAAACTCTTTTAGTCTATTTAAATTATCATTATTAATCTATCAATATTGATAATAATTTTGTTGAGTATAGAATTCTAGATGACACTGTTTCCTTCCCTCAAAACTTTGAAACATTCTTTTGCTCTTTCTCTTCCCCCTCCTCCTCTTCCCCTTCCTCGTCCTCTTCCCCTTCCTCCTCCCCCTGAACCTCCCTCCTCTTTCTCCTCCTCTTCCCCTCCCCCCTCCTCTTTCCCCCTCCTCTTTCTCCTCCTCCTCCTCCTCTTTCTCCCCTCCTCCCCTTCCTCATCCTCTTCCCTCTCCTCCTCCCCCTGAAACTTTCCCTCCTTCTCTTTCTCCTCCTCTTCCCCTCCTCCTCCTTCTCCTCCTCTTCCCTCTCCACCTATTTCTCCTCCTCTTCCCCTGCCCCCCTGCTCCTCCTCCTCCTCTTCTTCCCCCTCTTCCTCCCCTCCTCCATCCTTTTCTTCCTCTTCCTCCTCCTCCCCCCTCTTCCTTCCTTCCAATCTAACTGGCAGTCCTCATACAAAATCCATATTTTCTTGCAAAGTTGTCTAACTATGGATTTATTACTCATCTTCTTCAAGATTCAGTGTTCTCCCTCAAACCAAAGAATTCTATCTTTTATTAGTTTTGGGCTATTTTCATCTGCTATCTTTTTGATAATTCTTTCTATTCTTTCCCTTCAGAAATTCTGTTAAATATTTGTTGGGCCTTCTAACTCTGTCTTCCATGAGGCTTAATCTTTCTTTCATAATTTCCATCTCTTTTTCACACTGTGAAGTATTCAGGGTAATAACCTCAGTTTACCCATTCTCCTTCAGCTTTGTCTAATGTGCTTTTTCACTTGGAAATGTAGAAAGTTTTGAAAAATATGTGTGCATATGTGTGTGGTTATGTATATATTATAACTATATATATACACATATGACTTATATAAATATAAATAAATGTCTATCTCTATTTTTTCGTTTATCTACTTAAAAAAAAATCTGAGTTAATCCTCTAATTCCAACCAACACAATACAGCTAGAATCTGTTTTTCTCCTCTCCATATTTGTAACTCCTTTCACAACAGTGAGAAATCTGTATCTCATTATCTTCAATATATTTACTCATTTGCTGTAGTTTAGAATACACAGAAAGCCATTTCATTATTGCTAAACCACACTACTGTGAAAAGCAAACCTACTAACTAAAGTTCAAAATTTATTTACCACTTTTTAGATACAATTTACACACTTTGAAGTGAACAAATCTTAAATGTACAGTTCGAGGCAGTTTGACAAATAAATTCATCCCTGTAAACCATACCACCTCTAAGACATAAAACATTTTCATCCTCCAGAAATTTCCCTGTATCCCTTCCTAGTAAATTCCCCCTTCTTAGGTTCCCAACTGGAGGCAACCACTGTTCTGATTTTTCACCATAGATTCATTTTGCCTTTCCTAGAATTTCATATAAATGACAATATATGGTATGTTCTGCTTTGTGTGAAGCTTCTTTCACTCGCTATAATATCTGCAAGATTCACTAATATTGTTGAATGTACCAATAATTCACTTAAAGTTATTGCTGAGTCATATTTTATTACGTTATGATTTTCTTATCCATGGACACTTGAGTTGTCTCCAGTTTTCAGCTATTATGAATAAATTTTTTTTTCACATTTTTGCACAAATTTGTTTGAAGGCATATATCTTTATTTCCCCTGGGTGAACCCCTAGGATTAGAATTATGGGGTCAAAGGTAGGTCTATAATTAACTTAAACATGCAAACTACTAAACTTTTTCAAATAGATTATGCCATTTTACAATCCCATTAGCGATATAAGAGATCCGTGTTCCACATTATCACAATCTTGACTTAAACAGTCATTACAATTTCAGCCTTTCTAGTGGGAGTGTGGTGGCATCTTATTGTGCTTTTAATTACACTTCCCTGATGACTAATAAGGAAGAAAACTTTTCAGGTGCTTATTGGCAAGTTTCATGCCTTCCTTTGTGAATTGTTTGTTCATGTCTTTTGCTCATTTTAAAAATTAGCTTTTTCCTTTTATTGTTGAGTTGTAAGAGCTCTTTAAAGTCTGAATAAAAGCTTGCTGTTAGATAAATGTTTTGCAAATTTATTGTTCATTTTCTTAAATTTGTCTCTAGGTAAGCAGACTTAAAAAAATAAATAAATAAAATCTAACGTATGAATTTTTTTTCTTTTACTGTTATTGTGTTCCATACTCTAAGAAAACTTTGTCTACTCAGGTTGTGGAAGTATTCTCCTATGTTTTCCTATCTAAATGCTTTACAGTTTTAGCTTTTACATTAAATTAAAATTAATTTTTTTTATGGTGTCAGGTAAGGGTTGAGGTTCATTTTTATTCCCATGTGAATATCCAGTCTGTTAAAAAGACTTTGGAGAATTCCCTTGTGGTCCAGTGGTTAAGGCTTCCAATCTACAGGTCACGGATTCACTCCCTGGTCAGGGAACTAGGATCCCGCATGCCGCACTGTGTCGCCAAAAATTAAAAGAAAAAAAAAATTGTGTTCATCATTTAACCCCTTTGACATTTTTGTTGAAAATCTACTGGATCTCTTATTCTGTTTCACTGATTTATTTCTCTATTCTTATGTCAACACCGCAGTCTTCTTTAATGGAGCTGTGTAGTAAGACAAAGCCTGGTATGTCAAATCCTCCACCTTTGTTCTATTTGTCAAGATTGCTTTGGTCATTTTAGATTCTTTGCATTTTCATATAATCTGCTTGTCATTTTTTTTTTTTAGCCAGCTTGAATTATGATTAAGATAGTGTTGAATCTATGAGTGAATTTAGATAGAATTGATATCTTAACAACACTGAGACATTGAGACTTCAATTCATGAACATGGCATATCTCTTTATTTATTTAGGTTTTCTTAATTTCTCTTAGCAATTATCATAGTTATTAGTGTAGAGGTCTTGTACATATTATGTTAAATTCATTACCAGGTATTCTATGCTATTTAAAATGAATTTTAAACTTTAATTCTCTAGTATATATAAATAAAGTTTATTATTTTATATTGATCTTATATCTTGAGGCTTTATTAGTTCTAAATGTTTTGTTCATTTATTTATTTATTAGAATACTGAGTACTTTCTAAACAATCAAACTGTCTGAGAAAAGAGACAATGTTACCTTTTTCTTCTTAATGTTTATGTCTTCATTTTTCTTGCCTTGTTTATCTGATTAGAATCATCTTTACCTTGTTTCTAATGTTAGGGGAAAATATTCTGTTTCTCCATTTAATATGATGTTATGGGTTTCTCATGCGATCCCATTATCTGATTGTGGGAGTTCCCATCTCCTCATATTTTGCTGAGAGTTTTTATCATGAATAAATGCTCACTTTTGCCAGATGAAATTATCTCTACCTATGATTGATTTTCAAGTGTTAAAAGTTTACTCCTGGGAAAAACTTCATTTGACCAGATGTCTATAATTTTTTTTTTTAACATATGACAGGATGAAATATGCTGATCTTTTGTTAATGGTTTAAAAATTTATACCAGCAATGGATATTGGTTTAAGATTTACTTATAATATTTTCCCCAAATTTCAGTATCAGGGTTTTGCTGGTCTTTTAAAACAACTTGAAAAATATTCATATTCATATTTATATTTCCGATTTTATCTTACATTAGTTTTGAGAAGGGCTCTGTCCATTTTATCTAAATTTTTCATAATACTTTCTTAATATCCTTTTAAAATCTGTAGTACCACTAGTAATATCCCCTTATTCACTCCTGATATTGATAATTTCTTTTCTCTTTTATTTTTTAGATCACTTTTGATTGGAGTTTATTATTTATTAATAATTTTGACAAAACAGTTTTTGTCTTTTTAAAATTTTATTTGATGCCCATTTTCTAACTCATTAATTTCTGTTTTTATCTCTATTTGCTTATTTTGGGTTTAATTTGCTCTTCTTTCTTAACTTCCTCTGATGGGAACCTGTTTATAAATTTTGAAACTTTCTTCTATAATGTAATATAAGTATTTAAATTATATATAAATATATTTAATATTTATATAACCCTATTTAATATTTATACAACTATATTTAAATTATATACAATAATTTAAGCATTTAAAATTATAAATTTGTATTTATACCTTGCTCTAGTTGTGTTCCATAAATTTTGTTATATTATGTTTTCATTATCATTTAATTAAAAATATTTTCTAATTTATCTCATTACTTCTTTCAGTTATAAGATATTTAGAAATTTATTACTTAATTTCTAACTATTAGGGGCTTTTCTGGATATCTTATCATTAATATCTAATTTTATTGTGGTCAGAGAATATGCTCTGTATAATTGTGTTCTTTTGAAATTTATTTAGACTTATATTTTAGCCCAGCATATGATATATCTTGGTGAATAGTCCATGTACACTTTTTAAAAATATAATCTCTATAATCTCTGCAGTTCTGGTGTGTAATGTATTAAAAATATCAATTAGGTCACATTGTTGATATTTCTGTTAAGATATTCTATATCGTTACTGATAATTTTATCTAGTTATACTGTATTTATATTTTAAATTTCTGTTGTTTGGTGCTGACAAATTTTTCATCTTCCTAATGAATTTACTCCTGTTATGACATGCCCATCTTTGCTCAGAAAATACTCCTTGTCTTAAAGTCTATTTTGTCTTATATTAATATAGCCATTCCACTTTTCTCACAGTTACTATTTTCATGGTACTTACTTTTTTATTATTTTTCCTTTCATCCTATATGTGTCTTTGTATTTAGAGTTCATCTTTGGTAGACAACATATAGCTGATAATGCTTTTATGCCCAATCTGGAAACATTTGCTGTTTAATTAGAGTGTTTTGTGTTTTATTTAATGGAATTATTGATACTTAAAGGTGATGTAATGACAATTATTTATTTCACTATTATAATCCTTCAAGGTTAGTTCATCATTCTTTCATTTTTTATTATTTTAGAATTGTTTTACATAATTGTGAATAATTAATAAGTAATGATAAAATAATCCTAAGGATGATAAAATTGAAAAATATTTCAGATATAAGAAAAATAGAATCACTAAGATCTTATCATGTATTTTAAATTTATAAATGAGTTAAATGGGCCTTTGTGGTAATTGCAAGATAGAATGAGTTTTATTCTATTAAAATATTCTTAAAAATGCTCTGTTCTTTGGAAGATTGCTATGAAATAAGAAAAGCCACAGAACACCGATTCTTACAAATTCTGTTCAGAAAAGGATCAAGATAGCAGAGTAGGAAGACCCTGAGCTCACCTCCCACCATGGACACATCAAAACTACAACTACATGTAGAGCAACTCTCACTGAGAACAACCTGAAGACTAGCAGAACAGCTCATCTACAACCAAGGCTATAAAGAAAGAAGCACCAGAGTCTGGTAGGAGAGGAGGAGAAGTGATCTGGTCAAGACCCACAGCCCTAGTGAGTGACCCAGAAGAGAAGAGGGGTACCACAGGTTTGAGGATCCTCCCTAAGGAGTGAGCCCCATATAAGACACCCAGCCATGGGTCTGACACTGGGAAGATGAGCCCCTGTAGCTGGTTTGAAAACCTGTGGGGTTTATAAGAGTGTTGTATAAAACCAAGACGCCACTCTTGAAGAGCACAGACACAAATTTGTTTGCTCCCAGTCCCAGTGCAGAGGCAGCCAATTGAAAACGCCCTGGTGCTCTGGCCAGTCAGCGAGGACTGCCCCAGCATGCACCCCCAGACCACACAAGACTGCTGCTCCAGATCCTCCTACTCTAACCCTGTTCCTTGTTAAGGCAGAAACTGCCATTGACAAGGCAAGTGCAGGAATCAGGGAAGACGTGGCACCAGCTTGGGCTCTGATCCTGCTGTTAGCCAGGGTGGAGACCCAGAGCCAGCTCAAAAGTACGGGGAATATAACCAGTATTTTATAATAACTTTTTATGGAGTATAATCTGTAAACATATCAGATCACTATGTTGTACACCTGAAACTAATATAATATTGTAAGTCAAATATACTTCAATGAAAAAAGAAAGAAAGTGGTCTAAAGGGACCTGATAATACACCAATGTTTAAAGTACTTGTTAGTTAATTCAATAACCTGGCTTGCATCAGAGACAGTTTATACTAACTATATTTTTCTTGTTTATGGTCACATTTTCCTGTTGTATATCTAGTAATCTTTGATTCTATCCCAGATATTGTAAGTGATACACTGTAGAGACACTGGATTTAGTTATGTTTCTCTGAGTAGTGTGAATTTCTTTTCTAGCAGGTAGTTAACTTGGCTGCAATAAAACTCCCAACTCTGTTCCCCCTATGATGTAAACAGCATCTCAAATGTCACCTTGGTTCTTTTCAGCTCTTGTTTTAGCCAGATCCTATGGAATCTCCCATTTGTGTCTAGTTCAGCAGTTAGCAAAGGATTCAGGAAGGCTCCTTGAGACTTGTACCTTCTAATTCTCCCTGCTTTTTAGCATCTTCCTCCTTACTAGTTAGCCATGCAGCTATGCTGGCAGTCTTAAAGTCTTCCCTCTTATACATGAAGCCAACCAGATGATGTCTTTCTCCAGGCAATGCTGCACAGGCTGGAGTGTGCTCTCAGATAAAAAGTCACAAGCACCCAAGTCTCATCAATTCAGTTCCTGCCTTTCAAGAATAGACTTCCCTCCAGTTTTTGCCTGCTTTTGGTTACTCTCTAGTACCTTCAAATATTTGATATTTTTTTCTCTTTCAAGTTTATAATTGTTACTGTAAGAAGGTTAGTTCAACCAATCTATTTCACCATTATTAAGAACCAAAAAATTTTTTTAGTTTGGTTTTTAGTTTCAACTACTATAATTTCTATTTCTAGAAGTCTTATATAATTATTTTTCTAATCCTATCTTTTTTTTATCACAAGTTACCATTCTCTCCTTATGGTTTTAGTTTTTCTACTGTCTCTTTAATTATTTCAAACACACTTATTTTCAGGGATCTTTTGGACTCTCCTAGAAGGCTTATGGTCTCATCTCTTGCCCCAATGTGGGTATTAAATTTCTAGTCACTAAAACCTATAAGCATATCCAAGCCCTATAGGCCACCAAAATTTCAGCTCTAGCTTATATATGGCTTTGGGTTCCCTCTTTATTTCTAAAACTTGGTTATTTTTCTTCTCTTGAATAAACCTACACACATTTACATTTTATTCATTGTATTTGATCCTGTGTTTTGTTTTCTTGGTAGGAAGAGAGAGATGGCTCCTCACCACAGTATGAAATAAGGCTTCAAGTGTATTGCTGAACATAATGCAGAAATTGAATATAATGACCAATTGCCATGTACTTAAAAATATCAAAATTCAGGAAATTTGTAACATGATAAATTACAAAGATTGACTCTTAAAAGGCAGATAAGCACACTCTTGCCCTTAGGAGTGTTCATTCTGTTTTATCACAGTAAACCTTAAATCTGTTCTCTTATAAACATGCATGGATTTTCCTAGCTGCATTTCTATCAGCAGTGGAAAGTAATACATTCCCATGTTTCCACTGACTGGAATTCCTATGGCACAGGAGTGACAAAGACTCCGTTGTCTGTTCCATAAGCAACTTTACCAGTCTGCTGTGGCAGCCACAATGGGAATGACTACAACTTTGAGGCAATTCACAGAGCTTAAGGGAATCCTTACCAATGCTCTTCTGATATCCCAGTACCCTACAATTCCACATTTGCAGTGTCTCTAATTCCTTTGGAAGACTGGGTGAGTGGAATGTTGAAATTTCCAGTAACCCAAAACCTCCACAGTCTGTCACACTTCAAACCCAGAGCTCTGCATCCAACCGAGAATTCAAAACACTATTTTCACACTTCACTTCTGACCAAAGGAAATGTGGTATGTTGGCTTTAGCTTTGAATTTCAATCAATTTAATTCAAAATATATGAAATCAAAGTGTATTTCCAGAACATCTGAGAGAGTCACCAAGTGCCTTGCTTCTTCTACCCTGTCCTGGTGAAGCTGGTTCTTATTTTGCATGTTTTAAGTCCCTGTTTGAAGTTCATCCATGGGGCTCAAGTTCTGGCTTGGCTTTCATTCCATGCCACATTTGAAACTCACTTCTCATTTCACATGAAAACCAGGAGCAGAAGAAAAAATGGGGACTGTGGTAAAAAGGGGTTAGAATCATGTCCCTCATGAAAGAAACCAAATCAGAGTTTTTTGTACAAGTTTGAAATCAGACTCTAAAGGACAGAATAGGTATTAATTGGCATAAATATCATTTATTGAGCATCTACTGTATGTACCACGTTAGAGCCTCATTTTAGAGGAGAAATAAATTGCAGGTCTTATAATAATAAGCAAGAGCCAGGCAAGTAACCGTTTGTTAAGATAAAATGTGCTGAATCGATAATTCTTGGAACACATAAATACAGAGGAGCATTGAGGAAGACTTAAGAAAGGACTAGACATTTCAGTTGGATTTTGAATCATGAGCAAGAGTTTTCCCAGTGATATAGACAGGGAAGCTGTAGAAAATTAAGCCAAGGGTACTTAGGGTGATGATGAGGGGCTGAATCTAACCAAGATGGTCATGCTCAGTAAGCCAGGGTCAAGACTGAGTTTGCTTGGCCAAAGCCAAGGTAAAGCACTTCTTTACTAAGAAAAGTCAGTCACCGAGAGCCAGAGTAGAGGCCAAAGTAAAGTCTGTAATCTTTTGGATAAGAGTAACAACAATGTAATTAACATTTCATTGAATGAACATTGAATGTGCTGGGCAGTATTCTAATCATTTACAGTTATTAACTCATTTAATTTTTCTGCCCATCCTGGAAGATATGTATTATCGCTCTCATTCAAATTTTATACACAAGGAAACTGAGTCAGAGAAAGGGTAAATTCATCCCTTAATGTCACAGAGGTCACAGACGGCAGAGCCAGTATGGAAACCCTGGTTTTCTGATGCCGGAGTCAGTATGCCTAACTGTCACCTTACTCTGTCTTCTGGGGGGACACTCAGTTAGAATATCTTGGAGTGAGATCCTGGCATGGGCATTTTTTAACAACTCCACAGGTCAGGGAACAAAGAGGTCAGAACCCCTCAAGGATGTTATTGGAGCAATGGAAACCAGGGATGTTCTGGGTGATGGTTCTGAACACTCCTCTCCAGCTCATGCCAGGGGTCTTCTATGAAGGTGGACAGGTGTGTGGGAGGATCTTGCTGGCTTAATTAAGGGCTGAATCTGAGAGGACAGGAAGGAAGGGAGAGACAAGAGGTAGAAAAATAGTAGGCTGTGTTCAGGGTATGGATCTTTAACAGTAAAGAGTCTGGAAGTGAAGGTCTCCTGGGGGGGACAAGGACTAACCAAAGAGGGCAGAGAGATCAAGGTCCTGGTGAAGATGGGGTCCATTTCCTAGGTCATCAAGCTGGTGGGTGGGGGACAGGTCTGGGTGGTGGGGGTTACTGGATGAGTGTAGAGGCTGGTTCCAAGCAGTTCATTCATAGTGGAAGCTGTTCTTTCAAAGGGCACATCAGGAGCCAGGCAGGAACCTGGCCAATCAATCTAGGGGAAAAGGATGGAGTACAGCCTTAGCATGGACCAGCATGTTGGAAAATCTGAGGAAATCTGAGAAGAGTCTTCAAACCTCAGAGAAGAAGGCATGAAGAAAAGAAGGGATTTGGTAGGCAGGTCAGCATCCAGGAGGTCACTCAAGTAAACCAGTTCCCAGGGACAGGATGTACAGCTGTGTGAGTAATTCCAAGGGTGAGAATATTCATGTTGTCTTTGGCATTGTGCAGTACACAACCTGCACAACTGCATGTGGTGACACTCCTTGTAGTTCCCAGGACTGCAATTCTAGTCCCTACCTATTGGTAGGAATGAGGATTTAATAATCTCAGCAATAAGCCCATCCCCACTCCATACTCTTCAAGGCTGATCTCGGCCACTTTGCAAGGCTGGGGCCATGCTGGAGAACTGACTTCCTAAGGGGGCATTTGGGAGCTGAAAGGTAAAGAATTCTTCCTTTTCCTTCTTATCTCTGAGGGTGTGTAGCTAACCTTGTAAACCCAAAGACAGAACCAACTCTGTAATTTGCAGTGTCTAGTACAAAATAAAACTGTGGGGACCGTCACCCCCAAAGCAGAGGAAATGTCATTAAAGGTACTAAAATATAAGGATTTTTCTTTTCTTTAGCAGACTCTTGACTTGTCATAGTGGTTTTTATTTTTCATGTTGTTCTAAGTAAAGTTAAAACTTTACATTTTTAGCATGGATTTTACTAAATCATCTTCCTATAGTACAGTGCTCGTTTCAAATGTAGTAGCATTTCTCTTATGTAGAACCACCAAAAATTACACAGTTTGTATTTTGTAGGCCCTATCTGCACATGTATTTGGTTTTGCCCAGAACAGTGGAAACACTGCACAAAACAAATGCATCTGTTTTTATTCCATGCTCATTCTGCCAACACGCTCTACCACATCCCCCTGATGAGTAAGGAAGGCTTGAAAGGAAGAGGAACTGCGGGGTGGGAGATCTCTGCCTTTCCTTCTATGTCATCATTTTCAATGTAAGTGATTGCCTAATACAAGGAAGTCACATGAGTAAGATAGGGTTCCTTGGATGTTGCCCGTTCTTAGAATGCTATTGCCTTCTTTCTGCATTTGAGGCAAGTTTGGGTTTGAAAGGAAAGAGTGGCCCTGTGGGATTGTGAGTGCCCCTGCCCCTTTCCTCTGCGTCAGAGATGAAACACACTGACCTTGGGCTCACTTGGAGTCTCTCTGAAACTCCCACACACTGTGGGTCCACCGGGATTCTGTGCTTATGGGCACAGAGATCACTGTATCCAAAGGAGCAGTAAGGAAGGTGGATGCACATATTCACTTACAGAACACAAGTTCAAAGATAAGTTGGTAAGAATCTCAAGACAGCCACTGCAAAGCATCAGGCCAAGTCCTGGGGCCTTTTGAGTGGTGGAGGGCCCTGAGTGACTGCACAGGTGGAACCCCTGGGAAGCCAGACCGTCCAGAGGCACTCAGTGCCCATCACCTGCCTGGTCCAGGACCGTCAGAATCACAGACATTCTCATGGGTCAGTTGCACCCCAGAGCCTGATTTTTTTTTTTCTGGGAATAGCAGCAACATTTATTGGAAAAGCCTCGTTATCTTTTTAATAGACTTCTTTTTATTGGAGTATAGTTGATTTACAATGTTGTGTTAGTTTCAGGTATACAGCAAAGTGAATCAGTTATACATATACATATATCTACTCTTTAAAAAAAAGAGTGAATCATGTGCTTTTAAAGCCAAAGGTCACCTTGGTTATAATCTGAACCAAAAGTTTCCAAAGTGTTTTGGTTTGTTCATTTGTTTTCATTTTTAAATGAGAGAACTTTTCCTTCAAACCAATTCCTACACTATCTTAGTCTATTCAGGCTGCTACAGCAAAAATACCATAGACTGGGTGGATTGTAAACAACAGAAATTTGTTTCTCATGGTCCTGGAGGCATGAAGTCTGAGATCAGGTGCCAGCATGGTCGGGTGAGGGCCTTCCTCTGGTCCCAGACTTTTCCCTGTATCCACACCAAGCAGAAAGGGGTAGGGAGCTCTGTGGGATCTCTTTTATAAGGGCACTAATCTCATTCATGAGAGACCCATCCTCATGATTAATTACCTCCCAAAGGCTCCACTTCCTAACACCACCACATTGGGTGTTAGAATTTCAACATATGAATTATGTGGGTGACAACTACATTTAGACCATAACTCACATCTATCCAATATATAAAATAGAGCAGGGTGGGGAAAACAGAGGCTGCCTCACTCACTCTCTCCCTGATCCCAGTTACCCCTGACACATGTGCATGACTCTGTGCATACAGCTACAGAGATACAAAACAAATCGAAACAAAACAAAAACTTATCTGATCCATGCAAATTTCTTATGTATAATATATAAAGAAATTTTAAACTCAAAGCAATTTGGTTAGGCTCTTAAAGCCATTTAGGGACCTGCTGCCTTTTACAGTCAGGTCTCCTACACGTGGTTCTCAAAGTAAGGTCCCAGGACCAGCAGAACCAGCCTCATCTTGTTAGAGATGTAAATACTTGGGCTTTTCCAGTCCTGTCACATCAGAAGCTCTGGGAACGGCAGGGGGCAGTAATCTGTTTTAACAAGCGCTCCAGGCAATTCAGATGCAGGCTCAAGTTTGAGAACCACTGGCTTCCATGTTCATTGTACTTGTGTAATTATCTCCAGGGTAGAAAACGGATTATCGGAGCCTGTCTGGTCCACTGAGGGAAGGTTCTGATATTGTTTTCTTTCTTATCCTGAGAACCAAGTCCTGTTACCTGTGAGGGTATAGGGTGAGGTGAGGAGAGGCACAGATGGCCCTGGCTAAACACACACTGTGTGCCAGACCCCTAGAGACGCACTATCTCAGTAACCACCAGAGCAAACTCTGATGGTGGTCAATAGCATCTATCCAGGAGAGGAAACAAACACAATCTTTGGGTTTAACTTCAAATTGCTGGTGGAACTGGTGTGCCACCTCCCAATGCTCTAGTTTACTCAGAAATGTACCTTCTTCTGTGTGCTTCCAATGGTCCTCCTTCATCCCCTGCTGCTGCCGGCACCACCTTCACCACTAGCATGTGCCAGGCTCTCAGTCAAGCTTTCTGCCTTCAGATCTCACTGCTCCTCACCACTGACTCAATAACGTGCCCATTTGTCAGAAAAGCAAACTGAAGTGAGGAGAGGGGAGAGAGCAAGCCAGTCAGGGATCAGGCATTCACAGCTCAGCAGTCGAATCCATTGGTTAGCTTCAGTTTCTACTTGTTTCACACTGTTCTGATGTTTTGATTCATATTG
Source organism: Mesoplodon bidens (assembly GCF_964165515.1). Lineage (NCBI taxonomy): Eukaryota > Metazoa > Chordata > Mammalia > Artiodactyla > Ziphiidae > Mesoplodon > Mesoplodon bidens. The sequence continues at coordinate 171,941,682 of NC_138178.1, forward strand.
TTTGAAAATTGTAATATAGCACATTGTAAAATTTCAATTTTAATTAAAAATGTGCATAGTAAAAATGATATAATTTTCCTCCCACTATTGACCCCAATTCCTCAGAATGCCTCCCATGGGAAACCACTTGAACCAATTTCTTATATAACCTTCAAGAGATAGCCTGTACCAGTACAATCAATACGAGTATCTGATCTGCCTTATTGCTGCACAGGAGTTGGTGTTCTGTAGGTATAGATTTTTGTATGCACATGGCAATGTAATTTGGAGCATGTCTTTTGTAGTAGTTGTATGTATCTGCATGTATATATCTATATGCATGTATATATGTATCTGCATGTATGCATCTGTATGCATGTATCTGCATGTATCTGTTTCAATCTGTATAACAGCAGCATTGCATTCCTATGCACCATCTTTATTTAAACAGTCCCCTAATGTTGGGCATTTAGGTTGTTTCTGGTCCTTTGTTATTGCAGACAGTTTTGTGATGGTTGGTCTTGTGTCTATGTCTGAGCACATATAAGTGTTTCTGCTTATTCCCTGGCCATTCTTCCCCTAAGAGATCAAGTCTAGTCTGCTAGATTCCTTCCACATTCCTTCTAGCATTCCATGGGGATAAGCTTTCCCTCATGTTTAAATATTGGCTCTTCAACTAAAACTTTCAATCCCTTGAAGACAAGCGTTTTATTTTTACCCACTTTGGGTGCCTACTTTTCCCTCTCTCTGGACACCTTCATCATCATGTGCAGGAAAGTTCAGAAAAAGAGCCCCTTTATCTGCATCAGGGGTCAGTGCTGGTCTGTCATGGTGGCCACAGCTGTTTCTGACTGGGTGGAGGGGATCACACCACTGTTGCCCTTAGATGCACAGCTGCTGAGACCACTAGCCATGAAAGTAGCCATTGTGCCAAGTGAGCCCCAAGAACAGGTCTTGGACAAGAGTGAAAAACAGCTGGACGTGTCCACGGCCACATCTCACATGTGGGCAGGGGAAAGTGAGGTCAATCCTGGCCAGCACCAGGAGAGAAGCTGTAGAAGGACACTGCACATGTCCTTTTGGGGAGGGGCTCAGTGCACACACTGCATTGGAATCAATTGTCGTCTAACCCTCTGAGAAAGCCTTGGTAGATAAAAGGCTTGCCAAATTGGAGGATGTTCTGGACTTTTTCCTACACTACTTTTGTGAGCTGACATTGGGAGTCAGGTGAGGGCTTGAGTCCCAACACCACTAAACCTGCACTTTAGAGACAGTCACTTCAGTGTGCTTCCCTACGTAGCCCCCGTGGAAAGTGGCAGGATGGGACCCATGTGCCTTCTCAAACAATCTCTCTATACATCTGCAGTGAGGATGTTGCATAGATGCTGTGGGAGCTGAGGACCACATTCCTCACACTAAGTCTTCATGCCCATAAGTATGGCAGAACGTGGAGGTGGGTGGGTGTGGGTGCATGTGGACAGCCTCTCTGGCTGTTTTCAGCTTAGCTAGGGACCCTGATTTAAACACGAATATTTTCACTACAACATGCTTACGGAATCTGTTTTCTCATGTGGTGTCCACTTTGCTTCATCTCTCCAAGGTCTTGCCCACCGAATCTGTCCATGTTGTGTGCTTTCTTCACTCACGGGTTCAGATAGGCATCAATCATTCACTCTCTTAGCAGTGGGATAAGGAACTCTAGCTGTTGCAACAGACAAATCGTAAAATCTTGGTTTCAGTTCTTCAGTTCCCCAATGTGGGAGAAAGAGAGAGAGAGAGAGACAGAGAGGCAGAGGGAGGGAGGGAATAAGGAAGGGAGGGAGACAGAGGTGGAGAAGGGATACTTTCTCTTAACTTCCTCAGACTGTGAGAGGAGCATCACTTCTGCTCACGTTTCCACTGGCGAGAGCTCCGTAACGGGACCCTAATCATAAGGCGGCTGGGAAACTCCTTCCTGTGAGCCCAGGAGAGAAAACGATGTGATGGACACAGCATTAGTTTTACCACACTTTGTCTCTGCCGAGGGGCTTGGGAAAAAGCCATCACACTGAGTGCCTTCCCCGGCTCAGAGCGAGTCCTTCAAAGATCGTGTTTTTAGGCAACGTTGACTTCTGCGTGGGCTTTCCTTGTGAACCCATGACTGTTATGGATGGAAGAGAAGTGCAGTCATCACAGACAGCCCTTGCCTATGAAACCAGAGTAGCTATTTTGATTAATGTGGCCAGTTAAGCTAAACAAAGAGATTGGCCATTACTGGGTAAAATCAGTCACTCCAGAAGCCCCAGGGAGACTTCTTCCTGGAATCAAAGCAAATTAAATCCACAGCTGTGGATGGAGGGGCTCTACAGAGAGACAAGTCCCTTACCCATTGCAGCGGGAGGAAAAATATGGATTCCATTTCGGGAAAGTAAATCGGCAATATATATCATTACCTTTAAATTTCCCATGGGGTCTGACATAAAGATCCCACCTCTACCCTAAGAATCCATTGCTAGAAACCCTGCAAATATTGGAGGAGAGTAGGGGAAGCATAAAGAGGTCCTCACACCTTCACTCAAGGTAGGAAAGTTTAAGAACTACTTAGCTGCACAAGAAGCAGTTGAAAAAAAAAAAAGAAGCAGTTGCATGTTTTGTAGGATAGGCAACTCGTGGAAGACTACTCAGAACTTAAAATTATTTTTATGAAGACTTTTTTTTATTACAAAGATTTTTCAAAAACATTAGGAAATCCTCTTGATGTGATAATAAATGGAAAATTGTACACATAATATGTTTATAGTCTGAGCACAGTTGCCTTGAATATAACATTATAGAAATAAGTATAATCACAATAATAAGAGCACTTACTGAAAATAAATCCTCCATGAATGAATCTCACTTAGTTCTCAGCCAAATCTAGGAAGTAGGTGGCTCTGTCCCCATCTGATGGTGAGGGAATAGAGACTCAGACCGGAAAGCTCATTCACCCAGCTGTGGAACTGATGTTGGCCTTGAGGTCTGTATCCAAAACCCACACTCTCAGTGAGGTAGTTCATCTGTGCAAATCCATTTGGATTCAAACATAGAAATTGGGGCTTCCCTGGTGGTGCAGTGGTTGAGAGTCCGCCTGCTGATGCAGGGGACACGGGTTCGTGCCCTGGTCCGGGAAGATCCCACATGCCGTGGAGCGGCTGGGCCCGTGAGCTATGGCCGCTGAGCCTGCACATCCGGAGCCTGTGCTCCACAACGGGAGAGGCCACAGCAGTGAGAGGTCCGCATACCACACACACACACAAAAAAAAGAAGTTGGAGGGATGAGTATCCCAACATATTAATAAGGGTGGTTAATTCTATATTGCAGAAATGACAGTAATTTGGAGGTTTTCTTTTTTTTTTTAATTTTATTTATTTATTTATTTATTTATGGCTGTGTTGGCTCTTCGTTTCTGTGCCAGGGCTTTCTGTAGTTGCGGCAAGCGGGGGCCCCTCCTCATCGCGGTGCGCAGGCCTCTCACTATCGCGGCCTCTCTTGTTGCGGAGCACAGGCTCCAGACGCGCAGGCTCAGTAATTGTGGCTCACGGGGCTAGTTGCTCCGCGGCATGTGGGATCTTCCCAGACCAAGGCTCGAACCTGTGTCCCCTGCATTGGCAGGCAGACTCTCAACCACTGCGCCACCAGGGAAGCCCTGGAGGTTTTCTTCATTATACTTTGTTTTCATCAATTTCTGCATCAAACATCCATTACTTTAAAACATTATACATATATATATATGTATATATACACACATACACCCAGGTGACGCTTGAGCAACATGGATTTGAACTGTATGGGTCCACTTATACATGGATTTTTTTTTTTTTTTTTTTTTTTTTGCGGTACGCGGGCTTCTCACTGCTGTGGCCTCTCTCGTCGCAGAGCACAGGCTCCGGATGCGCAGGCTCAGCGGCCATGGCGCACGGACTCAGCCACTCCGTGGCATGTGGGATCCTCCCAGACCGGGGAACGAACCCGTGTCCCCTGCATCGGCAGGCGGACTCTCAACCACTGCGCCACCAGGGAAGCCCATACATGGATTTTTTTGAATTAAATTCTGTACTACAGTACTACACAATCCGAGGTTGGTTGAATCCACAGATGAAGAACTACGGTCACAAGGGCCGACTAAAGTTATATGCAGATTTTCAACTGTGTTGAAAGTCAGTGCCCCTAACCCCATATGGTTCCAGAGTCGACTGTCTACCTTGCAACTTAAACAAGTGAGCTCACTCAAGAAATTGCAAACAAACCACTCTATGCACAAGGGAAAAATGGGCAAATGTACCCACCGAGTAAAAGTATGATTGGGTTGTGAGATGTGGTTATTTTCTCTCTACTGTTTTTCTATGTTCCATACTTTATGACTCACAACTTTTAGAGCAGAAAAAAAAAAAAGAGAAGTAACCATGTTTACAAGCCTACATTAGTATTATGTCTACCAGATTTCAAGAGACCAACACGTCTCTCTACATTGGAAAAACAAGTCAAACGGCCATGCTGCAAAACGAAAGACAAGAGTTTTGATTCACCAGGAAGGAGACATGAGGACAGTGAACATGTTTGTAGTGGAATTAAAATGATTCACAGCAGATGTGTATGTCCTGGACTCAGGGCTCCATAGCACGGCCGTGTCCTGCTGCCGTTAGGGCAACCTCAGAGCTAGCATCCTTGGAGGAGGGGGACAGAACTGAAGGGCTGTGTTGAAACTCTCCCAGGCTGAGTCTGGAGGGTGTGCCTTGCAGTTTGCTGTACCTCTGGTATCAGGGCTCTATTTACTAGGGAGTTTTAAGACATAGCAAGTGAGCGAGAGAGAAAAACACAAAGAGATAGAGGGATATGACAAGACCGTAATTCACTTGTCAGATTGGACATGCTACCTCTTCTTTTCTTCTGGAGAATGTCTACATGCACTCATTAGGATGAAATTTCAGAGCATTATGAACCAAGAAGCCAACGTTGTCTGCCCTGGGGCTCCTGGTCTCCTGGAGTTGGGGGACGGGGACATTTGTGTCTCTTGTTATTGTTGTTTCCTGTGTCTGATTAGGTGTCGGGACCTGGCTCATCTCTCTCTCTCTTTGTTATATATGTTCTATATTTTATTTGTTGAACATACAACTTTTAATATAGACAAAAGGGGAGAACTAACCCTTCTCACAGGCCTACCTATTTCATTTTAGAAATAAGACGCTCTGATGATGGAGAGGCAGAGGATGACGTCTACCTCACTGGCCAGGCTGACTTGCCAATTATCTGCTCAGCACGTGCAGAAGTTACTCCTTTCCCAGATTGAGCCAAGAGCGCTGAAAGGTTTCAAGAGGTATCCTGACAGAAGCTGGGGTCTACATCCAGGTGAGGGATTGCCTGGGACACAGATGGCATCAAATCCTTCCTTGTGAGGCTCTTTGAAGTGCATGAGAGCAAGGCTCCGAGACCTAAGCATCCCAAACCCCAACACTCATCTCCTCTCCGTCCAGATGCCAACTATGCAGCCAGGAAGTGGCTTCTTTCTGATGACTTGGAGTGGAATCCAGAGTGGTCCGAGGCAGCCTGATTAGGAGGGCAGAGGCAAGTTGCTGTAACTCAAGAGAAGCTCAGCCCTTCTTGGCCGAGGACTTTGGGACAGACATTTCATCTCCTTGAGCCAGACCTGCCTCACTGAGAAAGTGGAGACCAAGAGATACGGCATCTATCCAGGGTCCTGATGCAGATAGGCTGCCTCGTAAACGTTAGTGCTCCTTCCTTCACCCCTCTCCTCACACTTCTCGGTTCCTGGGCTCTGGTAAATTTCCACCGGAGATAATATTTTCTCTGTCATCCCCAAAGTCTCCTTCTTAGCTCAAGTGGTACTAACATGAAATAGAGCTGGTCAAGTCTCCCGAATCATTATTCTCACCCCTATCAAACAAACCTGGATTTGAGGCTGACTGAGGCTACGGTAAAATGCTCTCATATGTGAGCACAAGAGGATGGTGAGGCCGAGAAGATGCTCAGACTGGAAGTGAGATGTTTGGTTTCCTTGTCTTGATGCCTTCTGGTAAGTTAGTTGCCCCTTCTTGGCCTCAGTCTCCACACCCGTAAAATGAGGGGCGTTTTGAAAAAGAAAATGAAGCCATGTGTGTGAATATGTTTTGCAAACCTTAGTGCATTCACTCTCATCTCTGTATGCTTGGGAAGTCCTTTTAGTACAGTTATTAATAGGTTTGAGTAATTTTTGAAGGACCAAAACGGCCAGTTTCCTCATCTTGATTATCTGGAATTTGACTAAAGCAGTCAAATGCTTCTCCGCTGTTTCAGGGCTACTTCCCTCCATGTGGACTTGGGACCAGCCTCTGACCTCTCCAAGGCTCCCTCTCTCCATCCATAAAATGACCAAATACTGCCCACTTCCCAGAAGACTCTAGGATGCCACAATACTCCCACTCATGTGGTAGTGTCGGGTAAACCCCAAAGCTCTCAACAATGTGTAAGTAATGAGTGTGGGTTACTGTCCCTGAAGTGAACACGGATTTAGTAACTGGGGAATTAACCTAAGCACCTATGGGGCTCCTGACAGTAACACACAAGCTCTGTGATATTTGAGGGCCGGGCCAACTTTCTATCATTGCCGACACACAGCAGGTTTTCAAACAATAGGCATTTAAAAATTGTATGCATTTATAATATGAATTATCTGGTCAGACTAATTTGTTGCTCCTTCTAACTGGTCATGTTTTATATCAACTTTTCTACTTTGTAAAGTCTGCCTTAATTTCATTCTAATGTAGCAAGTCAATCGCAATATTTCATATACCTCAAAAAACCTTGGCCATTACAAATTTATATATATATATATATTTAAAAATATATATTTTTGTTTCAAGCTATTCCTGTATATGTTTTAAAAAGCAGAGATACTAACTCCCGCTCAGCTGAGCATTGGGCTCCTTCACACAGGTGATATTGGTCCGGCTCTTTCAGCTGCTGAGACTGGTACATTTCACAATCTTGGCGCTGAAAAATCATCTTTTCAAGAACATCAACAATAACTACAACCCACCTTGCTTTTATCTCTGCCTTTCATTCCTAAGAGAATTCCCAGAATTTGTTTTGATCAAAAACACGTACATAAATAAGTTATTTCCTCTTTCATGATTATTTTAGAGAAAGCCCCAAATTGAAATTGACCTGAAATACACACACACACACACACACACACACACACACACACACACACACGAGATGCTCTGTTTGAGGTATCATAAAATAGGATCCTATATAATACAAAGTAAAGTTGACCCTTGAACAACATGGGGGTTAGGGCTGCAGACCCCCACGTGGTTGAAAATCCATGCTCTGCTATCTCTGCCTCAAAAACAAAGGAATTGATAAATGACTCACCCCAGGGTAAGATGCTGAAAACCGTTTGGATAGAATCAGGACTCATACGCTAGTTCTTTTGATTCCACATATTGTGATCTCTAATCAAACACAAACTTTCCCCCACCCTTAGGTAATTTAAAGATCTGTTGAATGAAGATACAGGTACTATGTTTATGGAAAAAATCCATGTATAAGTGGACACACACAGTTCAAACTCGTGTTGTTCAAGGATTAAATGTATGTCTAGGAAGATGCTCTATTTCCCAATAGCCAGGCACTGTCCGTAAAACAAGGGGACGAACTCTCAGCTTTTTATTTTTATAGTCCTGTGTTTGTATCCTGATCTTACCAGTTATTCATGATTTAGGCAATTTACCATCATTTACTGAGTTTAGGGTAATATTTTAAAAAATATTTTAACATCTGAAATGGAATGCATCTCACTACTGATGGCATCTTACAGTTAGAATTGTCAGTATGTTTTTCTCTCTTTGTGATACATAAAGTGATGTTGCATTTTACAATGCACTTAAATTCTATGAAATTCACTAGCTACCCTTTCTGAATTTCTATTTCAACCTTAGCAAAATTGCTAACATGAAGTTGTTGTGAGGATTAAAATCATTAATGAATTCAGTAGATACCTTAGTAGGGGCCTTCAAGAAAAGGCATACTGTTATTATTGCCACACTAGCTTATTAATAATAGCAATAATTTAAAGAACAAACATTCTGCTGGCAATACTTACTTCCATTGCATAGATGAGACTATTTAGGCTTAGAAGAGTTAGGTTATTCACCCGAGGCCAAGACTAAATTCAAGTACAGCCTCTGTCTGACTCCAAAGTTTGCATTCATCCCACTCAGGCTGCCTCATTAGATATAAATACCTTTTGCATTTCATGTTATCCACACACGAAATGTAACCTATTGTTCACAGGCCATCAATCTGTGCTCCTTCCCTGGCAAGGGAGGAGTAAGGTGTAGCCTCCAATACCCAAAGAATGCCTCCACTCCATTCTACTGACTCTGCATGGGCTCTAGAATGTGGGTATTTATTTCCAGATACCCCCAAGTCTTGTGATTATTTAATCACCTCAGACCCCTCCACTAATCACTCTAGGTTGCATTATGCGACCCAGCAAATTCTGTTCACTTTAATATACATGAGAAAGAGGGAGGGATATTTCTCACTGAAGGTTTTCTGGAAAATTCTGCTGTTATTGATTTTTTTCCCTTAAATCTTATTCTTTAAATACTCCCCCTACCCCACCTCCCCACACACACATGCACACACATATATATGATGAAAATGATTGCTCGGGCCATGTTTGTTCAACCTAACAAAAATATAGCATATTGACAACATTATCTGTCATTCCCACATTTCACCTGGAGTAGAAAACTGATTTCAAAAGCCTGCGGACGACATCAGTTCACAGGGATATCTTTTATTCATGCACATTAAAATAAAGACAACCATATGCAAGGGTTTCTATAACTTGGGAAAGGAAAAAAAAATATGAGACTTGCTTCAGCAAACTTGCTAAGCTTTGTGTGTGGGTGATGTGGTACTGCCATCAGCTTTCCTGCATTGCTCTTATCTCTTATATTTTTAATGATCAGCACACATTCCAAGTCTTGTTGGGCTGGCAATGCCCTGAGAGGTCATCACTTTCCAGGGGAGAAAACCGAAGGTCCAGTAATTTAGGGACTTGTATGGGATCACATGCTACATTCTATATAAGATAAGACTCGAGCAAAACATATCAGTCTTGCGGTTCTCAGCTTGAATCCAGGTCCTGAAAGGGATGGATTGGGCAGCCATGGGGAAAATACTGCATCTGTTTAGACTTTTTTCTCTTCTGGGAAAAGGAGATCCTAGTATGGGCTTATAGGGTTATTGCAAGGAGTGCCTAAGATAACCTACATAGAGGTGCGGCCACAGTGCTGAGCACAGTTCTATAGAGCTAACTTGTTTGATTTCAATTTCTGTCTGTCTCATTTCCCCTGCTGCAGAAACAGTAGCATAAAGTGACACATTTGTGATAGATTTCAGGTTACTGCATAAACCATGAAAATATCTGAGTTGTCTCTTTCTGTTCTCTTTTATCGGACAAGAATTATCTATTGCAGTTGAACTTCAGTTCATCTTCAGCAATCTTGGGAACCAAAGGCAGCACCTACCTTGCTCTCGGTCTGGGTGTAACGTGTCAAATCTGACAATTCGCTGTCTCGGGTCATTTCAGGAGGCAACTGGTCCTGTTCTAATCCTGTGACTTCCAGACACCAGAGTAAATGTTTCTGCCTCAGAGTCCTGGGTGGTCAGTAAGGCAGGTGTAACTCAGCCAAACTGGAAAACACACTTTGATGCTTTCTTTTTGGTCTCCTCCCTTCATTGGGGGTGGGGCGCAGACACACACCTTTGGCAGTTTTCCTCTGAGACGAGAATATTATGCTTTATTTTGATACTTGCGCTCCTTGATGATCCACTGGGCACACACAGTATCAGCGGATGCTTCAGGCTTACCTTTCTATCAGCCTGCTAGATGTTTCGACTCAGGTCAGGCATTCCAAATTGAACTTGAATACCATTTAAAATCCCTTTGGGGGGCTTCCCTGGTGGCGCAGTGGTTGAGAGTCCGCCTGCCGATGCAGGAGACACGGGTTCGTGCTCCGGTCCAGGAGGATCCCACATGCCGCGGAGCGGCTGGGCCCGTGAGCCATGGCCGCTGAGCCTGCGCATCCGGAGCCTGTGCTCCGCAACGGGAGAGGCCACAACAGTGAGAGGCCCGTGTACAAAAAAAAAAAAAAAATCCCTTTGGGGGCCTGATTCCCTAGTCTGTTGAGCCAAAAATATGTAAAACAAGGCTGTTCACTGAGCTTGATAAAGTAGCTCATTTAGTCCTCATAGGAATTGTCATGGAGACAGTAAGATGTCCTGTTTATGGATGAGACAGAAGCTCTAGAATTTTCATTGCCTGATTAGGTCATACAGCTCATAAGTGGCAGAGATGGAATGAGAGCCCAGGTATAACTGATGTCCAGCCTGACCACACCATGCTACCCCCTACACCTCCACTTTTCAATACTGGAAGGAAGATACACTCCCTCAAGGGGCTGTGGCAAAGGACAGGACGCTGGACAGAAGACTCAACACAGGGCGGAACCTCAAGAAATACTTTTTGTAGTGGCGACTTATTTATTGATTCACAGCTCCGAGGGGACTCTTCTCTTCACTTTGATGCCTGTTGAGATGGAAGGCTCAGAAGGAAGACCAGATGGGGAGGAGGCGTAAGGAACTTCTCTCTGGATTCTTCTTGTTCCTTGTCCGTGTTGCTCCAGCAGCAGCCATTGGCTCCGGTCTCTATCTTTTTTTCCCACTTTCAGAAGTAGCCTTTTTATGACTCCTTAGACATAGAAAGAGTAGCCGAGCAGTGCCCAGTTGGCAGGGGTCTGAACACTACCGTCCTGGCGTCCTTTTAGATTCTTGGCTCTGGTATCCCCATCACTTCCCTTTGGTTCTCTGAGCTCCCAATTGTAACTGCTGCTATACATATTACCTGGTTATTATTTCTGGGTAATATCAATTGTCTATCCACTCTTCCAGGTTTCTGGTTCTTCATATTAAATGCCCTCCATTTGAAATACCTAGGGTGGTTTCCGTGTTCTTTGCTGGACACTGAATAATGTATATGTTGAAAGAGAGGAAGCTGAACAAGATTCACTTGGTCCCCTAAAGGAGCTTGCAGACCATGGGAGGGATGGGCCTCCATTCTATGCAATGTAGAAGGACGTGAACACTAAACAGAGGTGTGACCCAGGTGCAGTGGGAAAAGACAGGAAAAAGGTGATTTCTTGAGAGTGGAATTCTTTAATCACAGGGTTTGATTTGATTATTAAAAGATAATGAGGATCTTTCTGAGAAAAAAAGAACACAAATATAAGTTCTTATGGGGTCTCAAAAACAACTTATATTGGGTGATAATTTCTAAAGTTTCCTTAAACCAATTTTTGGAATGAGATGGAGTACATATCAATCCTTTAATAAATAACTTCCAAGTAAAAGCTAACATTTAAAGGGCACTTCATATGAGCCAGGTACCATACTGGGCTGCAACTTGCACAAACCCATTTCATGCTCACTCTGGCCCTCCAGTGTTTTAGAGGGAGCACAGCTGAAGCTTAAACAACTGGAGTAGCTGGTCCAGAAGGAACTCTGCATCCAGAGGCAGCATTATGTCACCTTCAAAGACAGGGGTGGATTGTCATCAGATGACCTGGATATAATTTCACCTGAGGCCTCTCAAAATAAGGTCACATTGTAAGGTACTGTAGGGTTAAAACTTTAACAGAAAATTGGGGGGAGACACAAATCAACCTATAGCACCCATCCAAGGAGCTTTCTTTTTTTAAATCTTGGGGTGGTAGCAAGAACTGGTCCTGCCTGACTATTCATCATTCCAAATCTTTCTGCCAACTTCCATCCACACCAGAGCTGTTGAAACTCAAATGCAAAACTTTGATATCTTAGTTCTGTAGGTCTGCTCTGATAGGTCTTCTCCAGTGCAGTGGCTACCTTGCATCTGGTTGCTTGGGCTGGAGTGAGAGGCCTCAGAATACAGGAAGTATGTATGATACAAGTGTGTCTATGTGTGGTATACAGGAGTTGGGGGGGGCATGTCAAATGATTTTTGAAAGTATTATCCTGCCAAATCAGCAACTGCCCATTCATTTTTCACTCTGTGCCAGACACTGTACTAAATGTTTTACTTTTTTTTTTTTTTGCATCTAGCTCTCGCAATAGACTTGCACATTTGTAATATTAGCCCCATTTTACAGATGAGGAAACTGAGATTCAGAGAAAGACCTGAGATCAAATGCAAACCCAGGTCTAGTTGACCACCCACTGTTCTTTGTGAGTTCTGTTTCCCTCTACCCCTCTTCCCTGATGCTCAGGGAAGGTAGTAACAGTGCTGAATTATTCGAACTTTGTGGTGAAGTGTCCCAAAGTCTCAGACTTAACTTCTGCTCTTTCAATAACATTCTCAAAAAAGAGGGAGTAGGAGGCAAGGGAGGAGCCAGGCTCTGATTTGAGCATGACTTTTACATCCCTCTAGTGTGCATGATATACCCTCACTCTGGTGGCATTTTCTTAATTCTTGGATCCTATTAATTTTCAGAAGACATCCTTGTGGCAGTCAGTACGATTCCCACCTCATGGATGAGCAAACCCAGGATACATCAAACACCCAGTGCCCCCAGTTAATTAGTAGAGGGACTGGTATACACCTGTGTGAAATTAGGAAAGAAGAAAGAGGCTGCTACACTGCTCAGATCAGAAGTATATTTTACTTCCTGGAGGAGATGGGAGACTCAGAATGTTTGGGAGAAGACTAGGGCACTTGGGATTGCAGAGGACAGCTTTGGCTGGCTTCTAGCATTCCAGGGTAAGCCCGAGATCACTGCCCTGCCAGAGAGGTCCATAATCAAGATGTTTAGCTGTCATGTCAGCCATCTGTGCCTGATGAGGGTTTCACGTTTCTCCTTTTCAGAACACACACACACACACACACACACACACACACAAGCATGCATGCATACACACGGAGTCTACCTTTAAGGGAATGATTTTGATGCACCTTCTAACTAACCAAAAGTAACATCTTGACAATTTTAATCGACGAATTATACACTCATGGTCATCTTGAAAAGTGCCCCTTTGGGGTCTTTATGTCTTGACAACTGTAAGAGTCTTCAGCTGGAAATTTGGGATACAGAGAGAGAATTTCAATGACCCTGACCTTGGGAAGTTGAGAGCCGTAATTTCCTTCCAAGGGGCCCGGAGGAGCAGAGAGGAGCCCTGGAAGGACGAGGGTGGCTGCCTCCAGGGCTGGACTTGCTCTGCCCTGTGTCTGCCTGGAAACAATCAGGAAGAAGCCAGTGATCTGCACCAGAAGGAAAAGAGTAACGCAGATGCCACAAATGTACGCATCTTAGAAATTTAAAATTGCCTGGTTTTGCTGCTTTCTTTCGTTTGTTTAGGCCCTTTAATTGGAGACTCTTTTGTTTCTTTTCCCTCCTCTCCTTTCCCCTCCCCTCTTCCCTCTTCTCCTTCCATTTCCTTTCTTTTTCTTTTTAACCTACATGAACAAACATTCCATCTTTCAAACCCACAAGGGGTGTTGTTTTGCTAACACGTGCTGAGGACTTATTTAAGGACTGATGATCTGCAGTTATCATTTCGGTGAATTTTTCCATAAACTTGAGACATAATCTCCATTTTACAAATGCAAAGCCTGAGTCCCAGAGAAATAAAATCACTTGCCCAAGTTCACTCAACTAGGAAATCACAGCTCCCTGAATAGACCCAGCTCTGTCTGACTGTCGAGCCCTCCTTGTGACGGGGTGTCTCTTGTTCTGCTTGACCTTTCCCAGCCCAGGCCAGAGCTAGTGGAGGCTCTGCTGCGGATGGGGCCAGGCCACTCCATCTGGGTTTAACTAGGAGACCAGCAGTCTGGAAAAAGTCATGAGGAGCGTTCAGGGGCAGCTCAGGCCTGACCTGGAACAAATGTCCAAAGCCAAAGCCAGCAGGTGGATGAGCTTGGATATGGGCTCCAAATAAAGGCTTTCTCCACATGGTGGCCCTGGTTTTTTGTGCTGCCGGATTTCTGGGAAGGCCTGGGAGCAGGCTGCACAGACCAAGGGGGGCTCTTATTTTTCTGGGAGCAGGAAGGAAGCAAAAGCTAAGAGGGTCTGGTAGGTGGGAAGACTCAGGTGGGCTCCATCATGGCCACGCAAAGTCCCATTGCCAATATTGACATAGAGATTCTCTCCAAGAGCCCATACCTCTGTTCTCAAGAGTGCAGGACCTCCACAGAGACAAGTCGGGCAATGATTAGCTCTCTCAGAAATTCATCTCTCTAGGATTAAGTTGCTGGATCTATAAATTAAGTATCGTCACGATTACCTCGGAGGATCATTTTGAGAATTCAGTTGAAAACCTGTGCTAAGCCCCCCGCCCAGGGTCTCACTCATAAAAGTGATGATGCTTTTTTTCCTTTTTCTCTTCAACAGTGATGACCATGCCAAGTTTGTGCTAGGTTAGGGTTGCCAGATAGAATACAGATGCCCGGTTAATTTTGAATTTCAGATATTCAACAAAATATTTTAGCATAAGTATGCTCCTACTATGGCATGGGGCATACTTATACTTTAAAAACTCATTGTGGGCTTCCCTGGTGGCACAGTGGTTGAGAGTCCACCTGCTGATGCAGGGGACACGGGTTTGTGACCCGGTCCGGGAAGATCCCACATGCCGCAGAGCAGCTGGGCCTGTGAGCCATGGCAGCTGAGCCTGCATGTCCGGAGCCTGTGCTCCACAGCGGGAGAGGCCACAACAGTGAGAGGCCCGTGTACTGCAAAAAACAAACAAACAAACAACAGCTCATTGTTTATCTGATTTTTCAAAGTTAACAGGGTGCCCTGATGTAAATCTGTCTGCCCTTTCTAGGTGCTAGGGAGGCAAAAGTGGTGAATACAAGAGATGTTATTTTCACTGGTAAGGGGATGACACACAATCTATTTTCCTTCTATCTAAGCCTTCTCTCTTCCTCCTGAATTCTCTTTCTTTTCCATTTTCCATTTTCCATTTCCTCTTTCTTAATTCATGAGTAAGCAGAGAACTTTCACAGCCACTGGCTTTCTTGCAGGGCTCCTGCTGTAGATGCTACTGCTCCCTGCTGCCTTGGCTTTGCCTGGTCAGCCCTGCCACAGGCTGTGTCTCTCCCTTAGAAATGGCCAGCTGCATGCCCCTGCCAGTTCATCATTAAGGCCAGTTCTTCTCCTGTCCTTTGGTGACTGTGGCTCTGAAGGACAGGCCATCTTGACTCCCCACATGTCCTCAGGACCAAGACCTGGGGAAGGTCCTACAAATTCCAAAAGGACCCACTGAAGGATGGTGTGTGGGCTGCCAGAGGATCCTAGGTGAGGTGGGCTGAGGAATGGTCCCCCGAAGATGGCCCCAACCTAATTCCCAGAACCTGTGAATGTTCCCTTACGTGGCGAAAGGGATTTTGCAGATGTGATTAAGAGAAGGATCTTGAGATGGGGAGATGATGCTGGGGGGATTAAATGTAATCTTGAGGATCCTTATAAGAGAGAAAGAGGCAAGAAAGTCAAAAGAGGGAGAAGGGGATGTGATGATGGAAGCCGAGGTTGAAGGTGGATGAAAGGGGCCACTAATCACTGAGTACAGGTCACCACTGGAAGCCAGAAAAGGCCAAAACAGTGGATTCTCCCCTGAAGGCCCCATAAGGAACACCAGCCTGCTGACACTTTCATTTTAGACTTCTGATCTCCAGAACTATAAGGGAATACATCTGTGTTGTTTTAAGCCACTAAGTTTTCGGTAATTTGTTAGACCAGCTGCAGGACAGTAATCCACTTGGGACTTCTGGAAGAAAGACAGCATCCAGACGAGGCTCTGCCCATGTTGGGCTGTGTGAAGGCAAGTGCTGTTCCTGGGACATGCCATCCACCACGTCAGCCCTCTGCTCAGCTTGGGGGCCAGGCAGATCCTGAACCTGGATTCACCGGGTGTCAGATCCCAGGCAGTTGAGATGGAGGCAATGCCTGTGCGGGGTTATTCCTGATGCTGGTCCCGTCCACAGTGGTATCTCTGTTACTCTAGTATCCATTGATACTCACAGCACAACTTTCTAGTCTATGAGTCTCAGAGAGGTGAAGAAAGAGACCTGGAGTCACACAGTAAGCCAGGGGTCCAGGGGAAGTTTAATCCCAGGTCCGGAACGTTCGTTACAGCCGCACATTGGTGTCATGCTGCTTCCCCCAAGCCGTTCAGCTACCACCTCCCTTGCAGCTGAAAGGCAGTTTCTGCCAAAGACTGCCACGTTTACATTTTGAGCTGCAGCTCAAGACCCCAGATTTTGCTCCAGGCCCCTGGGAACGAACGCTCCTGCGGTTTTCCTTGACTGGGGAAACTCACATGGAATGAGAGCCATGGGGCCCTGGCCCTGGAGAAAGAAAACTTTTTGATGTGACCTTGACCCCATGCCCGCAAACCGGGAAGCTCATTCAGCCATCTGACCCCACTTTTCCTCCCTGAAGAAAGAGGTCAGTGTTCGCTGGCTGCAGAACCAGAAACGCCTTTGACGTGCACTGAACTTCAGCTAATAATCAGAACCAGGCTCGCGGGGCAGGGGGTGGAATGACATGGTCGTTTTGACTTAAAAGAAACATTTTAACTTCACATTTGCCAAGTTAAAGAGAAAACCTCAGATCGCTTTTCCCCCAACACCCCTCTCCCCAAGCACCACCCTCACTCCGTCTATCTTTAATTTTGATTTGTAATATATAGGAAACCTAACCCATGGCTGTCACGCTGAGTGTCATTTGGCTTCAGACTCAAACCACTGTGCAGTTTGGCCCCTGCTGGAGGGAGGCTGGATTGCAGGGGTGGCACTGATACTCTCTGGGTCCCCACTGATCGGCAGCTGTTGAGTTTGTCAGAGCGCTGCCCAAACCGTGCTTGGCTCAGACCTGGGTGAGTCATCCCCTTCCTATGGGGAGCCTGGTGGCTTCTGTATGGACCTGGGGAGACAATGGGAGAAAACAGGGCTCATGCAAAGCTAAACCTTTTCTGCATTGCATGGTAGGTGTCATTGCTCAGGGCACCTCCCAAGTTACATGCTGTTCTACACTTTTTCCTCTCTGCCTGGTAGATCCTTCTCAACCTTCCTGTCTCCGTGTAATATTATCATTGATGGATTGGAGTAATGGAACCAATTTGTCAAAGCCCATCCTGTGTTCAGGCTCTTTGGAACCCTCCCACACTGTCTCTGGCTGAGCCATGTGTCTGGCTTTGGTGAATGAAATAATAGCACATATGTTGCAGACAAAGACCTAAATTGAAGGCCTATTAAGTGCTTGGCATTCGGGCTTGCCCTCTTGGAACTTTGTGCTTGACATGGAAACAGGCTTGGAGTAACCTGCTGGAGGGGAGGAGATGGAAGACAGAAAGGTCCCAGTCACCCCAGACAAGGTCAACATACACCAGCCATGTCGGGTCAGCACACCTGTGTCCCCAGAATCATGAGCAAGCAAGCTCAGCCCAGCCCAGAAGAAGTGCTGGCTTTGCCAGCCCAATCTGTGAACCTAAAGACATGTGAGCTAAGTGGCTGTTATCTTAAGTGAAAAAGCTCTGAGTTGGTTTCTTATACAGCAAATCTAGATGATACACTTAGCCTAAGGCATTTACAATGACTTGCCAGGCTGGGTCATTTGTCTCTCTTCTGTACTGTTCCACATTTGTACACTTTTTTGCACACTTATCTGGCTCTCCAATTAAACTGGGAGCTCCATCAGAGCAAGCCCTGTATGTCTACAGATCACCGTTGAAATCCCATGGTCTCCAGCAGGGCATGGCACATGGTAGTTGTTCAATAAACATTTGTCAAATCAGTCAACAACTGAATAAGGAAATCAGATCTAGTTTTGAGCCCAAACTCTTCCAGTATTGCTTTGTCATTTTCACTCATGCTACTTAACTGCACTGGGCCTCAGTTTCTGTAACTATGAAACGGGGCTAACAATAGTTCTAGTGTCGCCTGGAGGGATAAAGGTGATATGTATAGCTGCCTAAGGTTGTCCCAGCCCAACACTCAGGGGTGGCTGGGAGCACATCCCAACAAAGGCACTCTCAATGTTTTCTATGGGCTTGTCAATGTCATGTAATTCTCACAATAGATTCCTTTGGTCGCAATTTGCCAGCAGTGATTGTATATTCAAAGTGGAAAGTTTGGCCTTGAGACTGATCCCTGAACATACTGGTGTTTTGGTGCCTTTTGCTTTTCTTTCTACTTTGGGGAGATGTGGAACCCCAGAAGCCCACCCTACCAACACATCAACTGCTTCTCCTCCACCCCCTTAGATGTTCCTTTTATAGAGAAAAGTATCAAATTAATAAGAGAGAATCATGGAGAAGAAAAGGAGCCTTGAACACATATGTCATTCATTTACTCCAGAAAGAGGGACTGGGGTGAGCAAAGACCCAGAGCAAGAGGGATCCTAGACTTATTTTAAAAGCTGAAATTAAATACGATTGGAGCTGAGGATGAGAGAGACCATTCTGGGATCTGAAGCCAGAGAGTTGGGCAGGGGATAGATCACCCAGGGCCTCATAGGTCATGTTAAATATTTTTCACTTTCTCCTTAGAGCTGTGGAGAGCTAATAAAAGGTTGTATAAAGATCCGTTTTAGTCCAAGTTTAAATCTGGCTCATGCGGCAGAGCCAGTGGCCAGAACGCTTAAGAACAACTGCCACTAAGTCTCATGTTGTTTTGCATCCCTGATCCGCTGTGGACAGTGTGAGCCATTTGAACTATTCTGTGTGGGCTGTTTGCAACACACGCAGTCGTTTGCGAATGATTCATGGGAGCTTCAGAGTGCATGTAAGACGGGAGTAACAATGACAAAATCGGCGCTGCAGGAAGGACTGCAGATGGCACTTTCTGGACCTGCCCTGTGATATCACTGTTCTAAATGCTTTGTAAGTATTACCCATGAATCCATCTTGCTGACCTTAGACTGTGTGTGTGTGTGTGTGTACACAAATGTGTGCGAGTGTGCTGGGCGCTGCTCCAAGAGCAGTGTATGCATGAACTCATCTAACTCTCAAAACAATCCCAGGAGTTATTCACAGTTGTTACCCTTGTAACACTGACTTGGAAACGAAGCCCAAGAGAAGGTCAGCATTTTGCCAAGGTCACTGTTTGCAACGCTGAGATTTGGACCTCAGCAATCTGCCTCAGGAGCCTGTGCCCTTAGCCCCTAGGAGCATCACCTGAGCAGGAATTAACACAGCCACTCCCATTTTGCATAGAAGGGATGTATGTACCCAGTCTTAGGGCTGGTCCATGGTGGAGCTGAGATTTGAACCCAGGGAGGTTGAAGGCAGACCAGGCTCTTGGTCACCACTGTATGTACTACTTTCATCATCAACATTTGCATGAACATATACAGGGGTGAATGTCTCATGCATGTGTGTATATGTAGTATGTATTAGATTCTTTATTTTTCTGTATTTTATTTAGGTCCCTTGGAAAAACTCAATAGTGGAAGCTGTTACCATTTGCTGCCTGCAATAAGCCAGGAAGGACTGGAGTTAGAACCTGAATAGAAGATGTCACTTTCTGGTTCTTCCTAAAAAAAATCACAAGCCTAGTAAGTTACAGAACTAGGCAAAACTCAACCCTAAGTGTACTACCCTCTCCTGTTTCTCCTATAGAAAAAAAAAACAAAAAAACAAAAAACAGGAAAAGAAAAGCTTGACTATCTACATATTAGGGCAGCTCTGTTGCTTTGCAAATTGGATTTTTTAAATATTCATAATAAACATTCTGCAGTGATCTACAACTCAGATTAGGGCTGCATGAAAATGAGGTACGGACACATCATCAGTTGAGCAGCCAACAGGAGCAGTTGTGCAGCTGAGAGGTTCCTCCCACGTGCAGGGCAGGGTGACCTTTCCTGAGTCACCAATTTACCACCTGGGTTTGCACAATAAGCTGTCAATGTTGCATCTAACCCTGCCTTCTCTCAGGCATATCCATAGGCACATAGGTGCTTTCTCAAGTGCTGAGAAGTGCGCAGAGAAGCAGTGGGGTGCCTCTTTTTCCCAGACTCACAAAAGGAGGTTTGACAGTTCAGGCTTTCTTGGGAGGTCAGAGGGCTGACCTGGCGGGGGGAGGGGGGTGATTGTTTCTATGCGATGTCAGAGGTTAACTCTAGTTTTTTAAAGGGATGTTAATTGAACTACAAATCAGGCATGATCCTAGGGAGAGGGATGCACAGGGAGACCATGCTTATCTCTTGCCTCAAGGAATTTGGGCTGAGCTGGGGAAACTGATACAAAGGGAGGGGAGGTCTCAAACCAACACATACCCCCAGCAACTCGGCAGCAGGCCAGGCATCAAGGGTCATGCATGCAAAGCCACGAAAGGACCCCAGAGGATCTTGGGGTTTGGGGGGGATGTTCTATTTTCTGTCCCTGCAGGAGGGCAGAGATACTTGGTTTTAAGTCTAAGAGTCTCAGCGGGCAATTATATTTTGCGGAGAAGAGACTACAGAGTCATCATTTGGGAACTTGCTCCTAAGTCCCCAGAGCTTCCTGAGACGGGGTTAGAGGACCATTGCTCTGCCAGAGGAGATGTCGTAGTAGAAGGAACAGAGGACAGGAAGGCTCTCCTTTGTTTTGTCTCTTAGAATTCTCCTGGAATCACTAGTCCCTTTTTTGAAACAAAATTAAAACTTGAAAAAAATTTTTTGTTTAGTACAAAATGGGATAGAATTTAATGTCCCTAACAACAAGGGACCAGTTCCACTGAGAAGTGAACAGTGGGGACTCAATTTTGAAAACATTTGGGGAAAGGGAAAATTGGCCTTCTGTTAATTGGCAAATGTTCCAGTGGGGCTGTTTTTGTTGGAATGTGTTATGTTGTATGTACACATATATGGACCAGAGTGTCTGCTGAGTTTATAAAGTTAAAAGCTGGTTGATAAAATCCTGATTTTTGTTACTTTATCACAATAAAAGCCCACTGGAACTTAAAAAAAAAAAAGAATTCTCCTGGAAATCTTGAGAGGGGAGTGCTATCACTGGTCCCATCATCACAGTGGTGAAACAGGTCCTTTTTTTATGGGAGGCTTCTCAGCTGAAGCAGGATTCAGCAAGAGCCTGGGTGGTTTCAGAACCTTCCTTCATTTCTCTCTCCATCAAAAGTCTCCATAAAAGACTTAGTAGGGTCCAGGAGCTGCAGTAGCAGCTTCACCATATCCCTTCCGAGTGGGGTCCTTTGCATCTACAGCCCTCTTTGTGTTGCCATGGTGAAGCCTCAGCTTCCAGCCCCCTGGAAACTTTGCACATGATGGGGCTTCTTCCTTTGGGGGTCTGTGGGCAGCCCTGGGGCTCTCAGGCTCCCAGCTCTCAGGGACCAGCAGAGAGCTGCTTTTTCCTGTCCCACTGGTTTCTGGGGCTCTCCCCTAACAAGACCCACAGTAGTTTGGCCTACTTTGGAGGTGAACAACCCAACAGACCCACGATGAGAGGAAGTGATAAGGGCAGCTGCCTCCGGGGCCCACGGCTTCCTCGTCTGCGGGAACCCAGGTTCTCACGGTGCCTGCAGGGCCCTGGCAGCTGGGCTGCAGCTCTGCCTTTCACAGTCAGCCAGCTTGGGGCGGCTGCCCTCTCCATGTCTGAGCCCTAGGTGACAGTGGCAGATAAAACAGAAAGGCCGCTGAGGACTGGTCTCTCCAGGCTGGCTTCTGAGAGGGACTTTACTGCCATCAGTGCAGGAGCTAACGGTCTCCATGTGGCCTTCCTGACCACATCCAGGGGGTCCTCCTTCCCCTTAGAGGGCCAAGTGCCCTGAGCATGGACAGAAAGGGACCAAAACCATTGCATTTCTCAAGACTTTGCCAAATGCTGGGTTCTCGTCTGAACACATTGGGGAACAGTCTTTCAAATACTTTGCACAACTCATAGCTAAAGCAGAGTTTCTCACCCTTGGCTCTATTGACATTGGGGCTCCGAGAATTCTTTATTGTGGGGCTGCCCTGAGCATTGCAGGATGTTTAGCTGCATCCTTCGCCTCCACCCACTGGATTCCAGTAGCATCCTCACCCCCAGCTGTGACAACCAATCAGGTCTTCAGACATTACCCGATGTCCCCGGCTGAGAACCACCAGGGTATAAATGAGGGACATCAGCTCACTGAGCACCATGCAGAAAGGATTTGTCTAAGACCCCACAGCTGAGACAAGAGTCAATCCAGGGTGTTTTGTTATTTTTACTTTGCTTTTCACACCACGTGCTACTTGAGTTCAGGAAATCCTAACCTCTCTGAGTTGACGCCCTGAACTGTAAATGATATCACAGTTCTGTGCCTCTAGGGTGATCTCTGAGATCAAATAGGAAAATGGGTCCTCGATGTGCAAATGTAGGCGATGGGGCTGGGTTTGTGGTAGGTCCCTTTTCTTGCAATAGAAATATTCTTCTGAAAGAAAACATGTGCCCGTGAGAACACAGCAGCTCTTAACCTTGCCTGCATGTTAGAATCCCCTGGCGGCTTTGATGACTACTGGGCCCCGGGGCAAGAGGGGCTGGTTTAATGGGTCCGAGTGGAACTTGGCATCAGCAGATCTTAAGAACTCCCCAGGTAACCCAATGCTCAGCCAGGGTTGAGAAGGGCTCAGAATCCCGTCTAAAAACCAAAGTGGCTCCAATGTCAAGTCCACCTGTTTCACATTTTAGGCAGGAAGGAGGAAGTCCAGGGAGAAGGAGACAAGGGAAATCTGTTCAGCTGTCACTTTCGGTGGGAATGTTTGACACAGATGATGCCGAGGAGGAGATAACTAGCCTAGACCTTGACTGCGCTTTCTTTAGAATTTTCAAGTACTGACCTGAAATATTTACAAGTGAAACATAACTGAGTCTACTGCTGCTTAAAGGTAAGTGAAAAGAGATGAACTATGAACTTTAGGGCAGGTACTGTATGTAATTAAATACTTTATATGTTTTCTTCAAATAAAGGCATGAAGAATTTTATTAAGTGGTGACTAGGCAGAAAATGAGGGATGGGGCTTCTTTTTCCCTTCTCCCCTCCCCTCCTCCCCTCTCCCTCCTCCTCCTCCCCCCATCTCCCCCGGTTCCCCTCCTACTTTTCTCGTCCTCTTTCTCCCCTCTCCCTCCCCTCCTCTGCCCCTCCCCCTCCAACCCTTCTGTTCCTCTTCCTCCTCCTCCTCCCTCTTCACTTTTTTGGTCGTCTCTTTTAACACCCATTTGCTTCTTTTGGCTTATTTTCCATCTAGAAAATACAAAATAAAGCTGCTTTTAATATCAGCAGCCAGTGTTGCCCACTGCAGCCCCCCTCTAGTTCTTTAATACATACGCACTGAGAGTTTACTAAATTAGAACCTATTAGAGAGCATTTGGTATCATGCTCCTCTCATTTGATAATAAAAGCATGTTTCTATAACCTCAAATAATTCTTGGAAACATTATTTGATACCTACATACTCATTTCTCTTATGTCTGAATCTCTCTATCACAATTTATTTCCCTCTGTTCATCAGCTCTATTGTTCCCATATTCATAAAGAAAATACTACTTTAAATAAAGTTGCAGTAAGCGTCCTTCTTGATTTCCTCTGGAAACATTCCTGGAGGTGAAATTATTTGGACAAAATTGGATATTGGTGATGTCATGCTTCATGATGATTACAGATTGCTCTTTATAAAAGGACGGACAAATTTAGATGTTAACCCCCTCGGTGTGAGAAACTGAATCATCCATCTTCAGCAACCCAGATTGATATCATTCAAATATTGACAATTAATTGTTGAAAAATAGTACCTGATTTTTTTTCTTTTTTTGTTCAATTTGCCTCTTGGATTATTAGTGGTGATAAATATTAGTGGAGATACATGTTTATTAATTTCTTAGACATCTTTTTGTTTGTAGATTTTTGTGTGAGTGTATTTTCTGTTTACTCTCTTTGCCTGGTTATATATTGGAATGCCTTTCTCTTAATTTATAACACCTCTTTCTAGATTAAAGATGTTAATATTATTTCCCAGTTTGTGTATACCTTTTACATTTTCGTTTGCTTTAGACAATATTTATTATTTCTTTTCTCTCTGACATTTAAGAGAAAAAATATACTCATGGGGAAAACAAATATAGAAACATAAACTACAAAACAAAATATGTTTGAGTTCCACCAGAAATAATCACTATTACATTTTGGTGCAGCTCCAGCTACTGACAGGAATATAACCTTTTCTATTTTAGAATTGGAATTACATAGTAGATGTCATATTATAGTCTGTTTTTTGGGCATTTTCTTTGTTCACTCAATAGTCCTGTAAGACATGATATTTAATGGCTATCAACTCTTCCATTATATGTATGCAGTATGTCACTTCACACAGTTCTCATTTGTCGGGGATTCCAAATACTTCAAAATGTTATGTAGAATAAATACTGCTGCAGTGAGCACTCTTCCACATACTGAGCTCATCTAAATATTTCCCTTGGTTGTAGTCCTAGGAGTGGAATTGTTAGGTCCACGATCTGCCCATTTTGCAGACTATGATTAAAAAAGACTAAATTGTCTTTAAATAGAGTTGGACAGAATCACCCTTTCACCTAAAGTTTATGAGGGCAGAAAAGCCTCATGAAAGGTGACAGAAATAGAGCTAAGAAGTTTTTGCACACTATGTGCTTCCCAGGTGTTCATTTAGTCCCATTTTTTCTTTCCTTCAAGATGAACTCCTACACTATTGGTGGGAATGTAAACTGGTACGGCCACTATGGAGAACAATATGGAGGTTCTTTAAAAAACTAAAAATAGAGCTACCATAAGATCCAACAATTCCACGCCTGGGCATGTATCTGGAAAAGATGAAAACTCTAATTCAAACAGATAGATGCACCCCAATGTTCATAGTGATATTATTTACAATAGCCAAGACTTGGAAGCAACCTAAATGTCCATTGACAGATGAATGGATAAAGGAGATGTGATGAATATATATATATATATATATATATATATATATATATATAGAGAGAGAGAGAGAGAGAGAGAGAGAGAGAGAGAGAGAGAGAGAGAATGGAATATTACTCAGCCATAAAAACAAATGAAATAATGCCATTTTCAGCAACATGGATAGACCTAGAGATTATCATACTAAGTGAAGTAAATTAGACAGAGAAAGACAAATATTATATAATACTGCTTGTATGTGGATTCTAAAAAGAATGATACAAATGAACTTATTTACAAAAGAGAAATAGACTCATGGACATAGAAAAATAACTGATGGTTACCAAAGGGGAAAATTGTGGGAGAAGGATAAATTAGGAGTTTGAGATTAACATACACACACTACTATATATAAAATAGATAACCAACAAGGACCTATGGTACAGCACAGGGAACTCTACTCAGTATTCTGCTATAACTTATATGGAAAAATAATCGAAAAAAAAAATATATATATATATATGTATGTATATGTATAACTGAATCATTTTGCTGTATACCTGAAACTAACACAACAGTGTAAATCAGCTACACTTCAATTAAAAAAAAGAAAAAGATGAACTTCTGAACTCTTGTGAGGTTTCAAATCAAGCCTTTTGACATTACAAAGCTATTATTTGTAACTGTTTATTTTGTGGAGTGCATGACTCTGTGGGGTATTGGTAGTTTAAACAACATGCAGGCTGACGTCTTTCCCCCCAGACCACTGTGGCTTTCCCTCTAGTTCTCTCTGTTAATCACGTTTTTGTAATTTCTTTACGGGCATCACACATAGTGACAAGTCCCACACTGTGTCTGTCAGGGCCAGTTAGGGGGGACGAGAGCTGATATTTTTCAAAGCGACAGGACAGTGTGGTGCTAGGACCAAGGTGTTCTGGGAGCAACATCGTTCTGGGGGAGCCTGGGCATGTGGTTGGTTGGCAGGAGGAATGTTTGGGGTATCTTGATGCTCTGGCCAGCAGCGGCAAGAGTGCTGAGTGTACTTATGCAGAGGGTGCAGGTAGCAGCCAAAATAGTCTTTTACTGAAAGGAAGGATTGTAGAGTCAGAGGCAGGAGTCTTACAGAATGAGATGTAAATTATTCTAAATATTAGCAACGATGCCCATCATAATGCTTGCTATAATCTAGGCTGATGGTTGGCAAACTAAGGGTGTCAGGCTAATTCTGTCTGTTTATCTAAATAAAGTTTTATTGGAATGCGTCCATGCCTACTTGTTTGCATACCTGTCTATGGCTGCTTTCACATTCTAAGCGTGGAGCTGAGTAGTTGTGACAGAGGCCAGATGATCCACTAAGATGAAAAGTGTGTTGTCCAACTGTTGGTCACTCAACCCTTCTGGACCAGGACTCCCTGAGAGCAGGGTCATGCCTTGCTCATTCTTCTATCGCCAGCACTATGGACCACAGGGAAGGTGCTCGAACCAAGCATAAAAGAAGGAGGTGCCATAGACAGTGGGGACATTGGCTGTGCAACAAGGTAGGAAGAGCAGCAGCCAGGGGACAGACACGCCAGGGCTGGAATCCTGATTCTGACCATGACTCACGGTGTTACCTTGGGCAAGTCACTTCACCTCTCCTTCTCACCCTCTCCTCTCCTCTCCTTTATCATTGGAAACATGACAGGAAAAACTTCCTTGCAGGGTCATCTTAAAGCTTAGTAAGAAAGCAACATAAACAGAGTTTCTCTGTACCTTAAGTTTGGAAGACATAGACATTTTTAGCTTATTTGCTTTTTATTCTCAAAATTTGGAGAGATGCATATTTTATCAATACAAACGGCGGAGGATGAGTGAAGTTGTCCTCCTG
Organism: Mesoplodon bidens; assembly: GCF_964165515.1. NCBI lineage: Eukaryota > Metazoa > Chordata > Mammalia > Artiodactyla > Ziphiidae > Mesoplodon > Mesoplodon bidens. The sequence continues at coordinate 171,968,469 of NC_138178.1, forward strand.
CTTGGAGGGACGACTGGATGTACAGAATGGGAGATGGCGAGATTGCAAAGTACTGTGATCCAAAGAGAGAAAAGGACACAACTAGTGTGACCTGAGCCCCTACAGCCTGGCTGGGCAATAGGTTGTGTTAATTCGCTATGAAGACTTGGCTGGGGAAGTATCATCATCTCTCTTAAAACAGGTAAGTGAGATTTAGAGAGTTAAAGAATTCAGGTGCGGGCTTCCCTGGTGGCGCAGTGGTTGAGAGTCTGCCTGCCGATGCAGGGGACACGGGTTCGTGCCCTGGTCCAGGAAGATCCCACATGCCACGGAGCAGCTAGGCCCATGAGCCACGGCCGCTGAGCCTGCGCGTCCGGAGCCTGTGCTCCACAAAGGGAGAGGCCACAGCAGTGAGAGGCCTGCGTACCACAAACACACACACACAAAAAAGAATTCAGGTGCTCACAAAGGCACAAAAGAAAGATAAAATGGGCAAGAGGACTGTGGATTTGTAAGATGAAGGAAAGAAATAGGAGAAAGAGAGAGAGAGAGAGAAGACAGAGGAGAGAGAGAGATAAAGAGAGAGAAAGAGACAGAGAGAGAAAGAGAGAGGGAGGGAGGTAGAGAGACAAAGATAAACACAGGTACAGGTACAGATTTTACCTCCATGTTTTCCAAATCCACTTTGGCCTCGAAGGATGTTTGATGAGCCAGAAACACTTCTGCAGCTGCAAACGTGAAAGTGGTTGACACGTGAAAGGGGAAAACACGCACTTTTCTCACCCTAGTCCTGATCAAAGTCAGAAAGCAGAGAACTGTGCAAACAAAATCCATTCTAGTTACACATCAATAATTATCAGTTAATATGTAAAGTGCTTAATATGAACATGGCTATATGTATTCTACATATATTAACACATTTAATCCTCATAGCAACCCTAAGAAGTTGGTACTATCCCTATGCCCATTTTATGGAGGAGGAAACTGAGACACAGAGAGGTTAAGCCACTGGCCACTGTCACACAGTACTGGAGCAGGAAGCAGGGTATGCTCTGGCTCCAGGGACCATACTCTTAATCGTTATGATAGAGGATGATCTTGGGTAAACCAGACACCTCACTTGTAAAATGGAGCTTACGGTACCCAATTCACAGGCTATGTAGCCCAAATGTATATATTCATTCAATCAATAAATATTTAGAGAATACATTCCATGTGCTGGAGAGCATATAGATTACCTAGAACTTGGTGAATTTAGATAACTATGAAAACTTTGAGCAGACAGAGTCGCATAGGAGCATGATTCGGCTAGCTGGATTTTAGTCCTTTTTGATTCCTTGACTGGGCACCTTTGTGTGGTGTACAACCTGCCCAGCTGCACATGGTCAGCCTGGAAGAGAGTAGGCTAGGACTCCCTAGAAGGGAACTAGATAAATGCATTTTCTACTTTTGTGGGACTTAGGTATGTTACACATGCATTTTAAAAGTTTTGCAAACTCTAAAGCATGGCATAAACGTAAAACACACCCATTATTATTGTCATTTTTATCACTGATCAACCTCATTATTAGCCATGATGACATTAACAAGCCACACAGCTAGCAGGCAGTGCTGGCAAATATTTAATAATTAGCCTCCAGACCAAAAAAAAAGAAAAAGAAACAGAGCCCTGATTTGTGTCTTTTTCCAATTTCTGTGGTATAAATACTCCTACCGTGGCCCATTTCAAGCTCTCTACTTGATGTCACTGAGCCCGGATTCCAGAAGGAATGAACACCACCATCTCTCATGAGCGGGAAGGAGGTGCTCCAGCCCGTCCTAGAGGATAGGGATGGATGGGGGAACCATTACAGCCTGCTTTGGTGGGGAGGGGCGGGCAGGACAGGAAGAAGGAGGTGACAGAGAGTATCACATAGTTTGTATTTCAGCTCAGTTCTGTTGGACTCAAAAGTCATAATTTTTCCCACCCACTGGGGCTCTGAAAAACTTCCTTGTGGATGCTGTGTCTCTATCAGAGGGCTTTGGGCTTTTGGGCCATAGATGCTACTGCCAACTTGGGAGTCAGTGATTCAGTGCAGCAGCTGCTTCTTGTGCATTGTGTATACTCACAGCTCTGTGCTGGGCCCCATGGGTGACCCCCAGGGAAGAAGATTCAGGATGTCACAGCCCGTGAGGAACTGAGGGTACAGTGAGAGGCAGACATGCCCATGTTCTGCAGGGTTACCTGTTCTGCTCATGACAGCACAAGGCAGGCGGTTGCACTGGGCAGAGGCGTGTGTGTGTGCGTGTGTGTGTGCGTGTGTGTGTGTGTGTGATGGCATAATGAGGTCCAAACTGGGGCATCAGTGAAGGCTTCCTGGAGGAGGCATTGGGGGGCTGGGCCTGGAGGAAGAGAAAGACCAGACATTCTCCCTGGAGGCTGGAGAATCTGCCCTTGTCTGCTTGAACAGAGTTAAGAGTAGGCTCAAATGTGCCTTCAGCACAGTCAGAATTACAGACCCTGCTCTGAGTTCTCTAAAGCCTGTCATCCTCTGACTATGTGATCCTCCCCTTGCAAAACCCCCTGGCCTTCTCCTCGTCTGCCACGTGCCCTGGGCCTGCTTTTGCACATTCTGTTTCCTACCCCTACAACGAGCTTTCCCCACATCATCATGCAAGATGCCGTTCACTCTTCAAAATGCAGGTAAGTCAAGTCAGCGCTTTGGAAACAACTTGTAACCCTCTCAACCTGGGTCATACATCCATTCTCTGTTTTCTCCTAATAAGCTGTGGGTTCCTCTGCTTTAGCATTTCATCTGTTTATTCATTTAACACATGTTTAGGGGACCCTCGGTATAGTATAGTATTCATAACAGTAAATTTTTTTGAGCGTTAACTCTGTTCTGAGCACTGCCTCCACCGACGTTTAATCTCTGCAGTAACTATGAGATGCGTTATTATTATGTAAGTTTCCTGGGTGAAGAAATGAAAACATAAACAACATCATTAGCTGTTTGGTGAGATGCGACTAGGGTTTGGATCCAGATGCGGGGTGGGAGGTATAAATGATACTGCCTTTTGTGACTTGTCATGTCATTGGCAGAGGCTCCAAGGAGCACACAAGGCAGATGCAGCCAAAGCCTTCTAGGATATCAGTCTAGGAGGGGAGACAGGTGCGAAGCAGAAGACATAAAATAAACACGTCACTCTATGATGAAAAGGTGGGAAGTAAACCTCTCTGTGTCTCACTTTTCTCATCTGGAAAAGGGGGATAACATGAGTAGAGTCTTCGTATTCTTGTGTAAGGATAAAACAAGATAATCTGTGTAATGCATCTGGCATAGAACCTGCAACTAACAAGCCCTCTATCAATACACATCAGCTATGTTTGTTACATTTTATCTTTGCTACCCTCTTAGAGGAGCAATGCCCACAGGAAATACGTGGATGGATTAGAAGCTAGAAGAATACAGTGCATTCATCCTAAGTGATCTTGGTGTATTATATGAGAAAGGGTTTTAATATTCCTACCCTTGCGAAGCCCCCAGAGGATGAAATGTTTTTTGGAGAGCAGACCCCCAAGCCTTCCACTCGCCCTCAGCCCCTGAGATAGTTAATGGTGGCAGTTTGGCAGGGTTCATCCCCACGCCACAAACATTTGTCACACAGCCACTTGTGGCTGGAAATGTGCAAATACAATAATGCACATGATCCGACAGTGGTGGAAATCTCTATCTAAAGCAGCTGTTTGGGGACCAGCTGCTTGGTAACAAACACATCTTTAATGAAATCAAACAATCCTGCAGGACTTTTATTGATTGAGAACAATTGCTTTTAAATACAGTCTAGTAGCCGGGACTGTTAAGTCTTTTTCCTTCAATTAGGTCGGTTGGTTTGAATTAGAGACACTTGGCTATTAGCTAAGAAAATAAATCCTATTACCATTCAGCATTAAATCCCTCCTCCTCCTTCTGCTTACACTGAGGCATGGCAGAGCCACCCGGCAAAAGAGATTTTTGAGGGTAGTCCAACTGTTTGCAGGGAAGGCAGTCTTACAGGAAACCAAAGTCCAACAAACTACCAAATGGGAGCCCATCTCAACCCACAATGTGCAGTGAGGGGTGGGGAATGGCGGGAACTCATCCAAGTTTCTCACACAGAGTCTGACAACTTATACAGTGTCTATCCTGACACTAGATGTCACTTCCAAAACCGGATTTCACAGCAGGGCCATAGAAAGGCCCTACAAACGCCTTTGTAGGAAGGTGTTCCATTTACCATAGAACGTGTCTCGATGAAAGGAACCACCATCCATCCTGTCACTCAAATGAGAAACCTGGGAATTATCCATGGACTCTCTCCTTTCCTACCCCTCATATCAAATGGGTCCCCAAACTCTGAATTCTATAGCCTGCATCTCTTTTCAATCTGCCCTTTCTGTCCATTTTTACATCCTTAGGGAGGGACCTTGTCATGATTTCTTACCTAGATTAATGCTTTCATGTCCTTAATAGACTTCTCTACCTTAATCTCCCTCCTACCCACCAGTCCTGGAAAGCAGGAGGTATCAGTTTGCTGAGCTGCCATGACAAATAGCACAGACTGGGAGGCTTGAACAACAGATATTTATTATCTCACAGTCCTAGAGGTCCAAGATCAAGGTGTCAGTAGGGGTGGTTTATTCCAAGGTCTCTCTCCTTGGCTTACAGATCTTGGCTTACCTTCTCCCTGTTCCCCTAAGTCTGTGTGTTGTCTGTGTGCTAATTGTCTTTTCTTGAAAGAACACCAGTCAGGTTGGGTTGGGGCCCACCCCAGTGATCTCTTTTCACATTTATCACCTCTGTAAAGGATGTAGCTCCAAATACAGTCATATTTTGAGGTTAGGACTCAAGATATGAATTCCGAAGGGACACATTTCAGACTAAAACAGGGAGATTCTTAAGTCAAAAACATAAGCGGTCCACTCTACTGCATAAACCCTTTGATGGTTCCCTGTGGCCTTCAGGGTAAAGTCAAGTTCCTGAGCTCTGCCGAGGAGGCCTTCATATTCTGAGACCCTTATTATCCTTCAGCCCATCTCTTCTCCTTACCCTAAAGTTGGATTTCTATTTCTGTGCCAGGTGCCATTCTAAAAGCTTATGGATACTAACTCATTTCCTCCTTTCAGAACTGAGATGCAGAAAGAGAGTCAGTGGCCAGCACTCCAATGGGAAATCCACTGGGCAACCCCCATGTGTTAATTACCTCTCCATCCTCCATACCTAGCACAGGGTGTAGCACCAAGTCGTTGATCAATGACGGATTGTTCAATGAAATAGTTTCAAACCAGTGTTTGGCCTTCTACGCAGCTGTGTGTACCAAAACCTATGTGGGACCAATGAAAGCAGGTCCCTTTGCTATTCCATAGCAGGTGCCTGCAAATGACCACCATGTCCTGAGACCGAAAATGCCTGTTTACATCAGAGGGAGACACTGTCCCGTAGACAGAGTTCATACTAAGCTTAGCACCAAGAGGCTAAGAACACCAGGCTGGGAGGGAAAATGGGAATGCAGAGGCTTTAAATGCCCTGATAGGAAGGAAAGGCAGCTTCCCTTTATGGAGAAGCAAAACAGGATGTCTGGGTAGATCTTCAAAGTGGTGAGTGCGCAGCACACAGATTAAATTACTGATGGAAGATTTTCTGCATTTGAGCTTACTTTCCCACCTTTTAGGATCCAGACAATGGCATTTTGGGACTGGAAACCTGATGAGGCTCAAGCTGGAAGGGTTCCTCCTTCACAGAGCTGTTGTAAGAGTCTTTGGCATCCCTGAGAGCTGGGCTTGGGATTGTGATGAGAATGTTTTCAGCATTTGGTGGTTTGGGGAATAATGCTGATCTTATCAGTCTTCTTTATCTTATTAATTCTTTCAACTCTTAAATTGTAAGAGGTTCTCATAAGAGAATTGATTTTAAACTAAGACACCCTTTGGAGAAACCACATTTATCTTAGTGGGAGATGAACCAGGCTTGTAGCTGCATAAGAAACCCCAAGTCCCCCGAGAATCAAGGACTCCTCTGATCCAGCCTGAAAAGCATAAGAAATCAGGGAAGAGATTTCTGACACTTTAACCTAAGCATATTGAACTTTAGACTTTTAACTCAGAAAGGCCAAAACTCCCATGATCTTTTTAAGTAAAGAAATCTTTCTTTTCTCTTTTTCCTTTTTTTTTTTTTTTGGCCTCACCGTGTGTGGCATGTAGTATCTTAGTTCCTCACCCAGGGATTGAACCTGTGTCCCCTGCGGTGGAAGAGCAGAGTCCTAACCACTGGACAGCCAGGACTTCTAAATATATCTTTCATTTCTTTGAGATTCAACTTTCTGGGAGATTTCATTTTCAAACTATACCTTCCCAGCCAGACCTTGAAATTGGGAGGGGCTTATATTGGAGTTTGGGCAGCTTGAATACTGGTGTTTGATAAGTGGAGTGTCCTGTTCCTGTTTCCTTATGTCTCACTACAGACTCTCTGATGGAGGCGCAGCCTGGCTGGAGATCACTCAGGACAGGAAGAGAGAAACTAGTCAAGTTCAGACTCAGTGGAAGAAGTCTTGTTGTTGACCCTTCAGAGCCTTCTGGTGGCAAAATCTAAACTGTTCCCCAGGGGTCCTGGGAGCCATGCAGAGGAGCAGGGGTTAGTATCAGGCCATGCATGTGGGCATGGCCAATAAGATACCCTTTCCTTCTGTTGACCTCCTTCCATGAGCAGCAGCATCACAAGGTTGATTTTCAAGCCCACTATGTTGGGAACATGCTCATCTAGGGTAAATCATGGTGATTTCTCTCCCCTCCTGTATTACTTTCCAAGTGGATGAAGCCTGTTAATGTCTCTCTCCTGGCTTCCTGCTTTCTCTTTCCTGATGGGTAAATGTGAGAATGATTAGCATGAAGCAGACTTGTTCCCAGCTCCCCAGAAGCAGTTTCTCCAAAGCCTCTCATCATGGATGTGTGAGCCCCAGCCCGGCAGGGCATGTGGATGGTGGTGAAAGTGGGACCCTTTCTGAGCTTCTCTTAGGAGACCCATCTGCCTTTTACTCTGAACTCTGTCCTCTGTCTGAGCTTGATCATAATAAAAGAGGTATGTCGGCTTTGATCTGTGTTATCCCTTGTCGTGTTTCTCCACTTGTTCTGAATCTAAGGAGGACGAAGTGGCTGCTTTTCACTGAGCAGAGACCTCAGAGACCTCAGCCCGGTGTCTGTTCCACTGCAGTTTTCATGGACTCCTAGCACACTTGCGGAGGGTAGGCATCGGGAGGCCCATGTGGCAAAGGAAGGAAGACCCCTCGAGGTTCCCCCTTCCCAGAGCAGCTCTCTTTGTTGGGAACCACCCACTCTGTTGTCTGTGTCCTCTTACCCGTCCATGAAAATAGCTACCACCATCATTAGGTGTTGGTACCACTCTACATATGTGTTATATCCTTTAATCTTCAAAATAATGCTGGTTGGGCCCCTCAGGAGATGGAGCATCAGAGTTGATAGACAACTTGGTTCCCAAACAGGTGAAGTTGGGACTCAATCCAGGTTGGATTTCAAAGCTCGTAGCTTGTTCCATCAGAGGCCAGGGCCGCCCCTCCTTCCTGGGACCAGAATCAGCAGACTCAGTCTCCATCTCTGTCTTTGCCACTTAGATCGTGAAGCCTGGCATGGTCCCTGAACTTCCGAGGCTCAGAAGTTCATGAAAGGAGGCAGCCTGACCCTCTCTCATGGATCTTCCAGAGGTCCAAACGTGATCATGAATATCACACAACATTTTAATCACAAAATCAGAACTGAGCGATATCTTATGGCTCTCGAGGCAAGCAAAGACACTAATTGGAGAGAACCCCTTTTTCCCCTTTCAGTTTTTCATTTCAATGCTCCTAAAAGCTTTGGTGTCACAGATGCCTCCTCCAAGCCTTTAGAAGTTCAACTTGAATTAGGATTTGACAAAGAAGTCCTTTGCTACTGTTTTTCTTCTCCCTTAAGTTTAAAAGAAAAGTCTAAATAGATGGCCTTCTGCTTAGCATAGTGCATTTTCCATATAAGCAGACTGACTGCTCCGTCAGACTGAGCACAGGCCCAAGCTCCTGGGCTGCTGACAGCTGAGCTGCTCCCCAGACTGTGCCCCTCAGAGCCCACCTGCTGTTCCCACCGCTCAAGCCAGGGAGGCCCAACACAGCCATGGGGGCTTTGTCTCCTATCAGCTGCTCTATCTTTGCTTAGCTTCAAACCTCTTTCACTTTGTTTTCCATCTTCCCTGCGTCTCTTACTTGAAGTCTTTTATTCTGGACCCCACCCTGTGCCCCCCCAACTTCCCTCACCAGCCCTCACGGCCCATAGGCAGTGTTTCACATGGGGTCCCAAAGAGGCCGTTGGAGGCCAGCTGTGCAAGGCCTCATCCACCCCAGATCTTGCCAAGAGAATCTAGCTGTCAAAGAGCCCGTCTCATGTCCCTCTTGCCTCCAAACCTTTGCTCAGGCTGTTGTCCTTCCTAGAATTGACTCCCCTTCAGGCTGTCCTGCCACTTGTCCAAACCTCACCCTCAAAAGCTTAGGAGACCCTCAAAGCAAGCTCTTCCTTGAAGACCCTTAGGTTTCCCCAAGACAGAAAGAATCTTTTCTCCTCTGTGTTCCCACCACATTTGATCCATGATTCTACAACCACATCCTTCTCAGCCACTGCTCATCCTCATTTGTGTGATAGCCCATCTCCCAGTAGAGTATGAATTTCCCAAAGGCAGGGACCACATGGTATTGGAATATATGCCTCCAGCCCCTTCACTTCAGGTCCCAGCATGGTGCCTGGAACATGGCAGGGCTCAATGAACCACTTGAAATGGTCTACATTAAATGCCTGACTGGGGCCAACCCACGTCTGGAGAAGTACCACCTGGTGGCTCTTTGGGCTCTGCCACTGGGATGCAGGGTGACCTTGGAAAACTTTAAATTTACTGAAACTCTCAAAGTTGATCTCCACGTTTGTAAAGGAGGCTAATAACTGCTGTGGATTCTTGCAAAGAAAATGTGATAATAAATGAGGAATTGTTCAGTACACGGTTCAGTCTCAGAGAATGCTGTCCATCACAGGACCTACTTGTAAGGCATTGTCTGATTAGTTTCTTTTTTTTTTTTAATTTATTGAAGGATAGTTGATTTACAATATTGCATTAGTTTCAGGTGCACAGCATAGTGATTCATTTTTTTTCAGATTATGTTCCATTATATGTTATTAAAAGACATTGGGTATATTTCCTTGTGCCATACAGTAAATCCTTGTTGCCTATTTATTTTGTGTATATTTTATGTATAGTTTGTATTTGTTAATCCCATACTCATTTGTCCCTTTCCCTCCCTTAATTCATTTTTAGATTCTAAACTTTTGAAAACAGGATTTTTTGGTCCTCTATTTTTAGTTGTCTTTCCTGTTTTATGTAATCTATTCAAGAACTTGAAACTTTTCTCTGGGCAAATATATTAGGAGGAAAAAAATATACAATGGTCTGAAATGACTTAAATTATTCTTAGTTACCATAATATATGCATAATATAAAAGTTACCATCTTAACTATTTTTAAGTGGCATTAAATACATTCACATTATTGTGTAACCATCACCACTGTTCATCTCCAGGCTTTTTTCATTTTGCAAAACATTAAACATTAACTCCATTAAAACAATATCTCTCCATAACCCCTGACAAGACCCTGGCACCCACCATTCTACTTTCTGATTCTATGAATTCACCTATTCTAGGTTCTTCATGTAAGTGGAATTAGATAGTATTTGTCCTTTTGTGACAGGTTTATTTCATTTAGCATAGTGTCCTCAAGGTTCATGCATGTTGTAGCCTGTGTCAGAATTTCAATTGTTTTTTTGGCTGACTAGTATTCCACTGTATGTATAGACCACATTTTGTTTATCCATTCATTTGTCAATAAATATTTGGGTTGCTTCCACTGAAATTATTTTTGGATTGATAGAGATTCATAGAAGTAATTTTCAGGAATCCTCTCCCTTTCTCCCCAATAAGAGAGGAATAAGATTGACCTTGGTTTGCATTTCAGCTTGGTTTTTACTATATCGGTATCTTTGGGTCATAATATCTTACCCACACTGAACTTCAGTCGTTTAATTTCTACTTGGGGATGAGGATGCCTACCTGACCAGGTGACCACAAGAGACTGAGGGCAGCTGTTGTGTTCATCCTGGGCCCCGATGCGCTAGGTAAGTGGCATCTGCTATTTTTAGCTTTCTGGGCAATTGTAACATGCCCAGGCTCTGGGCTCTTCCCTTTGTGGGGAACTCCATCACTCAGGAAGGACTTTCTTGACTCTTGAGGAACAACATTCGCTCTTCACCTTCATTACTGGGGTCTGCAAACACTTTAGATAATGTGCCCAGGAAGCCATGTGGGTTATGGATTCACTTCTTTGGTGCCATGTTTAATATTGTTTTCTGTGCATCAAAAGGAAAACTGAACGTGCTTTGACACATGCATTGCAAAGCTGTCTTGTTACCACTTTATTTTAAGTTTCTGAAATGTCTCCTGGTCCGCCCATGTCTTTGAATTTAGCAAATACTTCCTGAGAGTGTACACCCTGGGTTGGGTGTCTTGTCATGATACGGTGCAGAGTGATGAATTGGACCGAGCCTCTGTCCTCCAAGAACTCACTATGTAAGAGGGGGGCATCCCCAACAGCAGTATTACCTCTACAGTACACGACAGAATGAGTTACAAAACCCCATCCTTCGTTTGCTGTGTATGTGGTATTAAATTGCAGGATGTGAAATGAGAAGATCTACGCTTCACCGTGGCTGCATGACTTTTGGGAAGGGACTCAATGTCCTTGAGCCTTGGTTTCTTCAGCTGTCAAGTGGAGATATACCTACCTTAAAAGGCTGTAGTGCCAAGAATAAAAAGGAATGGATTATTGGTGCATGCAACATGAAACATCCCATGTGCATGACGCTAAGTGAAAGAAACCAGACTCGAAAGGCAACAGACTATATGGTTCCACATATATGATACTTTTGAAAAAGCAAAGCTTTAGGGAATGAAATCAGATCAGTGAATGCCAAGGGTTTGGGCTTGGGGTTGAGGAAACACTGGCAGGTGGAAATATTCTCTATCCTGATTGTGTTGGCGGTTAATGGCCGGCTACTTTTGCCAAATTCTTAGGACAGTGTAACTTAAAAGGGTGACTTTTACTGAATGCAAATTTTACCCTAATAAATAAGTAAACAAGTAAACAAAACGATTACAAAAGACTAAATGAGATGATGTCTGTGAAAGAGCCTGTTGTAATGCCCAGCACCCAGTGGGTGCCCTGGAGGAAGTTTTTTTCATCTATTCAAAGCAAAATAAAGAGGATTCTCTCTGAAGTAGAAAGACCCAAGTTCAATGCCAGCTCTTCCATGTATTAGCTTTGCAACTTTGGACAATTTGCTTAAACTATCTGAAGTTCTTTATTCAGAAAATGAAAATAAATTTGTAATGTTGCAAGGTGGGAGCTTGTGAGAATCCAGTTGTATAATGTAAAGACCTAAACTCAGGGTGTGTTATGTAGAAAGTTTTACTTTATTTCTTTAAACACTCTAACACTGTGCTTATTGTGTACTAGCCACACTCCTGAAGACTGCATAGGTACTAACTGATTTAATCCTTATCATGGACCCATTTTACAGATGAGGAAACTGATCATAGGAAGGCTAAGTATTGGGTTCCGGGCAACATCTGGGATGGAGTCCAGAGCTCTCCCTCTCATCACTAGTCAATTCTGCCTGTTTGATTGACTACTCATTTACCATCAGCCATCTTGATGCAGGAAACCACTTCTGAACCATCCTACGCATTAAAAGTCTTACCCGGAGAAGCAAGTCTTTCATTCTTTTCAGTGAAGTTCCTTTTATAATTGTTTCCAGATGACGCAACTGGCTCTCAGATGTGCTGAGTGGCTTATGGAGGCAACCGAGCTAAGACTTGATCCCAGACCTTCTGTCTCCAGAGCTGAGATTTTCCTTCTCAGCATCAGTGTCTATATAAATCCTGCCTTCCTCATCCACTTTGCAGCTAGAAATAAGGTCCCAGGCAAAGGTTTCTACGTAAGAACCTAAATAAGCCCTTTCAAATACTGCTGTCAAGAGTGTGAATTGCTAAGGCTTTTCCTGAGGACAATTTGGTGATGTGTGTCAAAAATGCCTTAAAAATGGATTTTCCCTTTGACTTACAATTTTAATTCTAAGGATTTTTCATAAAGAAATAATCACAGATAGGCAAAGGTCTATATACAAGCAATTCCATTACATTTTTTGCACTGCTGAAATTCTGGGAGCACATTAAGTACCCCGCAGTAATGGAATAGTTAACTCATTTATGAAGCAGCCATAAAATGGAATACTAAGCAGCCATTAAAAATCATGTTTTAGAAGGTTACTTAATGACATGGAACATGTTCATGGTGTTTTTTCAGAGAAAAATCAGGATTAAAATAAAATTTGCGTATATGGCCGTAGGAAAGAAGACTAGAATAAGCTACATGAATAAAATAAAATACGTGAAAAAGTTTATAGACCTATCAAGGTGAGAAGATTATGGAAGAATTTATTTCTAGCTCTTGGTTTTCCTATATTTCCTAAATTATATATCTATTTGTGTTTGGGAACACAACAAATGTCATTACAACTTTTTAATTTTAATTTATTTAATTTATTTATTTTGGGCTGCATTGGGTCTTCGTTGCTCCATGTGGGCTTTCTCTAGTAGCGGCGAGTGGGGGCCATTCTTCTTTGAGGTGCACGGGCTTCTCATCATGGTGGCTTCTCTTGTTGTGGCTGGCACGTGAGCTCTAGGCATGTGGGCTTCAGTAGTTGTGGCACACAGGCTTAGCTGCTCCACGGCATGTGGGATCTTCCCGGACCAGGGCTCGAACCCGTGTCCCCTGCATTGGCAGGCAGATTTCTTAACCACTGAGCCACCAGGGAAGCCCCATTACAACTTTTAAAAGCATGACAGTGTCTCTTAATCCCTTGAGGATGAAAATATAAGTAGGTCATGTTGGGTTCTCTATGGTAGGTCAATACAAATAGTGACTTTGTTCCCCAAACACAGTGGACCCTTTGGGAACTTGACCTCTCTCCATGTAGACTACACACAAAGGTAATATTGGATAGCACCTCAGTGCTCTGTAAACCCTCAATAGCACAGGAGAATAGAAGTTTAAGGTGGTTGGAAGGGAGCTCTGGGTATCACCTGCCCACTGGTCCCTAGTACAGCAATCTCCAAGTTTTCAGCCTTGACAAGAGGCCCCCTAGCCTCCTCTTGAGCTCTCTCAGGGTCGGGGAGCCCCTGTGAGTCAGTGAGGGCTTTCTCACTGCTGTACCGCTCAGGCTGACTGGTGCTTCCACTGAGACCAAATCCAGGACTGCGGCCTCCAAGGGTCATATAGCAGGAATCAGCTCCTTTGCATAAGTGACAGCCCTCCCAGTGTGGGAGGACAGGTCATGTGTCCTCTGAACCATACCTTTTTCAGACAGGCGTGTGAAAAAGACTAGGGGGCTTTAGTCATTATGAGCCAGCAGCATTGGTCAACAGACCCAACCCAACTGTGAAGAGCTTCTTCCCTCAGGAAACTCTCCTAACACCTCAGCAGACCAAAGATTCCCCCATCTGACTCCTACAGCAGCCTGTCTTTCAACATGGAGTGATGATGGAGTCACTTTCCTCAGCACTCTGTGACCTTCTCAAGTCAAGGGACCTTTTTCAAGTCTTCTCTGCATACCCAGTGCTTATCAGGGGCATGTGTATCCATGCATTCATGGGACCACACAGCACATATTAATCTAGTACCTGCACTGAGCCAGGCACTGCAGTAACTCGGAGTCTACAGCTGTAAACAAAACAGATAGGAGCCTTCCCAGGAGGGAGTTCATAGTTCTGGAGAAAGTCAGAATATAAATAGCTGATAAATAGGTACATGATAGATAGATAAAAAGGGATTGGATGGATGACTTGGATGGATGGATGGGTGGATTGGATGGATGGATTAGATTGCATGAATAGATGTATTGGATGGATGTATTGGATAGATATATTGGATATATGGATGGATTGGATGGATGGATTGGATGGATAGATAGATAGATAGATAAATCAATAAATGGCAGGTACCAGCTAGTTTACACTATAATACATACTATGAAAAGACAGAAGATTGGGGCTCTAAGAGGAGATATAGTGAGTGTGAGAATAATGTAGCAGTTAGGAGCAAAGATCCAGCTCCATCTCTTACTTAGCTGTGTGAACAGAGGCAAGTTTTTTTTTTTTTATCACTGTGCCTCAGTTTCTTCATAAGTCAAGTTAGGATTCGTTTATTTCTCTGGTGATGCTAAAGCATGCAGGCACAAGCAAGTGTTGGTTGTTATTTTTATTGTTAAGATATGTGGGTATTGAGGACATGGGGAGGGGGAAGGGTAAGCTGGGACGAAGTGAGAGAGTGTCATGGACATATATACGCTACCAAATGTAAAATAGATAGCTAGTGGGAAGCAGCCACATAGCACAGGGAGATCAGCTGGGTGCTTTGTGACCACCTAGATGGGTGGGATAGGGAGGGTGGGAGGGAGGGAGATGCAAGAGGGAAGAGATATGGGGATATATGTATATGTATAGCTGATTCACTTTGTTATAAAGCAGAAACTAGCACACCATTGTAAAGCAATTATAGTCCAATAAAGATGTAAAAAAAAGAAAAAGATATGTGGGTATGGGTGGGTGTGGTGTCAGGGAAGATCTTTCTGGGGGAATGACTTCTGAGACTTTAAGCATGGGTAAGAAATGGCCAGAAGAGCATGGGGAGTGGGGAAGGGGGAAGAGTTTGAATGAAGACTCCAAGATGTTAAGTGGCCTGGAACCAAAGGCCAGGAGACCTAGTGTGTGAGAACAGAGGAGAGATAACCCAGAACACCTGGGAAGTCAGCTGGTCTGCTCCTACAGGGCCTTGCAGGTCACCTCCATTGGTTTAAGTGTGTTGGGACGTAAGGGAGTGACATGTTTTACTTTTTAGTTTCTCTGGCTGCTCAGTGGGAAGGAGGGAGGCTGGGCAGGCCTCAGGAAATGATGGAGAGGTGGTATGGAGGCAGAGCTGATGTTATTGCCTGTGAAGCCTTGTAAGAATGAGGAAACTACAGTGCACACATGTACAAACACACACGCAACTTCTTATCCATGGGCAGACACAGATTGGGTACCAGCGAATAATGTAACTGGACACAAATTGGATTTAGTCTGTTCCAGGACGCCTTTTCAGGAGCCTTTATTAAAGAAACAATTATTTATGACACTTGTTAAAGATGGTAAAGCAGACCATTTAGGACCATCCTGATTGGTATAGGGATGACAGTGATAGTTTTGTAGTGGAAGAAAGAGAATGGGCTCAATTCTAGATACAGCATGGCCAGGTGGGAATTTATAGCCAAGGAACAAGGTAAGGGGTCAGTAGATGGAAAATTACAGGGGAAACATCAGGGGTAGGAGAAGATTCTGGCTAAACCTAGTTAGAAGGAATCTTGCTGAAGACAGGTTGAAGTGATCAGACATCACCTGGAGGATGATGGAGGAACCTGATCAGATTTTGAGGGGGATCAGATATCAAGAGTAGGGGTTTCTTGCTAAATTGACTTAGCAGAGTTCTAGCTAAAATTGGATTTTACAAGGAAGGGCCCAGATGGGCCTAAGAGAAGTTTCAGGATCCTGAATCAAGTTTGGTCAAGCAAAAGAATGTTGTCACCTTGTACACATATGCATACAATATTCCTGTTCAAATAAGTGTGTGGCAGAGAAGCTGAATGACATTTCCTTCATAGAACAGATGAATGAATGAGTCTGTGGCTGGGTTTGCAGGAAGATGGTGTCCAGGAGAGAAAGGGTGATTCTTCTGTTCTCACTGGAGTTGAACAGAATGGAATATGCATTCTTAGGCTTCAAAGCATAGGAGAATGTTGACTCTGCAGCTTTTTTCGGAACACGAGCAGTGAGATGAGAGAATGGCAGACAGCAGTGGGGGAGGTAGAGGCTTGAGAAAGTAGTTCAGATACCAGGGTCACTCTTCTCAAACATTTGAAGGCCTGCTACTGGGAAACAAAGGTCAGCTGGTGTAGCAAGGCTTTGATGAGGAGATGAAGGGCCAATGGACAAAGCCAACAAACACGTGAAAATATATTCAACATCCCTAATCATTAAGGAAGCACAAATCAAAACCACAAGAAGCTATTACTTCACACCCATTAGGACGGCTAGAATTAAAAAGATGAACAACAGCTAGTGTAGGAGATGATGTGGAGTAATTGGAACCCTCATGCCTTGATGGTGGGAATATGGAGCGGAGTGATGAAAATGTTTTGGAATTAGATACTGGTGATGGTTGCACTACTTTGACTTTGTCAATGTACTAAAAATTAATGAATGATACACTTTAAAAGGGTAAGTTTTATGGTGTGTAAATTATGTCAATAAAGCTGTCATTAATTAATTTTTAAAAAAATATTTTATACTGGAGTATAGTTGATTTACAATGTTGTGTTAGTTTCAGTTGCACAGCAAAGTGATTCAGTTATACATATACATATATCTTTTCTTTTTCAGATTCTTTTCCTATATAGGTTATTATAGAGTATTGAGTAGAAAAAAATACAAAACAATTATGGGAAAAATACTAGTTTGCACTTAGAAGAGAGAGCCAAAATCACTTTAAACATATTACCTAAACTAGAGGATATTCTGGGTAGAAGGCTACATGTAGCCACATATTTTCCAGGCCATGCCATTTGCTGTCCCACCAGTAGAACAAGGAATTGACTCTCACTGGGTTTACACACTGTTGGTATGTGTTTTGCTGGGTTAAACAGGTCCTGGTGAGGCTTGGACACAGGACAACTAGAATGAAGACTCCATTGGACAAGTCATGTTCTCAGTTCTTGAAGGTCTAAGCTTGACCTCCAGAACAAATCTGTCTCTATACCATGACCACTGGGCTCTCACCTAAAGAATGAGGAAGAAAAAGGACACTTGAGTTGGAACTAACTGATGTTGAGCCTTTAAGGCATTTGGGGGTGCTGAGGATGTCAGCCCTCAGTCATCGTGGCCTCTGAGTCAGACAAATGACATGATCAAAATGACCCTTAATCTCTCCGTAATTAATTGAGGATCTATAAAAATAGCATAATTGGCAAAGTGTCATAAATTAGCATACTAATACGGTGACCCTCGCTAAGTAAGCAGAATGGATTTACATGTGGGTGTTGTGCTGGGACCCATGGCTGAAAGGCAGATCTGGTGCAGGAGGTATCTGAGCTGCATTATCCCATAGTCGGGCTGCTTTCTTCCAAGAGAAGGATTAGTGCTAATAATTTCTCCCCAGGGAAGCACTATCTAAATCCAGGTTTTTTGCAGAGTCTGTAAATACAGCTAGAGTCCTACTGGGGAGCAGAGTGGAGAGGCACAAGTACGTAGGTCAATCCAAGTCTTTTGTGCACTAACAATGATGGAGAACATTGAAGTTTCCATGTCGCTTAAGCAGTTGTTCTGTTTGTATTGACCAAGTAAGCTAGAAATCCAGGAGGGAGGTGATTTAAAGTATTAGAAGCCAGCGAGACTTCTGGAGCCAAAAAAAAAAAAAAAAAAAAGTGTGTTTTCACATAGAGTTGGGTGATTCTGAGTAATGGAAGGAAACTTCTGCACCTTTCTCAGCTTGCCTGGTTGTAACTGGACCTGAGAGCTCTCTCCAACCTTTGTGGCAGCATGTTTGGCCATCACCTATTTTGAGAAACGGATATTCACAAATGGTCATGTTTTAAACGCATCCTCTGATCCAGCTTATTACAAGGACATGTTATTTATGGAAGAGGTCCTGTCTGTAAAACTGCATGGTAGAAAGGAAACATCGTAGGCTGTGGCAAGGGGACTTGGACTCTAGACCCAGGCTGGCAACCCACTTTCTGTGCAGATTGAGGCCAGTGACTTCACCTCCTTTACACATGGCACCATATTTAAAATGAGGAAGAGGTTTCTAGGACCCCTTCTACATTAATAATATAAAGTATCTCAAAAGTCATGTCTGAATACCTTGGGGAGGGATGATGTAAAGACGATTTGCAAATCTACTAATAAATAAAGGCTTACTGATGAAAGGAATGTACATTTAGTCTATGCCTAAAGTGCCAGGTTCTCTGTCATGTGCTTTTTCATGGAATCCTCAAAACCATCATGATTTTGGCTGTCATTTCCATCTTTGCATCTAAATCAGTTGGAGCTCACAGAGTTTGCAACTTATCTAAGTTTTTTGGCATCTAGCAAGTAGCAAATGTGGGTCTTTATTCTAAAAAGTTAATAGTAGCAGGTAACATGCGTCAAAACTTCTTTTATGTGTTTGTTATTGTTATTATTAATTCATTGAATCTTTTCAACAACATCATGAGATAGGAAGTTTGGTAATTTTACAGATGAGCAAAGTGTTGCTCAGAGTAGGTCAATAGCTTTTTCAAGGTCAATGGGTTAATAAAAAGTTATGAAGAAATATTGCTTTCTGATTGCATGAGTGGATGGATGGATGGATAGATGGATGGATGGATGGATGGTTGAAACAATGAGGAAATTAACTAGACAAGTTTCTGATGAGGCTTGGACAGATAAACCACCCAAAACCCATGGTGGCCAACAACCACTGAGGGGTGATATGATCATGTGCTTCTTCTGTTTCAAAGTCTTAAATGATTCCACATTGTCTGGAAATAAAAAACTAATAAAAAAAGATTATTCTAAATGGTATATAATAATACTACTACCATTTATTGTTCATGTAGTATATGCTACAAAGAATTAAGTATTTTCTGCACAAGTTGTCTCATTTAATTCTCACAGTTGCACTGTAGAGTAGTAGTATTTATTTTTTGATTTCACAGTAAAGAAACTAAAGGTCATAGAAGCTAACTAATTTAGGCATACACATGGGAATGGGTGGCCACATAATTTATCATCCTAACTGGGATCATTCTGTTAGTGAGAGGGAGATGTGCTGATAATTTGGGGGGTACAACAGGTATAAAAAGGGCTGTTGCACACCTACTGGAGGTATTGTCTTTGTAACTTGGCAGTGGAAAACCTGGGGTGTAAAAACTTTCTCATCCCAGAGTCCATGTTTTCAACTTCTACCCTCCCAGCCTTGCTAAGTCTTCTCTCCACCATTCGCTCCAGGCTGAGCAGCTCTCACCAGTTCCCACAGGGCTGCTTCCATGTCGCCATGTTTGATGTGAGCCGTTGCATTCTACGCTGACTTGAACTGCTCATGAGATTCTCCTCCTTTCCATATTCCTCTGTCTGGTATGTCCTCCTCCTCTTCTTTGACAAACTCCCTTTCAGTCTTCAAAACTCCTTCTGTCTGCACTTACCCTGGGAAGACGTCTGTCAATATTGACTTCCCTCTCTCCAATCCCATAATCTTTCTTTGCTGTTCATATCCCTTTTTCCTTCTTTCCCACTCAGTTATGATGTTTCAAGGGCAGACACTCATTGTTGTAACTCCAGGGTCCAGTATGGAACTCACCATTGAATGGGACTAATAATTTTTAAGAAAGGAGGGAAAATCGGAGGAAAAGAAGAAGTATGAATACTTGTGGTTCTAATGGAAATTGAAGATGGATCATTCATTCATTCATTCAACTATTCAATAACGTTTATTGAGCACCTATCATATTCTAGGTGCTGGAATTTCACTGGTGGATAAGGTACGTGTTTCCTAAAAGGGGACAGACAATACATAAACAACCAAATATCAGTCATGAGATTTATGTACCATAAAGGTGTGGCTAAGCATCCTGCAGAAATAGAGAAATCAACAGAATACATTTCAGATACAAGAACACTTGCCCTTTACCTGATAGCCTGAATTTTATAGATGACATTGTGTCACATCCTCAAGGAGAACTTCCCAGTGGAGTTCAACCCTCTTTTTGTAAGATCATTTTGAGGAAGGTAAGATGGGTATTATTGTACCCAATTTGCAGATTCAAAGACAGGAAATGAGAGCAATAAATAGATGGTTCCTAGGTGGTAGAGATTGTGCAAAGGGAGCTGGGATGTGAACTCAGATCTTCTGCTACCATGATTTTCCTAGAAACTCTGATTAATTGGAACAGACTCTACCTGAAAAGTGATTAATGATATCATTTAAAAAATCTTATTTATAGTATTAGAATATACTGATATATAAATGTATCAGTTTTCTGTGGCTGCTGTAACAAATGACCACAGACTTGCTGACTCAAAACAACAGAAAGTGATTCTCTCACAGTTTTGGAAGTCAGAGGTCTGAAATCAGTACTACTGAGCTGAAATGCTCCTTCTGGAAGTTCTGGGAACAATCTCTTCCTTACCTCTTCCAGCTTTTCATGGCTGCCAGTGTTACTTGGCTTGTGGTCACATCACTCCAACCTTCAAGACCAGTATCTTCAAATCTCCTTTGGCTCTGTCTTCACACTGCCTTCTCCTCTATGTGTGTAGTTAAATCTCCTTCTGCCTCCTTCTTATAAGGACACTTTTGATTGCATTTAAGTCCTTTTCAGGTAATCCAGAATAATCTTCCTATCTCAAGATCCTTAGTTGAATCACATCTGCAAAGACCCCCCTCTTTGTCATATAAAGTGACATATTTACTGGTTCCAGAGATTAGGACATGGACTTATTCTGAGGGACCATTTTTCAGTCCACCACAAAAAACTAACTCCTAATTATACTATATTATGACTTGGTAGGTGATAAAGATATTAAGCCATATTTTATCCAATGCTTATACCACCTGGGAGACACCACCTACGATGGCTACAGGCTCTGAAATGGAAGGGAGAGTTTTCAAATCTAGTCTTCTTAAGCTCTGGACTCAGACTTTTTCCACCCCTTTCCATTGAAGGAGTTTTATTAAAACAGTAGTTTTATTTTTATGTTTTCCCCTTTTTTCCTGGACCAAAGTCTCTCATGAGTAAAGCATCCCCATTTGCAAAATAAGAAACTTTCCCTCTGGCTACCTGTTCCTTGGATGGAAAGCTGTATTTTTGATTTTGCCCAAGTTTGGGCTCTGTAATAACGAACTCTGTGTTCTGTTTGTGCAAATTATCCCTGCTGACAGTAATGGGGAAACAGTCTTCTTCCAAGAGAGTTAATAGGTCCCAGTACCAGGGACGGCATCTCTTTGCCACTTTCCCCAGGAGCAATAGGACTGATTTTTTTATTAGCCCAGTGAAGTGCTGGCAAAGGAGGGATCCTTCTCAGTTCTCTTCACCTGGGAATTTCTGGTTCCTGGAGCCTATGTGTGTCTAGTCTTCAGTCAATTAACATAAAGTTCAGCTGAAGGGGTGTGGGGACCCAATTTCTCAGTTCCAGGGTGTTCCAACCTGCTTCAATCTAATTCCATTGCTATCCTCATTCCAATCAATGCATTTTGTCAAACATAAAGTCAAAGTCAGGTTGCCTTGTTCTGTGAATGATGATTGCTAAATAACATTAATAGTTAAAAGATGCTAATGTTCCCCCAAACGGTCAGGTCTCTGTCTCTTTCTCTTTTTGCTGTCATTTTCATCTTACTGATAGTGTGTGAAAGGTGAAGTCTTTCTCCACCCCAGCTCAAACTTAATACACTGCCCGCGAGTTATTTGTCCCAGCTCCCCAGAGACATCTGAAATTGATTTCAGAGGCTGAACACTCGAATTAGATATTTAAAGCAACGAAGATGAATTTGAAGATAAATCTACCCTGTTGAGGGTCAGAGGACAACTGATGAAATATTTTTTTTTATTCTTAGCCCATAACATGATTCTTATTCAGCTTGTCATTTTCTGGAATCAATATGCAAATTAAAGAAATGTAGCATTGAGTACCTACCTGTAAGGACTGTGTATCGTCAAGTGTCTATCTAGGTTTGCCTTGAAGCCAAAGTATGTATTTTGCAAGTTGAGTTTGGAACACTGAGGTCTGATGGATTCATGTGGCTTCTAGAACTCCAGCTTCACCTAACTTGTACTGAATTTAATTTCATACCAGCACTGTTATTTCACTTGCTTGTGAGTCACAAACAATTGATTTTGTGCAAGTTTGGGAATCTTACAGGGTGTGATACAGCAAGATGCCCTCTTTTAAACTTTTTTTAAATTAAAAACTATGTTTACAGATTTGTTCATTAGAGACAAAAAAATTCGGAAATAAATGTCCACAAGAATACATCATGGACCAGAGGCAGAGTCTGGATATGAAATACAATGCAGTCAAGGAAAATAAAATGTGGAGCTCTCTTCATGTATTCCCAGAATTTCCTTTGACTTTATTTATTCTAGTCTATATATTAAACATGTGCATGGTCATAACTTCTTTCTGGAGAACTGCCTTGTCCTAGATATTTTACTCTTTTTGATGTGAAAATCATTGTAAATTGCAATATTGGTCTGAGAGGTTGTAAAGAAAGGCTTTAGTTTTCCAGTAGAACAAGGCAGTCCTTAAAGATGTAACACCAACTTTCTGCTGAGAGAAAGACTTTTATTTTTCAAGGCAGAGATATGGGATTATGGGGAGAGAGGATTAGAATTTTGCCTTGATCTTTCTACTCCTGAATGAGACCAGTGGAATTAACTTAACCTCCTGAGATGTATGATTTGTTTACTGCTCCTTAAAGTCTACCTGCTTAAATTCTGCAATTAATTATGGAGAGACTGAAAGTTTAGGTGGGTGATGAGAACATGAGATACCCCCAATCAGATTCAGGTTAACTCAACTGTGAATGTCAACTAGAGGAAGTGGATACAGAATGCCATTTTAAATGGTGCTACATAAAGGTAATTCCTGAAGTTTTTAGAGTGGAATTGCAGAGGATTTTGGAGGCAAACAGTCAATACTTTTATTCTAGGTTCTTTCACATCCTGAGTGGCTTTAGGCTGACAAATTAATGTCTACATTATTAGTAAAGATAAGCTAGACTATGCTTCAGTAACAAATAAGTCCAAAATCCCGGAGGCTTAATAGATTTGTTGCTTGTCATACAATATGTCTATTGAGGGTATGCCTCACATCATCACTGAGGAAACAGGCTCACAAGGGGCTCTCCCATTTGGAGCCACACTGTCAGAAAGCATGGCTTCCCTAGTTGCCATAAAAGAGGAAAGAAAAAAAAATTGCATGCCATTTCCTCCCTGTCCGGGCCTGGATATGATGCAAGTCACTTTTGCTCACAGTCCATAGGTCTAACTACGAAAGAGTTGGAAGATGTAGCAGAACTGAAGGAATGCTTGATGCATGTCACTCTCTCTATGCCTCAGTCTCCCAATTATGCAAAAAGAAGATAACAATACCTACCACAAAAGGTTTCTCTGAAAATTAGTGATAAAAATGTTGAAGCAACTACTAGGTGCATAGTAAAATTGAGTTATTAATATTGCAACAAAAGACAACTCCAGTGTGGTTCTACTTGTAGAAGTACCTCAATGAATTTGGTTCTACAGAAACATTAGAGGAGGGAGACAAGTCTTATTTCATCAAATTCTTTCAAAGTTATCAAGAACTTTCTAGGTGTCAGGCACTGTGCTTAGAGCTGCAGACTATACAAAGGGAATTAAGATTCAGCTGCCAAGAAAAAAACTATTGTTAGTCCAGGAAGTGTAAAAATAAGACAAGTGCCCACATAACAGATTATGAAAACAATTAAAGTATATAGAATGTTGCTTAACATCATTAGCTATTAGGGAAATCCAAATCAAAACTATGAGATAATACTTCACACTCACTAGGATGGCTATAATAAATAAATAAATTACATATATATGTATGTGTGTATATATATACACACACACATACACAGAAAATAACAAAAGTTGATAAGGATAAGGGGAGATTGAATCCTGTACTCACTACTGGTGAGAATTTAACATAGAGTTACCATATGACCAAGTAATACCATTCTAAGACATACCCAAGAGAATAGAAAATATATGTCCACAAAAAAACTTGTTCATGAATGTTCATAATAACATTATTCATAATAGTCAAAACATGGAAACAACCCAAATGTTCATCAGCTGATGACTAGATAAACACAATGTGGATAAATGCAATATCTGTATCATGGGATATAATTTGGCTAGAAAAAGATGAAGTTCTAGTACATGCTACAGCAAGGGTGAAACTTGAAAACATCATGCTAAGTGAAAGAAAGAAAGTAGATTTGTGGTTGCCAGGGACTGAGAGGATAGGAGTGACTGTCAGTGGTTATGGCGTTAATTTCTGGGGTGATGAAAATGTTCTGGACTCAGATGGTGGTGATGGTTGCATAACTCTTATGAATATATTAAAACTATTGACTTGTATAATTTAAAAGTGTGAATTTTATGGTATGTGAATTGTATCTCAATAAAAATTATATGAGAAAAAATAAGAATTTAAAGGAGGGAGTGTTGTCTGGTTTGAAGAATCTGGTAAGTCTTCATCTGAGTTCAGCCTAAAAGGATAGCAATGATTTTGCAGAGGAACATGAAAGGTATGCAAGGGAAAGGTAAAGTATATGAACACAACTGAGGAAACACCTTTTAGGGGTTTTTGCTTGTTTGGTCCTCCCAATTATCTGCCCCAGATGCATAGGGACAGGACCTTACAAACCATATTTGAATTTCATGATTTCTTATCCATGGTCATAGATGACTGGACCAAAGTAGCCCCATGACTCGAGCTGGGCCAGCTAGATTCTCTCTGTCAAGTTTCTGTTCATAAGACCTGAGATTTCCAGACACTGAGAGGTAGAACCTGAGTCTCAGTGATGGCAGAGAGCTAGATGGAAGGTGGTCTTCAACACACGTTCAGGTTGGCTGTCCTGAGTCTCCTCTTTTGTGTCCCGGTTGCTCAGCATTTCTATGGATCCCATAGAGCCCTCTCCAATAAATTCCTATGTTTTGCTTGGACAAGTTTAAGCTTGCTTCTGTTACTTCAACCAGGAAAAAACCAAACAGTGTGTTCAGCAAACAGTAAAAAAATCAGTCTGACCACAGCTTACAAGGAGATGAATGTGGAAAAGTCAGCTGGGACCTTCTTCTACAGCCTTCTTGGAAACCAGGCTGAAGAGTAAACATTTAATCAGGGGAGTACTTTAAGGCTTTATGACAATGAGATGTCTTATAGACACCATTTAGGAAAATTGATCTGGCACCAATGAGTTAGAATATACAGATTCTCCTCAGTATTGTTTCCCCCTTTCAGTGACCATGTATAGACAGAAGAAGTTCAGTTATGTATGTTGAATTATAAATCAGAAAACAGCAATTGATTTCCATATTAGAACATTTCTGGTTTAACTCATTGTGGAGTTTTAAGTCCAGCCTCATCAGTATGTAGCCCATGTATCCCTTCCTATGTTCAAAGCACCATGCTGACTATTTACAATCGCAAGGCATGAAAATGACATTGACAGATGAATTGACAGATGTCCATCAACAGATGAACAGGTAAAGAAGATAAGATAAATACATATATATGTGTATATATATACATATATATACACACAATAGAATATTACTCAACCATAAAAAAGAATGAAATATTGTCATTTGAAGCAACATAAATAGACCTAGAGATTATCATACTAAGTGAAGAAAGTCAGGTGGAGAAAGACAAATATTATATGATATCACTTACACGTGGCATCTAAAAAATAATACAAATGAATCTATTTACAAAACAGAAACACACTCACAGACATAGAAAACAAACTTATGTTTACCAAAAGAGAAAGGGGGGGGATAAATTAGGAGTCTGGAATTAACAGATACACACTACTTTATATAAAATAAATAAGAAACCAGGATCTACTGTATAACACAGGAATAATATTCAATATCTTGTAATAACCTATAATGGACAATAATCTGAGATATATATATAGATAGATAGATAGATAGATAT
The DNA here is from genome assembly GCF_964165515.1 of Mesoplodon bidens. Classification (NCBI taxonomy): domain Eukaryota; kingdom Metazoa; phylum Chordata; class Mammalia; order Artiodactyla; family Ziphiidae; genus Mesoplodon; species Mesoplodon bidens. Next base: position 171,994,420 of record NC_138178.1, read on the forward strand.
ACACATATATACACACATTCAGTTATATACATATATAACTGGATATAAATATCACTTTGTTGTACACCTGAAACTAACACAACATTGTAAATCAACTACACTTCAATTAAAAAAAAACAGTGCTGAAATACAACAATGATTGTGATTGGGTCTGTGCCTCCAAGGAGCTCTCAGATGAGAGTTTACACATGCTCTAGACCATCACTAATATTGTGGAACGTCCATTACAGGAATGTCTCCATGGTAGAAGGCATGGGATTACACAGTGTTCAGTTATTATACTTGTGATCTCAATTCACTGAGTTCTTATCCTTAAGCAGGATGGTTGGCCTATGTGAAGAGGAGGGGACTCTTCCTTGGATCCTCAGCTTTCTGGAGTTTGCACAACTCTTGTTGGAGACACAAAGGCCTGAGTACCCTGTGATTTGATATTTTAATGGAAATTAAGAAAGGAACTAAATTTGTTAAACAGCTTAGTTATAGAAGAGAACTTAGCATTTAGTCTAAATATCCATTCAAAGTAAATATGTGTGATCTCCAAGATTTAAATTCAGACATTTTTTCTTATTTTCTTCCTTCTGTCTTTCTTCTTTTTTTGCTTTCCTTCTAAATAAAGTAAGATGAGTTCCTCCTGCTTTTATCATGTGAGTAGAGTTGAGATATTCTTGGCCTTTAAGCCATGGCAGACATTTTTCATCAGAAATATCTCTTTGTCTAATGTGTTTCTTCACTCTGTATGGAGTAAATTCAAAATGAAATGTTGTGTTAATACCATGACTTCTTTCTGTGAGCTTTGGGAAATGCAGAGTGGTGCAGCTAAATGCACGTTTCAACTCCTGAAACAAAATAAATGGTATGTAAAACTCCACCCAAAATCTCTCCACATTTACTCATTAAGAAGTTTTCCAGCATCATGCCCGCGGGCACTGGGGTCAACGTCGCGGCTTTTCCGGACGTTCGTTGGCCACGAGGAAGGGCGGAAAGGACGTCCGGGAAAGGTGGAAAGACTATCTCCTAGTTGAATAGCAGATACCTGGGACTCGTTTCATTGCTTTCAAAGTTCCTTTAAAAAAAGTTTTGAAAAGAATCTTACTCCAGAAGAATGTTTTTCCCCCTTGGATCTCCTTTAACAAAATCCAAGAACAGAATGAAGAACTTGGGCTGATGATTGACTTAACATATACTCGCCGCTATTATTAGCCAGAGGACTTACCAGAAACTATTCCTTATCTCAAAATTTGTACAATTGGGCATCAGGTGCTAGATGATGACAGTATTTTTAAATTCCAATGTGCTATTAATGGGTTTCTGAAAGAAAATAAAGACAATGACAAACTTATTGGTGTCCACTGTACCCATGGTTTAAACAGGATGGGCTACCACATCTGCAGATATTTGATTGATGTAGAAGGCATGTGGCCAGATGATGCAATTGGATACTGGTGTTTTATCTTTACAAGTTCCCCGTCATTCCATAAGAAAGCTGCTCTTCTTCTGGTTTCATAAGAGATGGTGAACAGTGGTAAAATATCCAGTTTACCTAAATTTCTAGAGTACGCTTCAGGGAGTGAATGATGGGGTGGGATGTTGGGGCAGAGTGAGAGATACAGATTCTGGTGAGACTGAGAGTCATTCACAAACATTACTGGGCTGTGGTGAAGGAGAACAAAAATAAACCAGGTTCCTGCTGGTGGACAGGAAGCCAAAATGAAGAAGAATGTTGTGTAGCTAGGCAGTGTAATTAGGCCCATAAGTGCTGTGTCTTCTGATAGTAATTATGAACAGAAACCAAATAATAATTACTAATAACATGTAGGTTACCAATCCTTGAGAGCTGAGGCAGAGAGAAGGAAAGATGGCATTATACCTTGTCTCTGGTTCATTGAGTTTCCCAGGCTGGGTTGTGACCAATCTTGGGTGAAATCATAACTAAATCATTTTTGCTAAGGTGATCAGCTTTCATGGGGTCCTTTCTCTGCACTCTGTCCAATGATAAAGCCCACTGGTTTATGCCTCCTGGAAAACAGTTATTTCAAAACAGTATAAGTGAAGCATTGATGAAAGAGCCACGAAGAACATGTTTCCACATGGCCTCGCACCTCCTTTACAAAGTGCTTTAAAACATTTTTCATCCAAAAATCAATAAAAGAAAAGGATTGGGATCAAATCCCGTACCGAGGTAGTGTAAGAAAAAAGAGAATAAGGAGCAGAATAGCAACTCTTCAGACAATAAAATCAAGTTGGAAAAGACAGGTCCACAAAACAGATAAAAACTGTAGCCTATTATTTCAAAGTGGGCTAAAAGATGTTAGGAAAAACAATGGAAAAGATGAAAGAACATGGATCGAGGAGGGAATGGGAAGTTACTGTTTAATGGCTATAGAGTCTTTGTTTGGGATGGTGAAAAAGTTCTGGAAATGGTAAATGCTGATAAATGCCACCTATGGGTGTTTGGTTTTAGTCGATCTTCTTCCATGAAAGGGTTTGGAGAGATTCAGAAACTATGCTGCTGCTTCCATCTTTCTGAGGTCCTGCTCAATCTTTTGACATAATTATTTTGAATTTGGATAGTGGTGATGGTTGCACAGCATTGTGAATGTATTTAATGTCACTGAATTGTATACTTGAAAATGGTTGAAATACTAAATTTTGTTTTATGTATATTTTACCATAATAAAAAAAAGATGAACAAACAGCATAAACCAGAATTAGGTAAGATGATAGAACTCAGGACAGAATTCAAAATAAAAGAAAAAAAATTCAAAAAAAAAAAAAAAGAAGTTTTCCAGATGAACTCTCAGAAGGTTCTCACATGTATCGGCTCAGAAGCCACACAAGCAGAGAGAGCGGAGTATGAAGGGCACTGGTGTGACAACCATCAGAAGACTTCCCCAGGTCTGGAGTTTGTGTCAGGCTGTACACACACACTACACGGTGCCTGGGTGTGTTAGCTGTCAAAGTTTGGTTCCTATCAAAGCACTCTTTGAGACATGGATTAGGTACAAGTATTTACTTGGGAAATGACCCAGGAAATACACTGTGGGTGTGAGAACAGGAGGCAAGAAAAGAAGAGCTCCAGTAAAAAGTGTGTTAGTGATCAGATTATCACTGCAGGCAACTGGGATGCACAGCTCTCAGGAGCCTCTGAGAGGCACATTGCAGGTGCTCCAAAAATGTTTTCTGGAATTTTGAAGGCAGATTTGATGATTATGGAAAATAATAGAACTTGTAGAACATAAAATATCTGTGGTAGTATAAAAAGAAACAGTACTATGTGCTTTTTAGTTTTAGTCCATGGCTTCTACCCGTGAGTAATTTTTAACCCATTCACTGATCACTGAAGGCAGTGGTTCTCAATAGTAAATTTAAGTAAGCTGGTTTTTCAAAGAATATACAAAGGGACAGCTTATTTTAAGAGAGCTGTATCCCAGATATAGAAAGCAAATTTATGATTACCAAAGGGGATGGGGGAGGAGGGATAAACTAGGAGTTTGGGATTAACAGATACACGCTTCTATATATAAAATAAGGTAACCAACAAGGACCTACTGTATAGCACAGGGAAGTATACTCAGTATTTCGTAATAACCTATAAGGGAAAAGAATCTGAAAAAGGATACATACACACACACACATATAACTGAATCACTTTGCTGTACACCTGAAACTAACAAAATATTGTAAATCAACTATATTTCCATTTAAAAAAGATAAGTGTATCCAAGACATTGGGAATCAGTTATTAATTGAAATACTCAAAGAAGGGATCAGAGAAAGCATATAACAGAACACATCTCACACCACGAGAATGGAGCATCTAATGTGAGTATTCAGCTGTTTGTTATTTCTGCTTTCCGTCACTACCCTGGAGAATGATCTTTTCCCAACACATGTCTGATCTTGCCATCTCTCACTTAACCATCTGCAGCAACTCCATCCCACCCATGAGACGGGACTCAGACACCTTGTCCAAACCATCAGGGCTCGGGCTCCGGCTCATGATTCTGGTTCCACCTCCTCTCTCCTCGACACACCCACAACTTGACTTACACCACTCCTAATTACCTAAGCTTATCCTAGTGTTTTACCCTGAGTTTATACTTGCTGTTCCCTCTCCAAGAAATATTTCTTCCTCTTACCTGTGCTTATTCTCGCTACAGGTCTTCCTCAGCTTACAATGGGGTTACTTCCTGATACCCATTGTAAGTTGGAAAAGTCACAGGTGAAAATGCATTTAATACATCTAATTTACCGAACATCATCATAACTTAGACTAACCCTCCTTCAACGTACTTGGAACGTATTGAGTATCTTATGTAATTTGTTGAATATTGTACTAAAAATGAAAAACAATGATTCTATGGGTACAGAATGGGTGTAAGAGTATGGGTTGTTTGCCTTTGTGATTGTGTGGCTGACTGGGAGCTGTGGCATGCTGTTACTGCCCAGCATCAGGAGAGAGTCATCCTACCACAAGCTGCTAGCCCAGGAAAGTATCAAAATTCAAAATTCAAAGTACAATTCCTACTGAATGCATATCACTTTCATTCCACTGTTAAGTCAAAATATGGTAAGTTGAACCACCATCTGTATATACTTTGTTTACACTTGTGTTATAGTATTGCCCCAATTTCAAAACCTAGTTTATTTAGACTGTTATACTTACTGGACTATACAGACTATGTTTTTTTTTAATTCATCTTTGCCCCTTGAGCCTATCACCATGTATAGTATATATTAGTAGGCAGGTGCTCAGAGAACTTCTATAGGAAGAAAAAAATGAATGAATAGATGGATAGATGGATGTATGGATGGATAGGTAGATGGGTTGATAATGTTATCCCTCAGATCTATAGTCATAGATTAAAAGTGCAGGCACAAATTAAAAGTTCATTAAGTGTGTCTTTGTGGTTTTCATTCAGGAAATTGTGTTTGTATTTAGTCCCAAAAGACAAGGAGGAAGACATCTTGCCCCAACTGAAGAGTTTCTGAAATATGTGTATCCCAACCTGTCCTTACTATATCTTCTAAACCTGTATCACCAATGTGGCAGCCACTATCAATATGTGGCTATTGAGAATTTGAAGTGCAGCTACTTGGATTGAAGACATGAATTTTTAATTTTATTTGATTGTAATTAATTTTTATTTTTATTTTAAAAACATACTTTATTTAGTTAATGGAAAACTTTATGCTTGAAACAACTTGAATATGGAAATCAACTTTTCCAACTGCAAATTTTATTAAATCTAAATACAGATAAGGTATTTTTGATAAAAATTTAGCACCTGAAAGTATAAAATACATGCTGAATTTCAAAGACTCAGAGCTAAAAAAATTAAACAATATCTTGTCGATAACTTATATGTTATTTACAAGTTAAAAAGCTCACATGTTGGATGTACTGACTTGAGTAAAACATATATATCACTAAAATTAATTTCTCAGGTTTTATTTTATTCATTTTAATGTGGATACTAGGAAATTTTGAATTGTTTATGTGGTTTGCATTTTATTTCTCTTGCACAGGGCAGCTCTAGATCAGCACATGGCAGATGCTGGATCTTATCTATTCCCACCTGGATAGTATTGATCAGCCTCAGTTTGAACTTTCCCCATGAAAATTCTCTTCAGTGAACCAAGATAAACAAACAAAAAAAGCACTAGCGTTATGGATATCTAAGATATCCATAATTAAAATACTTAAAAAACATATTTTTTGGCTAATTATTTATTGACTTTCAGCTCAAGAAACAGCTACTAAGCTCTGCTCTGAAATACTGGGGCTGGGACCTTACAAACCCCATTTCCTGAACTCTCTGGTCATTTGGCTGCTGGTAAGCTTTGGCCAATAGAGGGAGGTTGGAAGGTGGGAGAGGGGAAGATAGAATTTCCTCTCTGTCTTCCTGTTCCTGTCAACCTCATCCCCAAAGCAGTAGGTTTTTCCAGCCTCGAGATATTTTCAGCACTCCCAGAAACAATCCCCAGTGCCTGCTCTAGGACACCAACACAACAGAACACCAGTCAGTCCACAGAAATCTGAACACCAGCTCTTTCTTTTTTTATTCTGAGCCTTGAGGTGGCAACTACTCCCATAGTTTTTATTGCAGAGTTATCTCAGCTTTTGCTTTGTGCTCTTTCATTTTTCAATACTTGGGTAATTACTTAAATCCCCTCTTGAAATTTATAACGTTGTTCTGTTTTCCTGATGAGAACCTGAATAGTACACATGCATTTGTAAATTGCAAAGCACACTTAAAAATAACTTAAACATCAAAGGATAAATCATAGTAACAACCTGAAAATAATTAGGATGAAATTATAATGAACATACTATAATCAAAATTTGTGAGGTGCAGCTAAATCTAGATTTAAATGGAAAATTAATAGCCTTAATCACCTTTATTAGATAAAAGAAAAACAAAATCAGTGACCTAAGGGTAAAAATGAAGAAATTTTTTAAAAAACATAAAAGCAAACCTTGAAAAAAAGAAAAATGGTATCAAAAAGTAGGGGAAGAAATAAATTAATAAAATTAAACAAACAATAGAGAAAAATGAACAAAATCAAAACCAGACTCTTTACAAATAATATAGTTATATCTGGTGACATAGATCAAACAAAGAGAGAAAAGCTAAAAAAAGAAAAACACACAAAAAAAGAATTTATAATATAAGGGAACACAACCACAGGTAGAGAAGAGATAGACATTATAAGAGGAAACGATGAATAACTTAACGTAATAAATTTGAAAAACATATAAATGGGAAAATAGTTGGAAATATTAAATTTGTAAAACATGCTTTATGAACATAGACAACCCAAATAGAAATAAAGTAATTGAATGGCCAAATAATGATTACCTAAAAGAAGAAAAGGAACTGTATTTTACATGGAAGTTCATGTCAGGGAAGATTTAATTTTTTCTTTCTCCTATTTGATCAACAGAAGAGAAAAAGTGAGAGAATGTTCCAAACTTTACTTTGTGAGTCTGGAATAACCTTGTCACCAAAACTAGAGACAGACACTATGAGAAAAGAAAATTATGGCAATTTCACTTGTGAATAAATATAATTTCTGAGTATAAGTGAAATAATCTGAAATAAAATACTACAAAATGAATTAAGCAATGTGTAAAATAATCAATTTGTGATTAACCCAGAAACATAAGGGTAATTTTCAATTAAAAGACAAATTAATATAGTTTACCATATTAACAGAATAAAGGAGTAAAACTATGTTGACAATGATGCAGAGCTACTGATTAAATTCAAAAAATATAATTTAAAAAATCTCTTAGCAAAGTGAATCAGCTATACATATACTTATATCCCCATATATCCTCCCTCTTGCATCTCCCTCCCACCCTCCCATAAAGCAGAAACTAACACACCACTGTAAAGAAATTATACTCCAATAAAATGTTAAAAATAAATAAAAATAAATAAATTTAAAAAATAAAATTAAATTAAAAAAACCCTTAGCAAACTAGAAATTAATTCTGTAAATTTCAAAGACCAAGAGCGTACTCACTAGTAACACATTTGTATTCCATTAGTAGTTAAATAAAAGACTAGTGGCCCCCATGTCACTGCCCAGTCCAGCACTGTGTTGGACTAACTAGAACAGAAAGTAAGACAAATAAATGAAAGCACAAGGATTGTAAGGGAAGAGACTAAATCAGCATTATTAACAAAATTAATAAGAGGATTTCAGCAAGTTGGCTGGATACATGTCTGATTTATTCAATGAATTATATTTCTATAAAGAGGCATGATTACAAAAGTTTCTAATACCATTTATAATAGCAACACAAAATGCAAAGCATAATATAATAAATCTAACTAAAATTTTGCAGTTCTATAGGAACTATTACTTTCACAATCTTAACTATGACTACATGTGTGTGCATGTATGTGTGCATACCATGTTCATGTTACAATGAGGCAATGATGTTAAGATGTCAAGTCTACCCAATTCAACCTATGAATTCAATTCTATTTTGATCAAAATCTCAATCGGAATTTTACAGAGCTTGACAACTCATTCTACAATTCCCTAAGTCAAGTTCATTTTCTAACGTACCCAAGACATATTCATTTTACTTTTTCTACTCTTACCTTCCTTCATCTCTTCAGAACTATATGCTCCTTGGACAGCGCTCTCTCTTAACCAAATAGATCTCTCTTTGGCAGATTTCCCCTCCAGTGAGGCTCGATGAAGATCTTCTTGGTCATCCACATTAATGACAATATTCTGAGTGTATAAGTCCTCATAAGAGGGATGTTTGGTGGCCCATGCTTCCTAGTGGTGCCCACCTGCCAGGCAAGCAGCTGCAGCAGCAGTTGCTGCATGATAGCGCAAAGGGCAAGATCTATGTGGTGGGACTTAACCTCTCAGATGTGAATATTTACTATACATTTATCCTAACAATGAGAGGATGTTAACGGGCACAGGGAGTAAATAAAGACCAATGGAACAGAACAGAAAATCCGGAACCTGACCCATGTATATATGGAAACTTGATGTATGGTATAGGTGGCAATAAAGATTAGCAAGTGTTTTATTTCAGAAAATGCCAGCTGCCCTACCAGATAAATCTTACAATATTTTCACACAATAGAAATTCATTTCTAACTTCATGAGAAGCCCTGATTGGCAGGTGCCTCTTCTAAAAGCTGTAATTCAAGGACCTGTATTTTCAATCTTGTGATGCCAGCATCTTCCACTTATGGTATCCTTGTCCACCTCAATCAAGCAACACAAGCTAGCGAAGAAACAAACATGGAGTACCACTTGCAGGAGTCTTTTTGTGAGTCTGGCTTGGAAGTGTGCACATCATGCCCATCCATAGTCCTCTGGCTAGAACTCAGTCCTACTGAGCCATCAAACTTCAAGGGTGGTGACTGGGGGAAAGAAGTCCAACTTGCTAGAAGGAGGAAGAGAAACCAAGTTTGATGAATAGCATATAAGTCCCTGCCACAGATTGGAAATAATGGTCTATTTGATGAATGGCCCAAGGTAATAGGTTTTGCTTTGAGAATAAGAGAAAATGAGAGTTCTACTTAAGACCATTCACAAAAGTGCATTCTAAATGTGTGAAAGACCTAACTCTAAAAACAAAACCTCAGAAGACAATGAAAGACATCTTTATGGTCTTAAGCAAGGGGTTTTCATTTTGTTTTCTTTTAAATACAGAACACCTAAATCTCAAATCAAAATGTAAAGACATAACTAAATTTTACTAAATTTACTAATGACGCCATAAAAAATTGAAAATGTAGAGCAATAAATATAACCAAGAAGACATCAATATTCAGAACAAGAATATCTATAAAACAATAAGAAAAATAGAAGTAATCATAGAGAAAAACTTGGCAAAGATATGAATAAGCAATTCAGCAAGGAGGAAATCTGGGGTGGGTGTTGAAGACGTCAAAAGATGTACATCATCACTATAAATTAGGGGGACAAAATACGGCGAGAATGTCAATTTTTAAAAACAAATTGATAATACTCAGAATTGACAAGAATCTATAAGTGGGACCTCTTAGACACAGCTGAGGGAATATAAATTGGTACACATACTTTGAAAAATAAATGTCAATATTTAGTTAGGTTGAAGATATTTATGTTCTATAACTCAGCAGTTCCATTTCTAGCTACATACTCTATAGCAACTCTCACCATATGAGGGAAACATGTGCAAGAATTTTCAATGGCTTTATTTTTAACAAAATAAAAGAGAAACAGTCTAAATATCTAGCAACAGGAGAGCCTATTAAAATTCTGTTCAAACACCATACAGCAGTTACAATAAATGAAGTGGAGATAGATGTAACAACAGGATAAAAACCTCAAAATTGCTGTGTTTAGGGGGAAAAAAGAGGATTTTCTGGATATTGTGTATTATATGAGGCAAAAGATATAAAATTGAATATGAAGCAAAATAGTATATACTGTGATTATGGATGAAAGGAAAAATGTACAATTCATATGAGAAGGATAAGGAATGAATGTAATATGGTAACTGGTTGACTTTAAGAAGAGAAGGGGAAGATATGTTTGGGAAAGGAGTGAACAAGAGGCCTTAACTGTATTGATAACGATGAATTTATTTACAAGTCGAGAAATAGAGACTACTATGAATCAATAGATGCATGTAAAGATGGTTGGGGACAGTGCTGTTCTTTATATTATTTGCCATCCTTTGCTGTATGCTAAATATACTTTATAATTTAAAAAGATTCAGAAATAACAGTCTTTGATCTTATCTCTCTCCAGGCATCACCACTTCTCCATAAAAAGCCTATGAAAAACCCTTTCCCTAATTCTAATTTCCATTTCCATTTCCATAATGACTCTTGATCATCCCATATTGGGCATCCTATAACTATGTTACTACTAGCCCACCTGGGCAAGTGGAATTGGCTTTTTTTTTTTTTCTTTGCAGTACGCGGACCTCTCACCATTGTGGCCTCTCCCGTTGTGGAGCACAGGCTCCGGACGCGCAGGCTCAGTGGCCATGGCTCAAGGGCCCAGCCGCTCTGCGTCATGTGGGATCTTTCCGGACCGGGGCACGAACCCGTGTCCCCTGCATCGGCAGACGGGCTCTCAACCACTGTGCCACCAGGGAAGCCCTAGAATCGGCTTTTGAGAGCAAATTCTTCAAGGGGTAAAACTTCAACTCTTTTCTGTTACCAAATCTGGTCAAAAGGAAGAGTTTTCTAAATTCTTAGCTTAAATATGAGGGACACGAATGCCTCAAAACCTAACCTGTCCATCGCCAGTGGTGGTAAAGATTGTTAAAGAAGAGGAGATTGTGATTGTGGGTCTGTAATCTATGTTATTGTAAAGAACCCCCTACGTAGGTATCTTGGGCTGGTAGCTTACCAGAAGAGAGGAAAATGCAGATGATTAGCATGACTGTGACATTTTCTATGTCTCCTATGCCTGTGAGCTGCTTTCAGAAATCATTCCTTTAATGAACTAGTGATGATAAAAATAAATAAAATTGTAAAGTCAGGATAAGCAATAGAAAGGCAGAATATTATTAGTCACAAAATTATTATGTATAAATTCTTATCATTCTAACTATATTTTCATTGTAATGGCCATAATAATGCACACGTGTACAACATTTTATGACTTTAAGTCAAATACACACCCTCTGGTATGCCCAGAACAGCCCTGTTTTATCCTGTTGTCAATTAAATTGGGCTTAACTGTTAGTAGTGACCTGGTTTGGAGACTGCATTTTGAGGCAGATTGATTTTAAAAAAATTAGTCTGAGTCCTGTTTTGACATTAATTGAGAGAGCTTTGGGGTATCACTTTGTCTCTCTGAACTGGTTTCTGGCCTGCAACACTGGAGGTAAAAATGCACCTTCCCGTCCTTAACTCCTGAGTCCACCTGCCACCAAGTCACACTAATACTCATCTTAATTCTCCCTCTTCTTGAATCTCCACCCCTGGTCAAAGTGGCCATCCTTTCTTATCCTGACTGACTCCATAATTAGTAGATCCTAGTGCAAAATGAACCCATGGGGCCCCTCATTCAAAAATGAAGAATTTCAAGATGGTGTCCGTAGATCATTAAACCAAACTCAGGGGCTTCCTAAGTGCAAGGCCCTATGTGTCTGCCACCATCCTAATGCCCACCATCATAGGTGCACAGAAAGACACCAGGCTGCTCCCCTTACTCGGAGCTGTCCCATGGGTTGAGGATGGTACTTAGTGGCCTCCTGAGGTTCTTTTTTCCTGGCCACTTACTCACATCCCTGCTTTCTCACCTGTGGCCTTGGCAAAATGACCACATTGTGTAGGTCTCCATGTGAAGAGGGAGAGCAATACCTGCCAGTCAGGGTAATGCCAGGGCTCAGTGAGATAATCTCTGTGTGTGGATAATCTAAGTGTGGAGGAGTCGACCAGCCCGCCCCCTCTGTGATGACCAGCCCTGGCCTCCTTGCTCTCCCTCACTAACCTTCCAAAGTGCGTGATGTGCTGGGCTCACAGCTGGATCTGGGACCCCATGGTGCACACAGCAGACATGACCCCTGTGCTCTGGGCTTACAGAGAGGACAGTCAGTAGTCAACTGAGCCACCTCAGGAGTCCTGGGATTCCCACTATTGTAGGAAGAAGGAGAGAAACACAGCGTCTGTAACAAGGGAACTGACCCAGCCTGGGGAACAAGGACAGCTTTCCTGGGCCTGTGACAATTGAGCTAAGATCTGAAGACTAAGGAGAGGCTAAGGAGGAAAAATGGGTGCGGACACTATTACTAACAGAGAGTTCAGTGCTAGTAAGGCCCTGAGGCCACATGATGCTTCGAGAAAAGACCAGCAGTGGGAGGGAAGTCACAGCATTTGCTGAAAGCAGAGGAGGGGGTGGCCGGGGTAGTGCTGTTATCCTTGGGGTTGGGGAGCCCACTGAAGACTCTGAAGCAAGGGTTACCATTGGCATATCATAGGGAACATGTGGGGACTGGTTGACATGACCGGAAGCTGCTGACCTATTAGGAGAGAAGCGTGATCTGAGAATTTCTCTCTATGTAACCAAGGATTAAGAAATCAAAATATCTGTTTCCTTTGACTTGATTTGGGTCTAGCTTCCAAGACAGTGCAGGGACAAAACATCCCTGGGAACAAACTTGGCCACACCTGGCTCAGGTAGGAGCCATGCGTCTCTCTCCATGCATCCCCAGGACGGGTCAGGGACAGAAGACCAAAAGGAAGAACCCAGAAGGAGTATGCCTTCCTGCCTCCAGACCAAGCTTCCGTGGAGACTGGGGGGTTCCTCTGTAGGGCCGGCACACAGATGGAAGAGCCCAACCCTCTCCCTCTTTGGTAAGTAGACTCTCCCCCTGGAAGCTGGTCTTAAATAGACCAGCACAGCATGGAGTGAAGGGCCACCATTGTAAGAGCTTCTCTACCGAGGGGTGTCCTAACCCTGTTTGTCCTTTGATCTGCACTGGGAATGACAAGCAGAGCACACAGAGGGCGCCTGGACAATCAATGCATGTTCTGAGCGTCTTTCTCCCTGCTCCCAGTTCACAGAATGCCAGGCCTTCTTGGAAGGCATCTTGGTAATTTATTGTAAGCAATGGAATGCAAACCCTCCATGTTTTTGCCCCAAATAATAGTGTGTAGAAAATCTTAGTATATGAACCAGACACCATGAGGCTGATCTTGTAGAAAGGAGAGCAGGGGACCTAGCTTGTCCCTACCTTGTCCCACATCCCAATAGCTGGGACAGGGTACATCAGCAAGACCCTAAGATGGCAGTGATGCAACCTGAAGCCCTTGATCTCATGAAGAGAGGAGGGGACATCATCTCTTCACCATCAAGGCTGGCCTTCATTATCAAGGCCCTGAGCTAAGAAGAGTTGTTTGTGGCATTAAGCCAAGGAATGAGGGTCTCTGTGTTGACCTTGCCCTCTTATTTTCACGGGAGACGTGATGTGCTCTGGTGGAATGGCCCCCAGACCTGGAGTCTCGGAGCCACAGTCAGGATGAAGTCTTCCTTCTGTTTCTTCATCCTCTTGGGCAAGTCCCTCCAGGCCCCTGAGCTGTCCCCCCAACTCCGTCATTGGAAGGATGGGGACAGTGAGTCTGGAGCTGGCAGAATTGCACTGGGCATTGGTTTGTCAATCAAGGGCTTTGCTGACCTCCTCTTGGGGACCACCCTGCTAGGTGCAGCAGGATGGCATTCATTTTCTAGGGCTGCCATAACCGGTCACCACAATTGGGCCACTTCAAACAACAGAAATATATTTCCTCACCCGTCTGGAGACCAGACATCCAAAATCAGGGTGTTGACAGGAAATATTTCATTCTGGAGGCTCTGAGGGAAAAGCTCTCCCATGTGTCTCTCTCCCAGCTTCTGGTGGCTGCTGGCAATCCTTGGCTTCTAGACACATCACTCTAATCTCTTTCTCCATCCATCTTCGCATGGTCTTGCCCTCTGTGTGTTTCTGTGTCTGCTTCCTCTTCTTTTTTTCTAACAAGGACTTGTCCTTGGATTTAGGGCCCCTCTAACCCAGGGCGAACTCATCTAGAGATCCTTACCTTAATTATATCTGCCAAGATCTTCCATGTAAAGACACATTCTGAGGTTCTGTGTAGACATAGCTTTTGGAGGTCACAATTCAAACCAGTACAGGGATAAAAAGAAATTTAAAACACCATCCCTGCTCATAGGAATCACATGGTCTAGAGAGGGGCACACTCATGAATAGACAATGGCCATCTCACTCCACATCTCTGAGCCTCAGTTTCCTCATTGCAAATGGGGAACCACCTGTGTGAAGCTGTTGTCAAGGAGAAGGGATGAAATTTACAGGGAGCTCTGGCCTCAATCCACAGCACCAGCTATGACGATTGTTTATATTTTTCTGGGTATAGATGGGACTCTGCCAGGGACCCGCAGAGAAGCTTGGTCTGGCCCATGGAGAGAGGGTGTGCCTTAGTCCAGGGTCTCCATCTGAAACACCTGGGGAGCATGGTGGGAAGACGATACCCAGACCCCACGCTGGACCAACTGAATTGAGACCATGCAGGGTACAGCCTTTGCACTAGGAGTTTTGAATATCTTTAGGTGAGCCTGAGGCACTGTAGAGGCCGAGAATATGGGCTGCCTTTAAAGCAAGAGTAAGAGCTGCCGTCTCAAAGAAGATGGACATTCCAGGCAGAGGTCCCAGCCTGAGGGAAGGCCTGACAGTGAGAAGCCTCCTGCTTTGTTGGGTGCTGGAAGCTGGCCGGTGCTGCCGAGTATCCAACAGGAGGGGACAACTCTCTGGGCCAGAGAAGAACATGGGCCCTCAGTGCAGAGGGGAAGGGGGGCTTCTCCTGAGGGCAGGGGTACCCGGCAGTGATGGCCTAGCTAGTGGGGTGCCCAATGGACATTTAGTGTCTAATTAAGAGATAGCGAATCTGACACGGCCAAGCAGCAGATGGACGGAAGAAGGAGACCTAAGTGGTGTTTACAGGCAAGGAAGGCGCAGCTCTGGCAGCCCCATTTGGCCTCTGCTTTGATCCTTAATCCCAGCCTCAGGTGGGTGCCCCCTGAGCCAGACAGCACTAATCAGGGCAACAGGAGTAATACAATGAACACAAGTGGAGCAGGGTCAGGAAGACAGAGAGAACAAGAGAGAAGAGGAAAAAAAAAGTCTTCACGGGATAAAATTACCAGCCAAGACAGAAGGCTAAGGGGCAGTGGGGCGGGCAACCCCGCCCAGGAGTCTGCCCTGGCCACCCCCCCGTCTCCGCCCGGGCTGGGCCAGCAGATGCTCCCCGTCTGTGACGGGAGCCTGGGGAGAGGGGCCGCCCCACTCCCTATAGTGAGGCGAAGGATAGGGTCGCAGAGACAGGGGCTTTCTGAATGCAAAGGAAGAATCTGGAATCAATGAACAGGGCAAGGGAAAGAGACCCCTGGCCACTTTGGGTCACTGAAAACCCCATCCCTTCTTTCCTGTGGTGTGCCAAACGAAAACTAAACAAGACACAGCCAAAGGTTGGCACTGGCGTTTAAAGTTTAATGCATGCTTAAAAAAATGTATCTCAACAATAATTAAATGAATAAATTATTTTTTCAAAAAAAAAAAGAGAGAGAGAAAGGGAAAGAAAAAAAAAATGATGGCCCTGAGATTTATGCTGCCACTCATGCTTGGATACCGATCACTTATCTGGATAATTAAGCAGTATCAGCAAGCAACCAGATCCCCGAAACTTGATATTAATCCTTCCTTCTTAATAGTAACACAGAGCTGCCGCAGTAGAACTCAGCTGAGACCTGCTAATCCCCCTTTCCCCGCGTTCCGGCATCAGCACACAGCATTGCTTTCCCAGAGAGGTTCGAAGCGTGCTATCAGCAGCTTAAACCTCATTTCGGCTTTGAATCAAAGTATATTAGGGAAGTCTGAAAGAGTCAAGATGACTTCAGATTTCACAGGGAGGGAATAATTCATAACTGCTTTGCCAGTGGGCAAGGGGCAAGACGACTGGCTTTCACAGTCGTCTCTCTCTGAGGTTTGTGTTCAAACCAAAGGCAGCCAACAACTGCCTCTCTCTAAAGTGAAGGCATCGGGGATTTTGCAGTCTGGGTGCCCTCCTGGGCCTCCGCCCCCGCCCCCAAACTCTGGTATCAGACCTACCGACACATTGTGGGTGTCTTAGGGGGTGAATCTCCACTGGTGTCCATGACAGTCTCGGGATCTGTGTCTGCCCACTTGCTGCCTTCTTTCTGACTATTGGCTTTGCTCTGAATTTCATCTCTCTCCTTCCTCTTTGGATGACACCTTCACTTCTGGTTCCTTGGCTCCTAACTCTGCGGTCTTCCTGTAGGA
Organism: Mesoplodon bidens; assembly: GCF_964165515.1. Taxonomy (NCBI): domain Eukaryota; kingdom Metazoa; phylum Chordata; class Mammalia; order Artiodactyla; family Ziphiidae; genus Mesoplodon; species Mesoplodon bidens. Next base: position 172,010,762 of record NC_138178.1, read on the forward strand.
TTTCGGCAGGGCTCTTTTTTTTTTTTAACTTTTTCTTTTGGAGTATTGGAGTATAGTTGATCAATAATGCTGTGTTAGCCTCAGGTGTACAGCGAAGTGACGTTAGCCACACACATGCGTGTATCCATTCTTTCTCAAACTCCCCTCCCATCTAGGTTGCCATATAATACTGAGCAGAGTTTCCTGTGCTGCAGCTCTTTGGAATTTCAAGAAACACAGACACTCTCAGGTTGATTCAGTCAATAAAGTTCTTCTTATAGCACACGGGGTTTCAAGGAAAAGAGAAAGCAGAAGGAACCTGCACACAGGCAGATCCACAAGGCTTTGGAGTGCTTTGTGCAGCTCCTTCTCAGCACCAGCCTCCCAGTTGCCCTGGTGACTGGACATCCTAGGGCATTATTGCTCCTTTCACTTGAAGCTCCACCATCCTCTTACCTCGGTCACCCTCTGTTGCTATCTCTGTTGCTCCCACCTCCACCAACTGATTTTCTCTTGAAATACCTAACAGATCCTCCTCAAAAGGGGCTCTTACTGGTTAAGTCAGACTCTACCTGAGGTGAGGGGCACTCAGTCTGCAGGCATCTCATGGGGTCACCTTATAGCTGGCCAGCCCATGGGTGGAAGCCTCCAGGACAGATTCATTTCCATGGGCCACTCAGTTTGGCCACGGGGATTGAGACCACAGCGGACTGGGCAAGGAAGCTCAAGCCAGCGGAATGACTCAGAAGAAGGATGTAGGACTCAGAGCACCCGGAGCTCATTTCCAAGTACATTTAGAATCAGCCTCCAGATCCCATTGCTTCAGATTATTGCAGCAGCTACACCAGTATCGGGGACTGCTTCCTGGGATGTGTCCTTGTATGCAGGCTGGTGCTCCAGGTCACTCTTTCAGAGAGGACAGTGCCAACATTGGGAGGAATGGAATAGGCCACCTACAGAGTCCAGAGCAAGGATGCATAAGACCAGTGCAAACCAGATGTGAACTCTAGTCCATGTGGAAAGTCCCTGTAGAAGAGCCTTCAGGAGGCTAGGGAGTCACAAGAGAGGCTAGAAGTGAGCCACAAGCTCTTTATACCCAGGAGGACATGGTTGGAACAAGAGGAACGATTCCAAAGTCAGAATTCCAGGACCAACTCCAGAAGTAGAGGGCAGGGGTTACCATGGAGCTGATTTTGGTGCAAACTGTGAATGCTGCTGAGCTTTCTCTGGCACTGGTGCTGGTCGTGCATCCAATAAGGGGTCAACTGGTCTAAGGCTCACTCAGTCTGGCTCCATCAGAGGAGAATGATGAATTAGGAGATTCCATTGGGTCAAAACATCAGGGCAATGGGGTCAGTGACAAATGAGAAGGAAATTCAGTGGCTGTGAGTAGAGAGGACACATCTGTTCAGTAGAGGTGTTAGCAGGGCAGCAGTAAGTGGGCCCCTGGGAGGAGGTCCCTGACAGGCGGGTGTCCCGCAGATGAGTGACCCCCAGTGCCCCAGTGCTGGGTGCTGTGTGTCCCACATCTCTCCTCCACAGACCCCTTCTCTCTATGTGCCTCAGGCCTTTTAAAAACGATCTTCCCTAGAAAATGCAGTTTTGAAAATTGAGCCAAAATTCACATAACATCAAGTTGACCATTTCAAAGGGAAGGAGTTAGTGGCATGATAGTTGCACAATCTTGTGGATGACGTCTTGCTGGTTGGCCTGCCGTTCACTTCCAGAATCTGGAGCTGCTCCTTATCTCTTGCCTGTCCCCCTTCTATTTTTTTTTTTTTTTTTGCGGTACACGGGCCTCTCACTGCTGTGGCCTCTCCCGTTGCGGAGCACAGGCTCCGGATGCGCAGGCTCAGCGGCCATGGCTCACGGGCCCAGCCGCTCCGCGGCATGTGGGATCTTCCCAGACCGGGGCACGAACCCGTGTCCCCTGCATCAGCCGGCAGACTCTCAACCACTGTGCCACCAGGGAAGCCCACCTGTCCCTTTTCTTAACTTTGTAAGTATCACTTTCCCCAAGGGACCTTCCTTGACACCATGCCTTGCACCCTGGTGGGAGCAAGAACTGTCACTCATCTGGGCGGATTTCCAGTACGTCACATAGGTGTTCAGTAAGCCCTCAGGGGATGGCTGGACGGCAGAAAGGCAGTCTGTTCTCTCCATAAGTGGCAGAACTAGACCACTCCCTTGTACTGAGGTGTGCTCCCTCCCTGGAAAGGCCTGGATAGTTCAATTACTTGGGACTTCGCCAGGTGCCTCCAGCTGAATAGGTCTGTTCTCCATGTAGCAGATGGTACACAGTGGACAAACCAGGGGGTGCTGGATGCCCTGTCCAGAAGTAGTGTCCATGAGCTGGTCTCTGAGAGGCAGGAGGGGAGAGGGCCTCTCGGGGTACAACAGAGGGAAGGGTGATCCAGGCTTGAAGAAAAAGGAAAGCCAGGGATGAGAGGCAGGGATGGTCACTTGCACGTTTTTTGCCCATGTGAGTCTTTGCAAGGGGAATTCCCACCCCCTTATCTTAATTATGTCCCTGACAACCTGGCATTGGAAAGGCCAACCAAAGAAACAGAGCCTCATCCTTCAACCAGGTGACACTGTGAGCCTGGGGTCAGCCAGAGATTTGGAGCCACACAAAGAAACTGGATTGTGCAGGGAGCACAAAGACACTTTAGAGTTACATCCATCCAGACTAGCAAGGTCCTCAGGCAGAGGCTTTAACCTGAACTCCAAGGTCCCACGGTGGCTTCTGGAAGTTTGACAAGCCTGCTGGAACTGTGTACAATATCACCTGTGTGATCCCAGTTGGTTTAGGAATCACTCGCTGTTTACCTTCTCAAACTCTTAGTGAGGGCTTGAAATCCCCCACAAGAAAAGACAGGTTCGTCACTCGTCTATCTTTTGCCATCACCTTGGCAAAGATAAGTAAGTGAAATAAAAAAGGAAGGAAGGAAGGAAGGAAGGAAGAGAGAAAGTTAAAAAAGAGAGAAAAATATGTAGCCACATCTGGGTTTTTATGCTAGGAAAATATGAAGTCTAAAACAAGATGGTCAGCATACAGTGGACCTTGAATGCCTAGATTACAAACAAATTTCAGCTTTGATTTAAGACTTCCCAACGTTTTTACTGTGAGCAAATCTCTTAAGCAGAAATGCAGAACACAGGATCTGAAAAAATTCAAATATATATAGATACTCACCAAGAAATGTAAATAAATTGCTGGAACTGATGACTTAAAATGATGCCTATTCTGTAGACGTGATTTTGAACGGCAGTCAGAATGACCTTTGTGAAGAACCTGTTTGACTGTGTCCGACCCACTTGAAGCACCCAAGTACCTTTGGACTCATTGCTCTTTGGGAAAGGCTGGCGTCTTTGAGGGGCCTGCAGAGCGTTTTCCTTCTCATACACATCCCGTCCTCCTCTCCCCTTGTGACTCTCAGCTTTCATCCAACCTGTTGGCAAGGTCTATTCCTCCCCAACTCAAACCGTCTACACCTCTGCCTGAACTCCCTTCTTTACATTCAGTAGATCTTCCTTGTCCCTCAGCACCCAGTTTAGATCTTTCTTCTCCAGGATGCCTTCCAAGACCCCTCTTCACCGGGACCAGGTCACAGTGGTATCATTCTGGGAACGCACAGGATTGCTCCTTCAAGGTACCTATGAGTAGAGTAGGACCCTGCGTGGTTTGGGGTTTAGAGATACAGGATGCAAAAAGGCTTGGGAACATTCCAGAATGCAAAACAGATAGATCAGCCTGGGTCAGCCCCACCGGCCTGTTCTTCAGATCGTCCCTACGAGACTCCTGGCCCTTTTGTCTTCTTTACTTCCCACTCCACCCGCAGGATGGACCATCAGCCACCTCGAAGATGAGGCAGCTTTGGGAGGTCAGTTTCCTTAGCATGACCAATCCATGCAGTGTGGGAGCTGGGGTCCGGCTCCATCCCTTTATTTATAAAATAACGATGAGCTCAATTCTCAGTGACAAAGAGGAGGGTGATAGGGGGTAGGGGGCACATGTATTGACAACCAAGAGCGTTGCTACATTTACCTTTTCACTTTTTATTTGTACAAAAATGGTAAAATGTTTTTACAGACTCAGCCAATGGTGCTACGGAAACTGAATTAAAGCAACCTTAATTAATATGTCAGAATACAAGAAATGATGAAAATATGTATAATTAAATTCTTGCACTAAAACAGGATTCGAAAATGCGACGGAAATAGCAGCATGTGTTTTTCTTTTTCTCTTTCTCCCCCTCCCTTCCCCTTTCCTCCAGAAAAAAAAAAATAATAATAATAAAAAAGACGTGTTGAGGCTATAGCTGCTGCCACCTGTGTCGACCTCGAAGATGATTGGGTTGCTGGTGGGGACAGCCCGGTCACCCCAAAAATTAGACACAAATCATGGAGATTAAACATTCTCCCCCAAAGAAGTGAGAGAGTGGCATGGACATATATACACTACCAAATGTAAAACGGATGGCTAGTGGGAAGCAGCCGTATAGCACAGGGAGATCAGGTCGGTGCTTTGTGACCACCTAGAGGAGTGGGATAGGGAGGGTGGGAGGGAGACGCAAGAAGGAGGGGATATATGTATACATAGGGCTGATTCACTTTGTTACATAGCAGAAACTAACACACCATTTCAAAACAAGTATACTCCAATAAAGATGTTAACAAAAAATTCTTTCCCAATCAGATGCTGGCTGCCTTATTTTCATAGAAGATGCCACAGGCTGTGTGTATGACAGCTGGACAGGGTGGCTCTCACACAGCAGTAAGGCTGCTAGACACAGGTGCTTGGAAAAACCAACATTGGGAATAAATGCACAATTCTACTCGGGGACAATACTGAGAGTTATTCTTTTCTTTATTTACTTTGGCTCCCAGCGTGGCACAGAGGTGTCCCCAGGCACGACCCTGCATGTTGATGAGGCCATGAACCTGGATTTGACCAAAACGCATGGGGCCCCATTCATCCAACCTGAAGTGTGGCTGCATCCCTCGGGCCCTGATCTCCCTGCATCCAGAAAGTCCTGAGGACAGAACTGACTGTTTGTCCTCAAGAGGGAGAAACTTGGAGCTTCCGAAGACCAACAAGGGACTCAGACACTGAGGCGCAGGCATCTTGTCCTTTGGGGAAAGAAAGGGAAAAATCCATTTCTGGTCTCTGGAGATGGTGCATAAAGAAGCCGATTATTTTGGTTTGTCTGAGGAGGGAGTTGGACCATTTGGGAGATTTCTTTCTGGGGTTTTCTGCCTGCTTTACCCCCACGAATGGCAATCCCCCCACACTGCCCTCCAGGGATGAAAAAGGGAGGCCTTTCTCAAAGGGGTGGCACTTCTTATTGGGAACAAGATGCCCCTTTTTTGGGGAAATGAGGTAGGTTATTCATAAGCACCAGATGAAAAAGACCAGTGTCTTTGTGAGTCAAGATCTACTCAGTAAATGTGAAACTAGGATGTTCTGGGGCATCTGGCCCGTTACAGGATTTGGAGATGGATCAAGAGTCAAACCTTGGTTTTGTCACCCACTCTGGGTGACCCTAGGCAAGTTACTCACCTTAGGACTCAATTCTCTTACCTGTAAGTTGAGGATGATATTACTTGCCTCCAAGTGTTGTAGTGGAAATTAAACAAAATAATGGATGTAAAGACCTGTGGTAGATATGGAGATGGGCTGTCCAGATGGTCCTGCCAGGAAAGGGTCAGCAAGCAGCTCCCAGCTCTCAGACCCTCAAGCCTTTCCAGAGACAGCCCACAGCTGGTGACTGAGGTTGTTGGTGGTGGAGAGGTACCTGGACCTGACCGTCTGTTCAGATGGGGGCACCCTGGCCCATGAGGAGCAGTGTTCCTGCCAGAACGGGGCTGGCCATGGCTTTGCTAGGCCCCCATCATGGTCTAACTCCTCTACCTGCTCTCCTGTTTCCTCTCCCTTCCTTCCAAGGTATTGATCCTTCTATAAACATCTTGCTTTCAAACTCTATGTCAGCATCTGCTTCTTAAAAACTCAACCTCGACAAGATCTTCGCTCTACTCATAGCTCGGAGTGAGGGCACAAAATGAGGGCTTAAAAATTGCCCTAACAGGTCTCCTGGAGAAGTCACACAGAAGGGGGTTACATCTAAGAAAACTCATGCCTTATCAGTGGTCCTTTGCTTTTCCCTCCCTGAAGAAACACCAGATCCCTGAGGAAGGGCCCTGGACTGCTGGGAGCCTATGTGGGTGCGGGGGGAGAATGAAAGAAAACGAGAAAGAGAGTTAGAGAGAAATTGTCTGTTCAGCAGTCCTGGATTTAGGAATGAGAGAATTCTAGTCCCTGGAGCCGTGTTCCCAGTGGGGTGAAGACTTTCTCTCTTCACAGTCCAGGGCCAACTACCCTGGTGGTCAACTCACTGAGGAATATTCTGATTATTAATCCGGATTCCTGAGTCCTTTGCTAGTAGGAAGAAAGGGCACAAAAATAAACCTACTCTGAGTGCTGGGAGTAAATATTCTTAATTCTGACTCAATACATTGGCATGGCTCCGATGCCAGCTCCACCATTTGCAAATGGAGTCATCTGATCTGTGTGCTTAATATTTCTGAGCCTCAGTTTCCAGACTTCTCTTAAGGAACAAATGAGTGAAACAAACATGGAAAATGCCCAGCACGTTCTAGGCACTGAGTGGAAGGACAGGACATGGCCATTCCCCTTCGTCCTGTAAAGAGCCTGGCCTGGGTGAGGAGACCTCTAAGTTACCTAAAGGGGCTGCCAATTTTCTTCTGCCTGCTGTGCAGCTTTGGACCATCCAGTTGGCCTCTCTGAATTTGAGACATCTTATATCTAAAATTTGTGTCAGATGGTCTATGAGCCCTAGTTACTTCTTCCATCTCTGAGTTTCTTTACCAACTGCCAGTGCCATTCATTCACGAGGACTTGGTACTTCCAGTTCCCTGCATTCTCTATGACACCAGCACATAGTAGGCATTCAGAAAATACTTGAGTGCATTCAACAATGTGTGGGACATATCTTTCCAGCACTGGAAGAACTTTATTTTTTTCTGAGTACCTGTGGGCTTTTTGAGTGAGAAAGACAAATGAATGCACATGTTTGTTTAAAGTGTCATGCCCCATTTCTTTCAATTCAACACAAACCAACTCAGCCAACACAGCTTGAGTGCATCTCATGCTATGTTCCAGAAACTGTGTGTTCTCTAACCTTGCTTGAAGTGTTCTCAGGATCCCCAACCTTGTCATGTCAAGAGTGTTTTCTGCAGAAACCAGTGCTCCCCCCACCCCAGCACTTTCTGCGTTGATTGGCCCTATCACTGCTCAGAGCCACTATCTCACCCTCTTTCTTCTCTGGCCATTCGATCCTCACCACTTTCCCATAACCTTTTACCTGTTTCCCCACTGCTCATATGCAAAGCAGGCACTGTCTTCTGTTCATTTACCAAGGCAGTGCTAATGAAAGGTGAACCACTAATGGCTAACCACTTTTATAGAAATACTAGGGAGATACCAAGAGGATTTCAACCTAGGGAAGGACCACTCAAAGTTTGATATCACACAGTATATCAGACACCACTTCATAGAGTAAACTATCCATTCCCAGCATGGTTAGTTGCCTCTGGGATGCTTCTCCTTAGCCCCTGTCACCTCCACGGGGCTGGTGCCCATCCCATGCTCCTATCAGGGACCTCCTCCTCTCTCAATGGTCTCCCCCGTCATGTTCCAGGGAGGTCCTGGAAACTATCTCTAATCAGTTCTACACTCTCAGAGGAAAGCATCGATTCACTTCATACTATGGACAAAGAATGTCTCCTGCCATGTCAGTAAACAAAGGATGTTGTGGCCATCGAGACAGCAGCCACTACAGCCTCCCTGACTCTGCACTCTGAGGGGAGTTAGGATGATACAAAACAGCATACTGGCCCGAGACAGGTAAGGTGCACATCAAAGGAATGATTTCTATGAGCCTGGACTCTTGCATCTTCCCATATACAGAAAAGTGCTAAATTGATTAACTTGAGATGTCTATGATTTCTTTCATTAGCAGTAATCTTTTAATGTTCCAATTACCTGGTTTTTGTTGCAAAACCCCCTATATATACTCCTCCCCCCTAACTTCTTCAGAACAATCCCTTAGAGCCATCTGAGGGCTGACTCCCAGGCTTAAGTCCTCAGAAAGTTCACCAAATAAAACATAATTTTCAACTTTTAGGTTGTGCTTTTTTTTTTTCAGTTGACAATCCTTATATGCTTATATGAGGTAGAAAAGAAGGATAGGAGGATAGAAGGAAGGAAGGAAGGAAGGGAGGAAGGGGGGAAGTTAATAATTTTATTATACAGAGAATTTTCTCCTTATTGTCTCAAATCAATCCTTTAAAACTAGGCTTTCAGCCGTCATAACCAACAAGCCTATTAAAGTCATGTCTCAAATATAAAAACAGTCCTTTTCTGAGGATTGATTTTGCCTGCTCCCACCCATCCCCACCTCACAATTGGGATAGAGACAGGTCTAAAGATATCTTTCAAAATAGCCTTTTATTTGCCCTCACAACCCAAACACATGCACACAGATATGGATATAAGCACACTGAGAGCTCGCGGTAGATTCCAAGCTTTTCTAGGAGCTCTCCATGTAACAATTCACTGAAACACATGACAGTACAAGGGAGACTCTAATACCCCAATGTGACAGATGACACGACTCACCTAAGAGACAGGTGATTTACCTAAGCTGCTAAGTGGCTATCTGGGACCTGAGTCCAGGTAAACTGGCTCTAGGGTCTCTGCCTGAGAACCAGTCCTCACGTGACATACGTGCAAAACGATACAGTCCTGCCATTTGCTCTTGGACCTCCCCAGTGCTAAAGAAAAAGTCCTTTCTGAGCTTACATCACACAGACCCTGCTGACACCAGTGACACTTTATGGGAGTAAAACCACAAACTCAGACTGGGACTTGAACCCACTGCCTTGTTTTTTTTTTTTTTTTTTTTGCGATACACAGGCTTCTAACTGCTGTGGCCTCTCCCGTTGCGGATCACAGGCTCCGGACGCGCAGGCTCAGCGGACATGGCTCACGGGCCCAGCTGCTCCGTGGCATGTGGGATCTTCCCGGACCAGGGCACGAACCCGTGTCCCCTGCATCAGCAGGCGGACTCTCAGCCACTGCGCCACCAGGGAAGCCCCCCACTGCCTTTTAATTGAGATCACACACCTGGTCTCAGGACTTAATGATGCTCATGTTCTTTATGTCTCATCGCAGAAAGAATTCAGTGAGAGACAAAGTGATAGGTAAGAAATGCATTTATTTAGAGAGATTTACATTCCATAGACAGAATATCCCGAAATTTTTTTTTTACATCTTTATTGGAGTATAATTGCTTTACAATGATGTGTTAGTTTCTACTTTATAACAAAGTGAATCAGCTATACATGTATATATATCCCCATACCTCCTCCCTCTTGCATCTCCCTCCCTATCCCACCCCTCTAGGTGGCCACAAAGCACCGAGCTGATCTCCCTGTGCTATGCGGCTGCTTCCCACTAGCTATCTATTTTACATTTGGTAGTGTATATACGTCCATGCCACTCTCTCACTTTGTCACAGCTTACCCTTCCCCCTCCCCATACCCTCAAGTCCATTCTCTAGTAGATCTGTGTCTTTATTCCAGTCTTACCCCTAGGTTCTTCATGACATATTTTTTTCTTAGAATGCCCCGAAATTTGGGGTGGTTAGATTTTATGGGCTGAATAATTTCTTAGGCTAATGAGTGGGAGGATTATTCCAACTATTTTGGAGAAAGGGCAGAGATTTCCAGGAATTGGGCCACCACCCACTTTTTGGCCTTTTATGGTCAGCCTCGGAATTGTCATGGCACCTGTGGGTGTGTCATTTAGCTAATGTATTACAGTGAGTATACAATGGCTCAACGTCTACTGGAACTCGAAACTTCCATCATCTTGGACCTAGTTGGTTCTAACCAGTTTATGTCCTATCCTCAAAGCCTATGTCATTCTTTTAGAGGTTGTGTCCTGCCCCCTTCCCTCCTGTTTCAGAAGCAGACCAGGAAGTACTTTTGCTCATGACTTTGAAGAGCTGCCCAGGATTTGTCAGGAACGCACCCTCCATCTCTCTGCCCCTGATTCCCACCCATGACAGAGCTGGGAGAATCACTGTCCGGTTGTTTCTGCAGGACGCTCTGGAACTCATTCCTGTCCTAGGTCAACCCATCCAAGAGTCACGTCTCTGCACAAATTTGCTTTGAATGGGTTTGACCGTCACTCCTCTGTACTGACACTGCCGCCAAGCACCAGCTCTCTCTCAGGGGTCATGTGATAAACCACACCCTAAAAACGAGGCTCTAGTCACTACAGGCAGATTTTGGAGGACATTGTTGAAGAGCCTCAGAAACACTTTCTAGATCCTCTTTTTGGAAAGAACAAGACTTCTCTGGAGGAAATGATCTGTTTTGCTTTATGGATGCAGAGACTCATGTAGATAATCCTGTTTTTCCAATTTTGGGTAAACCCAAGACCACGTGTGACTTCCAAGAAGTACTCAGGGCCTCATTTTGAGCACTCAGTTCATCCCAGGGGAAGATCTTTCTCCCTCAATATTTCCCAATTTTCCCAAATTCTTTTCTTATATCTATTTGGCTGTTTCAGGTATATTTCTGCCAGCTTTCTCAAGTGCTTTGGGGGTGAGGTGGGATACATATAAATAATAAAATTAAATTGCAGATAATTGTTGATGTCTTTTGAAGTTTCAAGGATGAGATTTGATGGTTCAGCTGGGTTGGGCTGGCCTGCTCTTGTCCAAGGCCAAGAAGCAAGATTTTTTTGTTTTGTTTTGTTTTGTTTTGTTTTGTTTTGCTGTGAGCAGCAAATGAGGTAGGTGAATTTGCAATGGACTAAAGAACACATCCTATTAAGCTTCCCTCCACGTGGCTGGAAGACTCCCCTAGTTTTCAAAGTAGCCAAAGGGCTGCCCCAGAAGGCTGGTTGATCAAACCTTGTTAATAGGCTTGGGAAGTGCTGGACCCCAGGCTGTCCCCAGGCAGGGAAGTCGCCAGTCTGGGCTCAGAGGTGGGAATCTGGCCCAGCTGCTGGTGGACAGGTGTTCATGCCTCAGCCTTGTACCCTGGCTCCCATGGGAGCTGCTGAGGGAAAAGGGATCAGATGTTCTCATGGGTGTCCCCTTGGACCCATGAAACCTAAGCTTTGTGGGGGGGGAGTAGGGCTCAGGCTTCACCAGCAGCTACCCTTCCAGCTGGGTCCTGTGTAATGCCCACGGTGTGTGTGTGTTGGGGAAGGGGACGGGGTTACAGGCCAAAGCAAACTGCACAGCAATGGTGGCATCTTATCTTATTGTATTTGTTTATCATCTGTATCCCCTGCCAGACAGTATAACATAGAGTCCATATGCTCTATGAGTGGATAACATTTGTCTGTCCAGTTCACCAGTATACCCCAAGTGCCTAGAATAGTATTTGGCTTATAATAGATGCTCAATAAATATTTGTGAAAGGAAGGGAGAATGGAAAGAGGGAGGAAGGGAGGGAAGGGAGGAAGGAAGGAAGGAGAGGAAAGGGGGAATTTGAAGTTCCCAGTATGCAGCTGGTCTGAATGCACCTGAGCGAATATAGGAATGTATACAAATAACAACAGTATATATTAGGATGTAAAATATGCCTGATAGAGGTGCAAAGGATATTCTAGGTGAGCTAAAGGAGATAGAGCTGGGATTAAGTCCAAACAGAGCCAGAGAAGATTTCTCAGATGCGGTGACTTTTTTATTGTGCCTTGAAAGACGGAAGATGATCATTTATGTTTTTCTTGAAATATTTTCCTAATTACAAGCAAAATGCTTTCTCATTAGAGAAAAATTGGAAAAAGGCAGACAAGTATAAAAATATTAAGATCTCTCATAAATGCATCACCTAGTTGAAACCACTATCAGCATTATAGTGTATGTTTTAGTCCAGTCTTGTTTTTTTTTCTGTATTTTTTTCATAACTGAAGCCATCATCTATGTATTGTGTATATTTTAATTAATACCATATAATATGAATTTTCAATATTTAAAACTCTTAGAAAGTATTTTTAATAGTTATATCTAGATCATCACAAGGATATTTCATAATTTACTTGACCATTTAAAAATCACTTTCTATTTATATCAGCAAAATTGTTATTATTATGGTTAATGAGTTGGGAGATATCTTTCTAAAGAATTATTCACATTTGGACTATTTCCTTAGAATGACAAATGAAAATGGAATTAGTCAATGGAATATACACTTTTAGGCTTGGAGATAAATGAAGGCAAGGAAGGGCAGGAAGAATTTCATACACTTGGAAACGATCTCCAGAGCCACGCTCCTTTCTAAATCGTGAGTTGAAAGGTGAGATGTGGTGCTGGCCACGGTGGCCATGATTATGGAGAGGGGGGTGATGGTTTGAAAATGATGATGGTGGTTGTCATGGTGAGGATGTGGGAATGGTGGTAGAAGTTGCAGTGATGATAATGGTGGAGGTGACGGTGGGGAGTAGGGAAACAGTGGTGGTGGATGAGGTAGTGATGGTGGTGCATGTGATGACTTGATAGAGGTGGTGAAAATGGTAGTGATGATTTTGGCATTGGGGGAGGCTGATGGTGGTGATGTACATTCTCCCATTGGAAATGTGACAGTAAATAGGGCTAAGGGAGAGCTTTCTCTCTTTGACTTCTCACCATCCTGCCAAATTCAGTTGAGTTAAGAACATTCTGTCAGTAATAGCCAGTGTCGAAATGGAAGGAACCCCCTGTTTGTCTGGGATTACAAAAATAATTAGGAAAAACAAGGTTTCTGGACAGTGCCACAAATGGTAGTCTGTGTGTAGACCCACACTCTACCTTAGTACATGGGGTTGGCCTCAGTCTTGCTTGTGACAATGTGCTTGTAAAATCACATGGTTTATGGATAAAATATTTTGATTAACTTATAATTCTGGTGAGTTCAACAATTATGTATTAATCATGTTTTGTAGTCTACACACACACACACACACACACACACACACACACATAATCTCCAAGGACACATAATCTCCAAAATTATGGATTCCCCTCTTTCCTATTCCATATATTTCTCTATATCAGGGATCAGCAAACTATGGCCCATGAACCAAATCCAGCCCACTGCCTATTATTTGTGTGGCCCACAAGCAAAGAATGATTTTTATATCTTTTAAGGGATAATTTAAAAAAAGAATCAAAAGAGCAGTAATATTTTGTAACACATGAAAATGATATGAAATTGAAATGTTAGTGTCCATAAATAAAGTTTTTTTGGAACACAGCCACGTTCATTCAAGGAAACATTGTCTCTGGGTGCTTTTACGCTACAGTGAGAGAGTCGAGTATTTGTGACAGAGACCATATGGTCTGAAAAGCCTGAAATATTTACTACCTGGCCCTTTACATAGAAAGTTTGTCAACCTCTGCACTAGAACATGCCCAGGTAAACAGGATGCCTCCGGGGACCCAGGCATGGATTTATGTTGTAAAACAACAAGAGCCTGGGCCCTGGAGTTTGCTATGACACATACTGCTTATGTCACTTCAACCTCTGACCTGGGGAAAGAGTATTTGCATCATAAATGGGACCAGCAGCATTTAAAAATTATTATTCCTGAAACAGAGCAGGACCCTCATGGCCTCAGCCTGCCTTTTGTCTGTGGAAAAACTTTAGCCAAAAATACGTTTAATCAGAGAAATGAGAAAATGCAGAAGCAAAGGAAAACAGTCAAACAAGACCAAATAATAGTAGCTTAGTCATTAAACAAAGTCAAAGATCTTTAGTTCCTCCTCAAGGGCTACAGATCATATTCTGAGCCATATCCTGTGAGCTGTCTTGTAGATACGGAAGCCCCCACCAGGTGGAAGAAGTTAACTACATGATGACCAGAATGTAGCCATGACATTAGCTGATAAAATTCTGAGAACTGCCCTCAAAGAAATGGGAACAAACTGACCCTGGAACTGAAGATTAACTGTACTGAAAACAATCAAGATGATGCTGATCAGACCACCGCACGACCAATTTCAAGATGAATGTCAGAGCTGACAGGGCTGTTTCTGCATGGAGCCCCCTCCCTCCGCCTATACACCCCTGAAACTCTCTTTTCAAGGCACTTGCCCACTGATTGGCAGTGGGGGTCTTGGCCTTTGGACATGAGTCTGCCCTCCCCTCCTTCCCCACCTCTCCCACCTCCCCACTGTCCCATTGCTGGTCTCCGGAAAGCAAACTTTCCTTTCCACCAATCTTGCCTCTCAAGCATTGGCTTTAGAGCAGTAAGCAGCCAGACCCGGCTTTTGGCGGTGTTACTGTGAAAATGTAGGGCATACGTTTCTATCTAATCGAGTTGAATTGAAACTTTTGCTTTGAGCTTCCTGGTAGCTTGATCAAAAAAGGACAAGATGGAGGGAAGGGCTGGGAGTTTGGGATTAGCAGATGGAAACTATTATATAGAGGATGGATAGACAACAAGGTCGTACTGTAGAGCACAGAGAACTATATTCAGTGTCCCGTGATAAACCAGAATGGAAAAGAATGTAAAAAAAAGAATGTCTCTATGTGTATAACTGAGTCACTTTGCTGTACAGCAGAGATTGCCACAACATTGTAAATCACCTACACTTCAATAATTTTTTTTGTAAAGGACAAGATATTTATGATTCCCATGGTCCAAAAATAGTAAAGTTTATAGGCGAAACAGACTATTGCCTGGCCTAAGCATCTTAAAGGGAACAATTCTCCCAAGAGATTTTGTGACGGGGCATGTACAGGGATCTCAACAATACCTCATGCTTTTTTGCAGCAGTGCCTGTGCTCAGGAAAAGCTGAGGTCAAAAAGTCAAAGGCCATTTGATAAAAGCAATTCTGAGTTGGGCAAAAATGGAGAGGACCAAGTACCAACTGCTCAAAGGATAAACCCCTCAAGAAATAGACTGTCTATGAGTCTTCTGAAAACGCCCTTCTGACTATCAGCTCTGTTTGATGCTTTTTTTTAATAAAAAAGAGTTCTCCCTCCTCTTTTACATCATCAGGCCCAAGAAGCTTCATTGTTTTCCTGTGGGACTGAAGGGTGGGCTGCAAAGAGGAGAAACCCAACATGCCCATCCTTGAGCATTTAACCCAACACACAGGCTGATACTCACTAAAGCAAATAAATCATCATGTATTTTCAATTAGTTTGCACTCCTACTAGCTGCTGTCCTGAATAATTAGGAAAACAATTCGCATTCTGCCAGGAGCTGATCTGAAGTGTTATCCTGGCATAATTATCTGTCTGCAGTTCAGTTTCCTTGCTCCTCACAGGTCAGCCCGGCTGCAGGAGGACACCCAGAGAGCATTAATGAGCTCTCATTGAAGATGTTAAAAAGCTTGTATTGATCTGTTTGTCCAAGAAGGAGATATTTAAGCCTCTCTGCTGAGGGCAAGAGAGACAGCGAACCCTATCGCAGAGCTTTTTAGCAGGCCTCAGGGCTCCTGTCTTCCCCATCGTCCTCCCAGCAGGACTCCATCCGGAGGTCAGATTTTCAAACTCACCATGTTGTTTTATTCTCTGCTCTCCATGCCCCTCTCCCAGTATCTGTGGTGTGTGTGTGTGTGTGTGTGTGTGTGTGTGAGAGAGAGAGAGAGAGAGAGAGAGAGAGAGAGAGAGAGAGAGCTGAAGAAAGAAGGAAGGTAGCTCATTGAATGAGTACAGATCCATAAGCCTATAATAATATGAATGAATGAATAAATGAATGAGTACATTGGCAAGAAGAGAAAGCTCTTTCTTACCACAGGGTACCAACTAATAAACCCAGAAGGAAATAAGGAATTAGCCAATCACCATTCGGCAAGTATCTTAGTAAAACTCATCTAGGCATCGAAATATGATGAGAAACAGGATACCTAACTTCCATGTATCTTATCAGAGGATCCTTCTCAATTAGAAGGAAAAAAGAGTACCTTTACAGTGCAGAAACCTGGCGGATGCACCTCAACCAAGTGGGCAAAGGTAACATCAACAGTAATGGGACTGATTGCCATCACTTACCTCCCAGTACGACGCGTCCAGGAGGACATGGCATTGCTTCTGTGGCATTCCTGTCCAAAATGCATTACTTGAATCTAATCACCAGGAAACAGCAGACAAACTCAAATTAAAGGACATTCTGCACAATATCTGGCCTGTGCTCCACACCAATGGCAAGTTCATGAAAGGGAAAGGAAGACTGTGAGATGGTTCAGATAAGGAAGACCAAAGAGGCAGGGCAACAAAATCAGGTGTGGATCCTGGATTGGATCCTGGACCAGAAAATTAATTTGCCATAAAGAACAGTATTGAGATAAGTGGCAAAATTTGAATAAGATCTGTGGATTAGATCATAGTGCTATGTTGGTGTTAGCTTCATGATTTTGAACACTGTACTATGGTGATATGAGAGTGTCTTTATTTTTAGCAAACACACACTGAAGTATTTATGGGTAAAGGAGATCATGTCTGCAATTCACTCTCAAATGACTCAGGGAAACAAATAATAATGAGTGTGTGTGTATATACAAATCTATGCCTACAGATCTATCATCTATCTATCTATCTATCTCTCTATCATCTCTCTGTCCATCTATCCACCTATCCATCAATTATAGAGATTGTAATAAATATTAACTTAAGGAATCTGAGTAAAGAGCATACAGAAATTCTTTTCTTTCAACTTTTTTTCAAATCCAAATGTATTTTTTAATATTAAAAAATGGACATGATAAAAGGAAGAAGGGAAAGAGGAAGGAAGAAAGGAGAGAGGAAGAAAGGAAGGAGTAAAGAAGGGAGCGACAACCTGGTTTCCTCTCCAGCAATTTCCCATTAAGGGCACTGGGCTTGGTGAGAAGCACTTCAGCAGAAAAAAGACCAGTAAGGATCCCATGGCCTGAGCTACACTGTACCTGGGAATAGCCTTGAGCTGGGAGTTAGGAGACTAGGAATCTGGCCCCCACCCTGCTATCGAGAAACAGGGTGGCCCAGAGTGAGCCCCTAACCGTCTCTGGGTTTAGGGTTGGGTTAGGGTCGTCCTATCTACAGTAGGGCTGGACTGTAGCAGTGAAATCTCCATGGAGTCACAGGCTTTCTTTCGCATCAGAATAACTCAAGGGGCAGGGTAGACCCTTCCTGCACCAGCTCACCATGCTAGCTGGAAGAAAAAGAGGAAGGCAGCACTGGGGTGGGGAGGGCGTTATAAACCCAAAGCCAAGACCCCTGGACTTTGCATCCTGCCTCCAGCAGGTACCAGTTGTACAATTTTGGAAAACTGTCACACTTCTGCAAGCCTCAGTGTCTGCATCTCTGGAAGGAAGGTACCAATGCTGGGCTGCACACACACACACTGCATGGCCACCCGCTGAACGACACCTGAACTGGAAGACCCTGAGCAGGGCGATGGGAGAGGGGTCTCCAGGGAGATAAGACAAATGCAGACAGGTTAGAGTTGGTGCAGGTTTTGGAGTCAGAAAGGTATGGGTTTGGACCCTTAGATCTGTTATTTGTTAGTTACTCACTGAGTTCGCTCACTGAGCCTCGGTTTCCTTACCTGGAAAGTGGAAACACTATGATCTGTCTGGATAGTTGGGGGTTTCAAGAGAGTGGCAGATGCAAATGCTCTGGAATAAGCAAGCACTTGGGGAAGGTTGGCTTCCTCATCTCCCACTCCCACCCCACTCTCTCCTACCCCCTCAAAACAAGAGGTCATCACATGACTGTGTGGGCTGGTCGATGTTGGAACAATACCATCTTTGTCCCCTGGTCTTACCTAAGCATCGGATCAGATTCCATTGAAGTGACAACCCGCCCCCTTCCATCTGCCAGCTGAGAATATTTCATGTGAAACTGCTGATTTTTCTCTCTGAGAATAAAGGCAGCCTCCCCGCCCCAATCTCTGCATGCTCAGGGTAGATTCTGAGAGGCACCCAGCTAATGGGTGAAGGGTGTAGGAGCAGGTGAGCCCGGAGGCTCTGAGAACACACCTTTTGTCTCCTGAGAGGTCAACCAGCCGCGGCCCTAATTAAGAGCTTACATCAGAGATCCATCTGCCCAACTTCACGATGGCTCTTCATCGGAAAATATATTCCTTTGTCTCTCCCTGCCTGAGTACACAGACCTGTCAAAAGGTCACTGTTAAGGAGCGTGCGACCTGGGGAACCTCAGGAGGGGTGGAAGGGATGTGGTCAGCTTCACTGGTAGGACGAAGGGCCAACAAATTAACAATAATAATAATAATAAATACAGAAAACCTACCACCAAGAGCATGCACGTTTGGACTAAACAATCGTTTGGAACCTTTTGAGGGGCAGTTCCTATCAAATAATGATGCGTTATTGATATGGAAATTTTTATATTAACAAATGTGTGCTGGAAATGCTGTGATTTATTTTTTTTTTCCTTGGAGGGAAAAAAGTAGCTTGCGTGTGGCATCAATAATGATATGCTAATGACCTGCTTCCAAATTTAGATTTAAAAAAATTTTAATTGGCAAATCTCAGATGGCGCTGAGAAGATGGCATTCTTGGTGGTGACCCAGTTTTAAGGTCCAAATGTAAGGTTTAGTACATTTAAATTCTGGGACCTAGTACATTTACATTCTAGGATACGGACTTATTTAGGGGGTGGTGGATTAATTATGCTATTGGATCTGGGTATATCTCAGATTTAGAGCATCCTAGTTAGATAACATCCAGCAAATGTTAACTGGGACCTCCACTTCCCCTTTTCAGCACACGCACGCATGCACACACAGAAAGCATAAAAGAGTCCAGGTAAACAGTCAAAAATATTTTTCAAATAAAGGGTCAGCTTCCCTTATTAAAAAAAAAAAAGATGAATTACTTTTGTTATAATTTCTAAAATAACTTCTGAACCCGTATTTGTTTTCTTTATAACCTGGAATAAAAGATATTTTATTCTTTTGGATGTTATTGATCCAATAAATTACCAGCAAGGCAAAAATATCCCGAGAAGACTAAATTGGGATTTAAAAATAACAAAAAAAAAAAGAAAAAAAATTGGATAATAATGAATAACCCCACAGTCTTCCTCAGATTCATTCCTGTTTCCTTTTTGATCTTTCTCATCCCTTCTCTTGCTCATTCTTTTTTTTTTTTTTTTTTTTTTTTTTTTGCATTACGCGGGCCTCTCATTGTTGTGGCCTCTCCGATTCCAGAGCACAGACTCCAGACGCGCAGGCTCAGCGGCCATGGCTCACGGGCCCAGCTGCTCCGCGGCATGTGGGATCCTCCCGGACCGCGGCATGAACCCGCGTCCCCTGCATTGGCAGGCAGACTCTCAACCACTGCGTCACCAGGGAAGCCCGCTCATTCTTTCTTTTATTCTCTCTCCCTGTATTCTTTCCACTTCTATTACATTCTCCCATAATCAATCTCTCATTCTCTCCCTATTTTCTTTCTCCCTCCCTCTCCCTCCCCCTCCCCATCTCCTTTCCCCTCTCCCACTATTTCTTTGCACTTTCCACCAAAGCATCAGTATAGTGATACCCTGCCTAACCAGAATACAGCAGACGCCAGGTGGGGCTAAATCTCAGCACTTCTGATTAATCCATACAAACCATTCATCAAACGGAAACCTCTTCTTTGGTTCTAGATGGCATTTTGACCACGCCAAGGGTCAGAGTTTTTTGTTACTGGGAAGAAGAGTCCAGTGAAGAAGCCTAGACTTTCTGATGTGTCTGTTGGAGATACTGGCTTTGGACTCCTATCCCAGGGTGCAGACCCATGTGTCAGGGAGTGGAGTCCAAAGGCAGCCTCAGGGAGCCTCCTCTGGCCAAGGCTATTTTAATAGGGATGTTAGCTAACATTAGAAATATTCTGGTGATTGTCTCATTCCCATAAAAGTTTGGAGTTGGGAAAAAAAGTCAGTGCTCAAAAGTTCCAGTACTTAGAATGACTCTAAATGAGACAGTGGCAATGTGTCTAAGGCACCATATAATAAACAACAGCTAATGTTCAAGTGCTTTGCTAAGCATTTTAATCTAAACCCTGAATAGCCTTCTGTCTTCTAGATTCTGGAGTAGATAATTGTCTAAAGGCACCTTACAAGCCAGTGGCCTTTCAGGAAATTGGTCTTGCTCAAAATGTCCACTGAGACATGTGGTTCACCCCAAAAAGTCCTTGATATTTGCTCCCGTCCAAAATTTCCATGGAGACATTTGGTCCGTGGCAAAAAGGTCCTTTAAAATTTAGTCCTTCCTGTCCGAGACATTTGGTCCATTCCAAAGTGTCCTTGAAATTTGGTCCTGTCCAAAACATCTATTGAGATATTTGGCCGATGCCAAAAAGGTCCTTAAAATTTGGTCATGTCTGAGACATTTGGTCCATGCCAAAAAAGTCCTTGCAATTTGTTCCTGTCTGAAACATCCGTTTGATCCATGCTTCCTTAAATAAAACAAGCATTTAACTTTGTTTACATTTTATTTACATTATTTTTATTGTAATTCATGAAAAATTTTGAATTTCACATTTATTCCTGTCCTTCTTTGTCCTGAAGTTTGGCAGGGTTACTCTTAAATCAATGAACAATTGCTCTCAAGTGTATATTGACCTGATTTTTAGCTTTATAGTTGTTCTATCTGTTAGTATTAGTTATACAAAGTTGATTTTATTGGTATCCTTGTGAAGTTGGTGTCTGTATTTGAGTGTGACCACAAAGAACCTGAGTGATAACTTGTTCATTGCTTTGCTTTTTCTCTTTTAATACTTTAATAAATCACAAAATTAAAGGATGATGTACATCAGCTGTTGTAATTTACTATGCCAGCTTTCATCGTGGTGTCCATCCCGTGATCACCATTTAATACTGATGTATAAACATGTCAAGTTTCCAGTGGAATCCTGAAGCTTTTGGTCTTTTTCTGCCCCTGACACACATTCCATGGACATACACTCTTTCAACATAATCCATGAGGTCATCTACATTTTCTTCTGCATACTCTACAAGGTACTCAAAAGTTTCATTTATATCTTCCAAACACACAGATCAAAGTCCAAACAACATGGATGCACACCTATGAGTGTTACTGTCTGTTGTCATATATTCGGTGTTAGACCCAAAGATAACAATGATTGTGAAAAGTGAAACAAGCATCCTTTCACTTGTATATTTGGTAGGAGTAGTTGAATCACATTCATATGTGCAATCTGGAAATCCATTATGCACAATGAAGGGTTAATGTCAAGATCTTTTTCCAGTGCAAATGCAAGTACTTTCTCATATACATATATATATATATATATATATACATAGACATACATACATACATATATATGTATATGTCTTCTTGCCTTTTCATTGTTAGGACATAAATCTGGCATAGTACAATCCAGTACTACACCAGGCACAATAAAACCTGAGTGAACTATCAGTGATGTAGGTGTCATCACTGTGTCATGGAATACTGTCACTTAAATATCAAATATTGTCATAAGTTGTGTAAATAAGAATTCTTTTATCACCTTGAGCACCAGAATCATGTATAAGGAATGGTTCTCCACATCTGGTCACATACTCCTCTGGAATTTCAATTCCATGCAATGAAGTTGGGTCTGGAGGTCAATGTCTGTTTTGAATTCTATTTACTTGTCTCTTTAATGAGTTTCTCTCTGGGAGTATTAACGGGACCTCTTCATTCTGAATATCATAGGGAGCTTTTGGAAGTCCCTGCAATGGTGTTGCATTCGGTTCTTCTGCATGACCTTTGCACCTGAGGTTTTCCTTCCTTCCCCTTCTAAACCAGCATTGGGCTCATGTTTTCTGTTCCATCTGGAATGATTTTAATGTTTCCCAAATCCTGACTAGTTATACATCAGGCATTGCAGATTCTCCTTTCTTCACAGAACAAGTACCTTTTATTCCTGTTTCAGTTAAAGAAATGGAAATAGTGACAAAAATATTCTAAATAGCCTTGACTTTTCTTTGTGTGAGTATACTATTTCTGCCATATTACACTGAGTATTTTCAAATAAAGATACCATATTGCCAAGGGACAGAAGAAGAGCTTTTTTTTTTTTTTTTTTTTTTTTTTTGTAGCTATCTGACCAATTATAGGGGAAACTTTACTAATGTCTTATGGATTTGACATCCAGTTTGGTCAGGCTGGATCAGCCAGTAGGTAGGCACCAGACAAGGGCTTGGTGGTTCACACTGATTGACAAGTATGTGTGGGAATCGTGAGCACTAAACCCTCTCCAAATAGCAGCAGATGCTTCTTGCACTCTACCACAGTTGTGCTTCTACAGGGCGTTGATTCAAGGGAAACATCACTTGTTAACCCTGGGCAATGGGGTAGTTGTAGTGGCTTAATTAGATGCCCAGCATCTCCCTCATGGTGGCTATTTAACCTGTCCACTCTGCGGTAGGAGAGCCACACCTGTTCTCACTCCTCTGAATAATTAAGATGCTCTATAAGGTGTTTACATCAATATGTGCACCAGGCATTTTACATAGCAGCTTGACCAAGCTCCTCCTTTCAAACTCCACCCTTATTGAATGACCCAGCCACATCCAACTAAATGACCTGTGATGTATTAATGCACCAGTCATCATGAGATCCCATCCTCAACTCGTCACCTTCTATGCATTTCTCTAACTGAAGGCATTTCCTCAGTTGGCATAGTTAATATAAATCCTGTTTCTCTGCAAGCTCCAAACCCCAACCTGTCTATCTAACCCCATGTGCCATTACAACCTAGACTACCAAGGTAAGAAGTGTTCCTATTAACAATACAGCCACAACATAATAATTGGACTAATAAAATGTGCTAGTATTTTTATATATTAACTCTGTAAACCAAAAGTATAAATAAATGTTATGGGTCATATGAACCCAGGAATGTGTTCTATGTATAGAAATTTTTAATAGGACCAAATATGAAGGACCATGTGACATGGTCCAGATATGCTCATGGGCAATTTTGATAGGACAGAATTTCAAGGACTTTTTGGTGTGAACCAAATGTCTCAATGGTCATTTTGGACAGAACCAAATGTCTGATAATTGGTGAGGGGTGCATTTGGGACACGGCACTTATTTGGCTAATTCCTTAGACAGAACTGGAAAGCTAAACTATACAATTTTATCTCATCTGAGCCTCAAAAATACCTTCCAGTTGTATGGATTGCTAGTCCCATTTTATAGAGGAAAAACTGAGCCTCAGAGAAGTGACAGTGACTTTCCCAAGGTCATATGGCTAAAGCTGGTAGAGGAAGGGCAAAAACACAGTCTGTGTATGCCCAAAACTATTCTTTCTCTATTATCTTCCAGCTGTCTGTCCTGAAGCATTGGGTCCGAAACTTGTCTCTCTCCAGCCCCAGAACTTCTGGGGCAGCTGACCCATTCTTCAGGTTTGTACCTTTCCTGGAAGCTTGCCATCACCCTTATGCGGCTAGTTACATCCCCTTCTCACCTCGTTTACTCCTATCTACCCCTCTAACCTCAGCTTAGAAAACTCCTCCTCCAGGAAGCCTGCCTTGACACTCAAAAGCCACATTTAGTGCCCTTGCTCTGCCTCCCATGACATTTGACATCTGGTATCTCTCCACCATTAAATGTGAGAATGTAATAACACTCTAGTTCCGTGTCATCTTTTGACCTGCTTGTCTTCCTCATTTGGAATGTGAGCAATTTGAAGTCAGGGATCTTATTCTCTTAATAAGTTTTGATCAACAGAAGTCAGACACTATAGTTCTAGACATGGAAACAGACACTGGACTCAGTCTCTTCTTCTGTAGAGTTCATGTTCTCGGGGCTGAGAGGATAAATAGATTGACATCCCATGTTATTGAATCTCCAGGCACAATTCCTGGCACATTATAGGGGTTCAATAGATGCTTTTTGAATGGATGGATTAATAAACAAAATAACATGAATAAATTGATTAGCTTCTATAAAACAAAGTAATGTATTACCTCTGTATATAAACTACATGGGGACTCTTAGCCCTAATTACCGATGAGGAAACTCAGCCGGGGGTGAGAGTGTGAAGGGAGGAAGCAGGCAGAGAAGCCAAGACCAGAAGCTGAGCCCTGAGCCGGAGGCTCTGCATTGATACCTACCATTCACCTCTCTTCCAAGCAGCCTCTCCAGTTTGGCTTCTGGAGCTCTGTCAGTGACCAAAGGGTCTTATTATTTACATTACAAGCTTGTGTCCTTGTTAAGTGCTTTCTGGTGATTTACTGGCATGTTGATGAAGCAAACAAGGAAAATGACAAGGTACTTTTTTTCCTAATTTATTTTAATGTCTGGGTCTTGGTTTTCTGGTGGCTGCTCTAAGAATCCATTTGTCTGTCATCATGCACCAAACGTTGGAGAGATGATGTACCCCCTGTCCAGGGGGCTGAGGATTGAGAGGAGAGGAGTGCGGGGTACTGGATATGTAGATCAGTGGTTCCTGGAGCAGGGGAACCAGGGAAAGGAAGGAGGGAGGAGGTGACGGCATCAGCTGGCTAAGTGGCGACAACACAGGAGGAGTAGCTCCCCTGCCACTACGCAAGACAAGAAGTAATTGCAGAGACAGGGCAAACATCCTGAGCTGAGAGTCACGTAAGGTGTACGCTTCCCTTGCACACAGCTTAATATTCAGGGAGGCATCAGGTGCACAGTAAAGAACTCGACTTTCAGCATCCCAGACTCTAGTTCACATGTCACTGCTTCCTGACCCAGCAATTGTGGGCATGTCATTGAATTTGTGTCTGGCATTCCCCATTCTTACAAATGGGAAAAAAACAAAACAAAACAAAAAACACTACCTCAAAAGGTCACCATGGTATTAATTGACTAACTCTGTGTCAATGCCCAGTGATCCTCCTTACCAACAAATGAAAAAACACATTCTTCATCTCCACTCCCCGTATTTTACTCCCATTGGCCCTAATATTGCCACCAAATTTGAGACCTGTGATATCCAGTTAATAACTACTGGCATCAAGTAGCTATTGGGAACTTGAATGTGTTTAGTCCGAATTGAAATGTGCCATATGCATAAAATTCACACTGGCATTTGAAGATTTAGTTCAAGGAAAATAATATAAACTATCTCATCAATATATTTTATATTGATTACATATTGAAATGATAATACTGTGGATATAGTAGGTTAAAGAAAAAAATATTATGCCTTAGGATATGAAACTCTAACTTCTGCTGCTTACTTCCAAACTTAAACTCTGGCAGCCTGTGGCATTAACTTCATTTATGTACTGGATTTCTGTTCCATGTGAATATTGATCTTGCTTTTGATTAATGCCATGTATTCTTTACTTTTCTCTTTTATTAATCTATCTATCCTGCTTTCTGTTTTGAGGTGGTATGGGTACACTCAGCTACAAAGTGTGAATTCACCCTAACATTTTCCCCTGAAGTCACCATGCCCTTTACTGTGGCACCAAAGCTCTTGGACCCAGGGAGAAACTATGCCTTTTGGTGAATAATATATGGAGACAGTCTGGATGAATATTAACTGTGAAAGGTGTGCATTATTCATTTATGGTTCAATGTGACAGGGTTAAGCCTGATAGCACCCTTTTAGTAGCATTAGGCTCTGATAAGGCACCTGGCACTGCTGCCCTGTTATCTGACATCCCAGGAGCTCAATGCAAGCACTCAGGGTCCAAGCAGAGGCTCCAGCAAGGACATGAGTACTTAAATAAAATACATTTGAACATTTACAATCAGGGACAGCCTGGACAATTTTCGCTCTGACTGTCTCACTCACACACCCTTTGTTTTTCTTAGTGCTGAAGGATAATGAAGGGTTTAATGAATATCTGTTATGTGAATGGATATTTGAACAAACAAGTAAATAAATAAAATGGATAGATGAATAAATGAATTGGTGGATAAATGAATGAACAAACGAACCAACTAACTTGTGGATAATTTGATGGATGGATGGATGAATGGGTCAATGAATGGGTGAGTAAAATATTGAATGCATACATTTTTCTATAATTGGATGGATAACTTAAAGAATAACTGGTTGGTTAGTAGGATAGAAGGATGATGGATGAAGGAATATATGAATGAATATATGAGTGAATGGATGAATAGATGGATGGATGGATGGATGGATGGATGGATGGATGATGGATGGATGGATAGTTGGGTGGATGGATGGATGGATGGATGGACAGATTGTTGGATGGATGGATGGATGAATGACTGATGGATGAATGATGGATGGATGGGTGGATATTTGCGTGGATGAATGGATGATGGATGGATGGATGGATGGATGGATGGATGAATGGTTGGGTGGATGGATGGATGGATGGATGGATGATGGATGGATGGATGGATGGATATTTGCATGGATGGATGGATGATGGATGGATGGATGGATGAATGATGGATGGATGGGTGATGGATGGATGCATGGATGCATGGATGGATGCATGGATGGATCAATGATGGATGGATGGATGGATGAATGATGGATGGATGGATGAGTTCAGTATAATGTTTTAAGTGAGGTTTTTTCTGGTATTCTTACCTAATATATCTACTCTTCCCACTCGACATTCCTTTCTCCCTCTGCTTTACTTTTTCCTCTTAGTAATTACTACTATCAAATATGTAATATAATTTACTTATTTATTTTTTTAATTGTCTTCTCCACTACAACATGAACTTCAGGATGACAGAGAATGTTCTCTATTTTATGTACTACTGCACCCCAAGAGCCTTCAATAGTGACACTGCAAGGAGCAATAGAGGTCCAAAGGGAAACTCACTCTACTGAGTAAATTGTCCTGAAAGCCACTAGAGCACAGGGTGATGCGTGCCATAAGAGAGTGGCAGGGGCTATGAGACACCTGTCCCCAACTGTCTGGGATGTTGAGGAGGATTTCTAAAGGAAAGGGCATCTCAGTCAACATTTCAAGGACTGATAAGAAGGCAAGATGTGTATTGAAGGCAGAAGCTCTGATATGTACAGAAATCCAGGGATTGAAATGGAGGCCAAGTTTAAAGAGGATACTGGAAAGATGGCAGAAGTCAAGTAAAAGAGTCCTGTGGTTGGACAGAAATCACATCATAAAAGGTCCTACACTTCATGTTAGAGTTTGGATTCTATCTTATTTGCAAGGTTTCTAGGCAGTAGAGTGATGGACCCAGGTATTATATATCCAGGTCCAAAGAGAGTCCAACTCATGGCCTTTGTAGCCTGTACTGTAATGTCCACAAAGTCACATTAAAGGGATTCAGGCCACCACATTTTTCAGTGGGGAGTAGATCTTGATGTTTCAGTATGTCTTCAGTTAACTACTCACATGCTAAGATATAATAAAAAAAATAAATATTTGGTCTTAGTCCTCAGTTCCTGGCACAGAGTTCCTAAAACAATTGGAATTTCCTAAGTGATAGGAGTATCTTCTGTTATTGTTAAGATCCCCTCACTCTCATACCGGAGTTTATCCTAATGAGGTGACTTAGAGTGGGGGTCCCTAGATGACCTTAGGATGGGACTCATCATCAGGAAGACCAAGTGACTAGATGATTGTAACTTGCAGCCTTAATGACTTCCAATCTCTGAGAATAGAATGGGAGAGAGTTGGAGACTGAGCTCTGTAAACCCTTGAATAATGAGATGCAGAGAGCTTCCAGGTTGGTGAACACGTGGAGGTGCTGGGAGGAGGTACAACTGGACAGGGCATGGAAGCTTCCATGTTGCACCTCATCTCCCATACCTTGCTCTACATATCTCTTACCTCAGGTTGCTCATGAGTTTTATCCTTTGTAATAAACTGGTAAACATAAGTAAAGTGCCTTCCTGAGTTCTATGAGCCATTCTAGTTGAGAATGGGAGTTGTGGGAACTATAATTTACAGCCAGTCAGTCAGAAGTACAGAAGCAGGGGTGTCTGTAGTGGGGAGAGTCTTGTGGCACTGAACACTTAAACCTGTGGGGTCTGAGGTTAACTCTGGGTAGTTAGTGTCAAAACTGAATTGAATTGTTTGACATCCAGTTGGTATCTAGAGAATTGGAAAACTGATTGTTGGTTTTCAGAAAATACTGTAGACATGCATACATAACTGTTGCCTGTACAGTGCCCTAAAGATGTGATAAGACAAGCAAGTATATGTGTTTTTGAGACTTCATTTTATACATTTGTTAATTTCTTACCCAAGGAATGACATATCTAGGGCCAGGTGGTTGATGATAATTATTAAAATAGTATTTCCTAGCCTGGCTTTGTGGTTTCTCAAAAAGTACCTATTTATCTCAGGAGGCACTGTCTGAACTGCTTCCTAAATAAGTTTGAAAATTATTTTAAATGTATTTTTAATGTTAAAGATTACCTGACCTGACTAGCTGAATAAGGAATAGGAAGCAGGTGAGAACAAATTTTCTTACTAAGGTTTAAATTACTCTCCTTAACTTGCTTTATGATAAGGTATCTATCAGCCAACTGAAGTTGCCTCATTTCTTCACCTGTACTAATTAGTGTCTTTTATTTAACAGTCATGTTTCTCTTACTGTGCATGAGGAAGTTTCCAGGATTGTGGTAGTATCGTATCAATGGTCCAAATTAGTCACCTCTACCTGTATCTGTACCTTTTCCATGTGACTCACCAGTACCTGCTTACTGTGGGTAGGAGGATTTTCCCATCCCTTGACTTTGGATTTGGCCATTTGGTTTTCTTGTCCAATGGGTTGTTAGCAGATGTGATATAAGCAGAAAAACTTGCTTTCTTGCATCTCTACCACTGTCTTGAGAAGACATGCCTATGCTTGTTTGATGGTTTCAGAAGGAGGATGAGAGAGCCATGGAAGAGTCACCACATGCTGAACTTAGCCTAGAACAGTAAACGCATAGCTGACCACAAGGATGCATCCTGTCCAAACCAGCCAAGTCCAGGCTAGATCAGCCTCCCCCCAGATGATGGACAGTCTCATGAGTTAAATAAATGCTTGTTGCATCCTGCTGAGATTTTTCTGGCTGTTTGTAACACAACATTTTTTCAACATCAGCTAACTGATGCAAAGATAAGTCATAAAATCCTACAAGTGCCAAAATTCCAGTTTATGCCTGATGGCCTAGTGTGACAATATTCAGAGACTATTTTTTTTTAAAATGGATCTGCTTGTTGTTTTACAGAAGTAGATTGTTAATGATAAATTTGCATCACTAGAAGAAATTCAGTGACGTAATTGTTCGAAGGGGGTTGGAAAACGGTGAAATTACCAATATCTCAAATCCCTCTCAGGCTTGAATGTCCACTTCAACAAATGAGCTGTGTCACTGTGTTTCTGTTTCAATGACTATGAGTTAACCCACCCCACCCCACTCCACCCCCCAACACACACACTCTGAATTGACCCTGTACTTTTCAGACAAAGAGTCATTTCTTATTTCAGTTTTTCCCTTCAAATAGAGAAAGACGTTTCCAGGTAGGGCCTAAGAGGTTAGATTGTCAAAATCTTGACCCAGTCTTCTACGAAGGGCTCCCAACCACATAGTCTAAGTTGATGTCTTCAGAGATGTGTCAGGCTTAATATAATACAGTAAAGTTACACTATATTTATATGAGATGAACATAATTTAGATCTTATTGAAAGGCATCTCTGGGTTGATGATGTTCAATGGTCCATCATTTATCATGTGGATCAAGAGGCAAGACAGATGCTGCTCATTGGTTGACCCCAAAATCTTTCCCAACCTCCTTTTTAACACATTCCACTGTAAAAGTTTACAAAGGTAAACTTTCACTTTTATGGATTTCCCTGAAGCCAAGCAGGGTGTTATAGGTTTAACTCTATCCTCAAAAAGATTTGTTGAAATTATAACCCCCAGTATTTCAGGATATAACCTTATTTGGAAATAAAATTGTTAAAGATGTAATTAATTAAGATGAGGTCATACTTGACTAGGGTGTGCCCTAATCCAATAAGATCCATGTCCTTATCAGAAGAGAGAGATTTGGACACATAGGCATACGTGGAGAAGACAATGTGAAGACACAGAAAGAAGGTGGCCGAGTTAGGATGCTGGCAGAGATTGGAGTGATGCTATCACAAGTCAAGGAATGCCTGGAGCTACCAAAGGCTAGAGGAAGCCACTATTCTCCTCTCGAGCTTCAGAGAGAATGCAGTCCTGCTGATACCTGGATTTTGGCCTCTAGAACTGTGAAACCATAAATTTCTGTTGTTTTAAGCCACCCAGTTTGCAGTAGTTTGTTACAGTAGCTGTAGAAAACCAATATAGATTGGCACACAAAGGTTCAGGTCAACGACAAGAAGTAGAAGCCTACTAGGAACTTCTGAGAAAGGTTCTGGTTTTCTGATAAAAGGGACAAATGTGGCTGCTCCAAACCAGTTCCCCCTCTTTCCACTTTGAATACAGACATGATGATTTGGTTTAAGAGAGCAATCTTATACCCAAGCAGCAGTAGTTGATATACTTGAAATGGAATAGCAGAAAGGTACAAAGAGCCTGATTTTTAAATGGTATTGTTAAGCTGTTAATATTCTAGCCCTTCACGTCCTACATGTAGAATTTTAAGGTGAAAACAACTTCCTAATTTTTTAATTGAATAATTATTGGATTTTCTGTTATTGTAATCCATGGAATCCTTTACAGTAGAATTCAGCTTGCTCTCTCTTTTTGGTATATGCCAGAGGGATATGAATATCTCCTTGATTACTAACCCCTAAAACTTTTTAAAAGTTGTTTAAATAGGCAGTGGGTTAACTGATTTATTCATTCAACAGATACTTATTATGCTAGTCCAATATTCTAAGTGTTTGGGGCCTATCAGGAAATGAAATGGACAAAGATCCCTCTCCCTGTAAGACTTAGGGTTCACCTACTCCTTCCCCTCTGTGTACTTCATAGATCTTTCATTGGAGTGAATCTGGCATGTTGAGTGTTCTCCCTCATGAGTTTCTCAGTGTCCATACCAAGACCACCATCAATTTCCTCCAACAGAGCCTGCCCCAGGGAATATCGTCGACACCTTCATCAATCACAACTTAAAAATCAGACAAGAAGTAGAAAACACAAAAGCTTTGCATTTTCAATCACGGAGGTGGCTATCCTTATATCAGCCTGAAAAAAGAAAATATGTGGAATCACATGACCAGCTTTCCCTTCTCCATCACCTTCTGCTCTGGGCAAAAGAAGGCAAAGGACTGTTACTGCAGAGGAAGGCTTAGAAAACATCAAGTTCATCTTCACTATCGTAACATTTCAACAAATTTTTTGGCCTTTAAATATGACTTGGGGAGTCCTTCTAAATCTTGCCTCCTTGTCTTTCTTGGGCGACAATGTCTCCTTATCCCACTGTATTATTTTTTTCTTCTTTTTCTCACAGCCTGCTGTGGATCTTAAAATATTTTTAGGATTGCTGGCAGGTGTTCAAAGTTTGGATGTGTGTTAGGCAGACAGTCGTATTTATTGGTGCCTTTTCTGACTTGGAAAATAAAAAAGGTCTACATCTAAATTTAGTGAGGAGAAAATATCCTAAGTTGGGTCCTTTCCTGAAAGAGAAAGAGAGGGGGAAAAAATTCTCATCTTTTAATATTATAAATATGTCTTCTCAGATGAGAATTGTTAGTGTCATTTAAAAGAAGTAAGATTCAAGTTGCAGTAAAGGCAAAACTTTTGAAATAAGGAAGAAAAAAGAGTAGAATCTATAAATGGTTTCATTCAAAGGGCTGTTTTTAATGTTGCTGTGGTGACAGATTAAGAAGGAGAAACTTGAACCAGACCTTTGACCAGTTGTGGGGTCAGGGGTTGCCTCTGTCTGTGTTCGGACTCCTTTGACAACTTCCTGTCTAATTTGACTATTATTTGCGTGTCTGGGCACTGTCTGACCCCAGAGTCTGGAAAAATGAGAAAGGAAGCCTGCATTCTGATGCCATATGGACTGCAGTGAGGGAGGGCACGTTTAATCAAATTTGGGTGAGAAACACTGTTTGATCCCAGGTTAGAGAAAGAAGCTTGCACGGACTTTCCAACAGACTGCAGGAGGAAGGGTCAGATGACATGCATGGCCGTGATTTAGGACACATGGCCCCTGCCAGACGCTGGTATGGCTGCAACTAAATTTTAAATTTGGAAGCAGATCAATTATGAAAGAAGGAAAGAGAGGTGCTGGTGGCATTTCAAATTGCAAGTGGACTTCTGCCATGAAAGTCCAGAAAGACTAAATTTTCAAAATCCAAATAAATGCATTCTAACATAGACTCAGATCATAAGAAAATGGGCCCTTTGGGCAGAGATAAAGAATTTAAAAAAAAAATCATAGGTGTAGGAGAAGATTGTGTCATAGAGATTAATAATAATACACCAGTTTCATAATTTTCCATGGGGGTTTTCATTGCATAAGATTTATATATATATATAAATCATATATATATAATCATATGTATATATAATTTACTTACTAAAAATATAATAAATGTATTTCTCAATTTGGGGGACTCAAAAATTTATATAGTAATAAACCTGAGTTTCTGAACAGCATGAAATAATTTGCATGGCCATACAAAGTTCTTATAGCAATGGTAAACCCTTGACTGTATAACCTGTAGGGTCTTCTCATGTTAAATGAATACACTCACAGATCTGAGGGGCATTGGGTTTTGGTAAGAAAGTTCCTGGGACCAATGACCTCACTTGTTACAAAGGATCAAGTGCCATCATCTTGTTGACACCCAACACAGCCTCCTGAAATGGCTGGTAATGGAGGAGAGTCAAGAGTGGGTCTCAGAAGACACTCGTTCATCTTTGGATCCACAGAGAGAGAGTCTGACCAGTGGTCAGTAACCATGGCTGAGGGTTGGAGACAAGAACCAAGGTATCAGTTCAACAAACATAGTGCAAGGCAAGATGAGCAAAATACAATCGGACCTACGAGTCTGTAAGGGATTAGGGAGGAAAGTAGGACCAGCTCAGGGCATGGTTGAGAAGTGGGGGTCTTTTTGGAGAGTAGATTATAAGGGCCTGAGATGGGCCTGGAAGGATGGGTAGACTTAGGGAAGAGAGAAGAAGGGAAGATGAAGAACAGAGGGACCACTCTGAGTTCAGAGCTAGATCACAGCTTTTCAGATATCACAGCATTTGACCCTTTCCATCATATAGACAGGGAAACTGAGTGAGGGCAAAGTTCAGTAAGTGTGCTCTAAGTTACCTAGTTAGGTAAAAGCACACCTGTGTTCAGTCCCAAGTGATGTGATACCCCAAGTGTCAGACCCTAAGCTCACACCAAAAGCAAGGAACCCAAGTCTATGTTTTTTCTGGTTCAAGTTCAGAAAGAGAAATAATCTAATATCTAAAATGTGTTAAGATGCTCAGGCTTTAGAAATGCAAGCATGTTTTAGGTTTTAGTGAGTTCATAGGAAGATTAAGTGTCATAATCAGGGAGGTTTCGGTCTTAAATTCCCTCTGACAAAAGTTAGGCTCTTGGCAAAATAGACTTCTTTCCCTCTTCTAAGAACCATATTACAAAACACTTTGGTTAATACTTTGGAGCTACCCTATTAAAATATATCTTCTGGGGGCTTCCCTGGTGGTGCAGTGGTTGGGAGTCTGTCTGCCGATGCAGGGGACACGGGTTCGTGCCCCGGTCCGGGAAGATCCCACATGCCACGGAGCGACTAGGCCCGTGAGCCATGGCCGCTGAGCCTGTGCGTCCAGAGCCTGTGCTCCGCAATGGGAGAGGCCACAACAGTGAGAGGCTCACATACCGCAAGAAAAACAACAACAGCAACAACAACAAAATATATATATATATATATCTTCTGGCTACTGATTTTTTGTTTCTTTTAGGCAGGAGGGACATTTATGATGAAATATATCTCACAGAAAGGGACTCCATTTATTGAGCATCTACTATGTATTAGTGACTGTTCAATTGTTCATAAATGCATTTGATCTCATGACCAAAACTGAAGATTCATGTCAGTCACCCTGCTTTAGATCAGAAGAACCTGAGGCTCCCAAAATGGTGAGTCAGGTGGCTGCAAGCTGCAGTCCCCACCCAAACCTGTCTGCTCTGTGTTCCTCCCACTGTACCCTGCTGGGCCCCAAGTGGCACCCACTCCTGGAACGGCCTTTAAAGGAAGCAGTCTTATTTCCTACATGAGGGTGCCTGCATTTTAAATAATTTTTGCTGGAGTTTTAAAAATTTAATATTCTGGCATCATAGATGAGAATTAAAGAGAGGTGGCCACAGGGCTTCCCTGGTGGCACAGTGGTTGAGAGTCCGCCTGCTGATGCAGGGGACACGGGTTCATGCCCCGGTCTGGGAGGATCCCACATGCCGTGGAGCTGCTGGGCCCGTGAGCCATGGCCGCTGAGCCTGCACGTCTGGAGCCTGTGCTCCACAACGGGAGAGGCCACAACAGTGAGAGGCCCGCGTACCACACACACACACACACACACACACACACAAAAAGAGAGGTAGCTACAAAAAGAGAGCTGGAGTCCTGAGATCCACGTTGCAGACCATGTCTGGACGTGAACCATGCCAGTTCTTCCTTCTGAGCCTCAATTACTTCATCCAAAAGGGATGCAAAGTGTACTGGGGACCAAATCCTCTCTAAGGATTCTTCCACTGCAGGGAGATCGTGTCTTGCCCTTTCTTTCTTTCTTGGCATCCTCAAGAGCATTAGACCATTGCAGGGTGGTGTGGCAGGGGACATCACTGCTCACTTTTCCAAAGACTCGAGCCACTTTCTCCTTTCTTATGCTTAGGGACACTGAACCCAGGGTTCATGCCCTGGCTTGTTTTGTCCATGGAGGAGGTACTGGGGTCTGGCTTGGTTTTAAGACTCACCTTGCCCCTTGGGCCCTGTGTCCCATTTTAAGGCATGCCGTGGGGGAATGTCAAGCCCTTATTAAATATCAGGAGCCCTCCATCTGCCTCTGTCTTTCCTCTGAGATAACTGCCAGACAGCCAAGGTCAAGGCCACACAGGAGGAGGGGAGAGGGAGGGCTGGAGGCTGCCTATCTACAGGAAGCAAGACACAAAAATGCTGCTATTCAGAATATTTCTCTGCACCCTGTGAGGATCAAGCTCTGTGCACCCACCACACACACTCCCAAAGCCATGTTTTTATGTGTTGTTTTTTTCCCATTCATTTCATCATGTGGTCACGTTCACCTGAGAAGTGAGGACCCACTCTGGAGTCAGAAGAGGCAGGTGAAGGGGACAGCTTTTTCCCTGACCAGCGTCCGCATCCCATGGAGCCAGGGATGGTCGGCTCAGCTCTAAGCCTTACCCTGGGACTCTAGATCGGGCTTTCACATTATTTGAACCAAATGCTGATTGATCCAAAGACATAAGTGTGTGCATAACTTCAGAGAAAATTATTATTCTAAAGGAGAATGATAGTGATGCATTAGGGCAGAAGGAACGGTTTCCCATGCCCCTGGCTTTTCAACTCCTAGCTGGTGGCCCTGGAAAAGTTACGTCACCTCTCTCTGCTGTGGGCAATAATAAAAACTACTGCTGTGGGTTTTGGTGAGGACTGAATGGATGAATACCTAAGAACAGGGCGTGGTCCATGGTAAATGCACAACAAACCCTGACTCTCATCCTCATCCTCAGTTTCGTCATCATCATTAGTAGAAGATTATATCATTGCCCTGAGCCTCTGTGTCCCAAATTGTAAAATCTGGATGAAAAAAAAAAGTTTCTACTTGTCTTGCAGGTCAGGGCTCCTAGTTTTGGGTTCACAAAGAGGTTCTGCAACAGCAACTCATAATCAGAGGAAAAAAAGAGCAGAAATTAGAAGGTGGCAAATAAGAAGGCACACCTTGCTTTTTGTCACTTGAAAGTCCTCATTTCAAGACTGTTCCCTTGGCTCCAGGAGCTCTTGTGTCATTATCTCCTGTTAAAAGGATTCAAATGACATTATTTGCATGGAAACTCGCATACCAAGGATGCCGCCTATGCCACAAAGTTGCATTACAAGGAAGGGTGATGAAGGATGATGACTGTGTCACATGGACTTGACATTCTTTATGTCTTCAAACTGAAAGTCAATGCTGGCAGTTCTTAACTGCTCAAGTCCCCTGAAAATATGTCACTTCTAATATGGAAGACCTATTTTAGGGTGCCATCTCAAGGCTCCTCAAATGGTGCTGACGTGTAGTGTCACTGTAAGCCAGGCAAAGTTTGCTAAACCAAGGTGGATGTAGGGAGCCTGCTCTGAGACAGCAAGACAAGATAGGTTAATCAACTACAACCTTTCCCCAACCAACGTCATCATGACTTGATGACAGTCTCTTCAACGTCTTTTAAAAGCGGTTTCACTTGGAAATGTCTGCAGAAAAAAAAAAATAGGGATGGCTCTGTTGATTGAAAGAGGGTGGCAAAGATGGGGGTGAGTTACAGACCCCAAGTGACCTCCTATTGGATGGAACCAGATCTGAAGGCTGGTCCAGAAGAGTGGATGCTCCTGTGCTGTGTAAAGCAAAATTCAGGGTGGTCCAGGAAAAGAGCATATTTGGAGAATGGAATAGGACAGAAGAAGGGACATGGGAGGTATGATTGCATGTCCTAGGCAGAGAGTGGGAGAGAAAACACATCTATCCAGAGACCCAGAAGTACAGTTATGATGAGAGATTTCAACGACGGGAAGAGGGAACAAACCAGAAAGGTGCTTTACCCTTGTGAGACAGGACAGGAGAGCTGGGGCCACGGACTTGTCAGATCTTCTCACGTGGGCTAATGCTGGGGACAAGTCACTCTAAATCCTCAAGTCTACCAGGCAGGCTAGGCACATGCAGAGCCAAGCAGCAAAGAAAAGAGGGAGTTCCATACTGATGAAAGTATTCAGAATTTTACAATAAGAAAATTAAGAAAGAGTTGGCAGTAACCCATAGCAATAACAACTGCAGCTACACCAACAAGAATGTTAGTGATCATAATGAAATAAGTACAGTTGATGTTATGGATACTCACCTCTTTCACACCACACTTTGTTTTCTGGACTGAACTGCTGCCTTTGGACATTCACCTCTGGGGTCTCTCTCACCTCCGCCTCCTGGGCCTTGTGAACTGAATGTATTAAACCTGGAGTCTCTGGCAGAGGCTAGGAGTGGCAGCCATCTCTCTGCCTGGGGCAGCCTTAACCTGCCTGAGCTGACCCCCCCCCCCCACCAGCTGACCCCAGGAAACAGCCCTGAGACCACAGCTCTTATCTTTGGCTGATGTGACAAGAGTGTCCACCATCCCGACTAGGGGATTGGAGAATGTGTGCTCCCACCATGCTTAGCTTGTGCTTCTGAGATAGCGGCTACCACCCACTGTTCTAGACAAGGGGATATCTGGCCATGCCTCAGGATCCAGAGCATCTTCTGTGAATGAGTCCCACCTCATCCTCACTGTGCTAGCACTGGGATCGTACATCATCGTAAGGACCAGAGCAGCCACCTATGTGGTGCTTCACTGTGAGCCTGGCCCTGAGATCGGTGCTATTTTTATTCCCATTTTACAGTCAGGGAAATGGAAGCATCAACAGAGACCCAGCAAAGTGCCTCAAATCACTGTGAAAAAGAGATAAGGCTGGGATTGGAAGTGTCTAGCCCTGAGCCATGCTCTAACCATTGCACTTACTGCCTGTCTTGGAAGGCGATCAGCAACTGGCTTTTTAATTGAATGAGGCATGGATGATCATGTCTTTCAGAGAAGAGTGACAAAGAAACCCTTTAGCAGGACATTTTTACCTGGTTCCCAGTGAATTTAAGAATTCTCATTTTCTTGCAAAACAACTCCCTTTCCTTTTGCAAACAACACACTCTGTGACGCTATGTCATACGAGGGTGCAAAAATCAAATGTTATAATTAAAATTTTCTCTGGGGGGTTTCCTGCCAAAGATAAGTCCCCTTGATGATCAAGAGACAAAGCATAAAAGTTGGGGGTTGGTGAAAGCTCCCTTAGCTCTTCTTATTTAATATTATTGATACCATTGAAATATAATTGAAACATCCTTCAAAGCAAGTTACACCAGCCACCCTTCAGCTTTGATATGGCTTTTTAATCAGGAGACATTGTTGCCTCACAATGAATATGGAAAGCATTTAAACTATTTTGTAGATGGAGTGCATTGCTTCTGACCTCAGCTGAAAGACCACATGAAAAGGAACTAAAAAGAATTCACTCTGGGTCCTCTGGGCTCCAAAGCACTGAGGGTATGTGGAACATGGTAAGGGCTGGACTCATCTGGAGGAAAGGATTAAGCATCATGTTAGTTGGAACATGAGAGGTCAGCTTTGCCTCGGGGGGTAGAGAGTGGTTTCTCAGGGCACCAGGGATGTCAAGGAGATCTTGGGCTTTGCCTTTGAGTAGCTGGCCTAATTGCTTTCTTCTGGGCATGTCTTAGCTCAGTGTTTCCCAAGTTGCAGTCAGTGGACCGCTGGTCCAGGGGATGCTTCTCCTTCACCTAATGCCCATCTGTCACCTGGGTTTGGGAGACATTCCACACTGTGAGTCACCAAGAAGGAATGTGAGTCGCATTCCCACTTGGTGACTCACAATGAACACAAATGTATCAAAGGCTCTGGAGAGTCACCCAGAAAAGAAATCTCTGTAAGATTTTAAAACTTAAAAAAAATCTCTGCAAGGTCTTTGTATTCTGCATCACATAATTTGGGATGAGCTGCCTGACTCAGAAAGGGAAAGCGTGTAAGGGGTCAAGGGTGGTCTGGAGTGACGTCCCGGTT
This sequence comes from Mesoplodon bidens, assembly GCF_964165515.1. Lineage (NCBI taxonomy): Eukaryota > Metazoa > Chordata > Mammalia > Artiodactyla > Ziphiidae > Mesoplodon > Mesoplodon bidens. The sequence goes on from NC_138178.1 coordinate 172,049,505, forward strand.
AGCCCTTGAACCTGTCTGCCCCAGGGAGGGCTGCCCCCTCCAAATCCCATTTCCTCCAAGCTCATCCAATTACACAAGTGACCAGGAGTAAATCAAATGTAATTAGTTGAGATTTTCTTTTATTTTTTTTAATAACAAGACATAGATGGTCTGATCTTATTAAAACAGGAGTTGGGAGGGTTTAAGACATAGAAATAAATAAGTATAATACAAAGGAGGATGAAGTCAATACCAGAGGGGGTGAAAGCTTCTCTAGATGGAGAAACTAGTGAAGGCAGGAGGGGAATCCATCAAGGAGGTTCCTGGAGGGAGAGGCAGGATGTAAAGTCCACCTTGAAGGAGGAATACAATGTTTGTGTGCTTCCTATCAATAATATCAATAAAAAGTTAATAATACTCTTCTCCAATTAAAAAAAAAATAACAGCAGCTCATTGTAAAAAAATTAGAAATTGTAAAGGAGAAAGGAGAAAAGTATCGCCCATCACTCTAGCACTGAAAGATAATTGTGAAAACATTATTTCATATTTTTATGCATTCTTTATACAAAACGCAACTGTCTTTGCAACACAGCTTATATATATTTATATATATGTGTATTATATATAATAGAAAGTCTGTGACTTTGTAACATCATTTTCTTTTTTTCAAATTATTGACTTATAATGGCAAAAGAAGCATATATTCCTTCCAGTCATTGTTTCCAATCATTTTCTAATATTTTTCAAGTTGATAGATCATGAATTGACTAAACAATAATCTCTTATTGGATAATTCTTTTTTCTAATTTTTATGTTTTTAATATTTTCTATACCTCTGCTAAAACATTTTTGTGCACACAAATTTTTCGATATATCAAGCTATACTCAAGGTAAATGGAGATCCTCGATGTCTTCATTAGCTTATTAGGGTATAGAGATACACATCAAGTATGGCATTGATTTGGCATCTTGATATGCAAAGTGTTTATCACCCCCATGGACATACTCGTTGAATTTCCATCTTTGTACCACAAAGATCTTCATTCAAATCCAGACAGACAGACAGACATAAGTCACCACTGTTTGGGGGGAAGAGGGTCAGATTTAACTCCAAAGCCAGAATCATAAGAATGAAATCTTAATCTCTTAGTTGAAAAATCATACTTCAGATATGAGACGGGAAAGTTTGGAAGAGGGATACAGGTGGAAGAAAGTGTGCTCCCTTGCTTTGCCAAACTACTGAAGTCCTTCAAACTGAAGGGGAAGAAAGAGAGAGAGAGAGAGAACATGTTTGTTGGAGGGAGGACTCTGCACCTTGTCTTCTGGGTCCCTAGCCCTGGTTCCAGACGAAGGTCACAGAAACCCTACATTGAATCTGGGAGATCCAAGAGTTAGGAGGAACTGTGCATACCCATCTCTTCTGGAATTCTCATTAACAGCAGACCTGTTTTATTGCTATCCCAGTACATCAAGGGGTGAGGATAGTAGGGAAAAGGTGGACAAGGCAGCATTCCCCCTCCCCACAGTTCACCTGTGAAAGTCCCTGGAGAAAAAGGAGTCATCCAGAACCCATAACAATGGCACAGAGAGTTGAGGAAGGGCCCAAGGTCTGAGCTGATCTAGTGATTGAGTGTGGATGGTGCAGAGTGAAACGTGGGTGGGGAGGCTGGGGGCTGAAGACTCCTCTGTGTAAGCAATGGGGGAAGGTGTGAACAGGGTGACCAGACCTGAGAGCCATGGCAAGGTGGGAGATCAGAGCGGGACCAAGAGGCAGACACCCCTGCCCACAGCTTCTCTGACCATATAATAAGCCCCTGAGAATTTCAGACCTACACCAAGAAGGTAAAATCCTCAAAAAACAAAGTAATTACATGTAGATTGTACTTTCACAAAGTTAGTTCTAAAGGGACTTCAGATTTGTCTGAATCCTCTCATCTTTTTTTTTTATGATTTTTTTTTTGATGTGGACCATTTTTAAAGTCTTTATTGAAGTTGTTACAATATTGCTTCTGTTTTATGTTTTGGTTTTGTGGCTGCGAGGCATGTGGGATCTTAGCTCCCCAATCAGGGATCAAACCTGCACCCTCTGCATTAGAAGGCGAAGTCTTAACCACTGGACTGCCAGGGAAGTCCCTGAACCCTCTCTTCTTGTTCATGAGGAGCCTGAGGCTCAGTTATTTGCCAGCACTCCCATGACAAGTAAGAGGAAGGACAGGAAATCAGATCTTTGAATAATCCCTGCCCTGTTGGTGGGGAAATCCACAGCAATTGGTTGACCACATTGGAGTCCAATGTTAGCAGTGTCTTAAGTGACTTATGACCACCAACAGGAGAATCAGGATGGAAGGCAAGGGAGGTCATGATAACACATGTATTGAGGTAATGATGACACAGTGTGGTCCACAGGAAGGGGCTGAGGCTCCCAGCTCATCCCAGTCAGTCACAAGGGACCAGACTGAGAAGGACACTTTGAAGCTCCCAGAGGCAGTAAAGCAATGGACATAAGAATTCCCAGTTTCTCTGGGCTTGTTTTTACTTAACATAAACCAGTTGCATTCACTTCTTTTGCTCAGGGTGTTCAGTCATTGAATTTCAGGATGGCGTAGAGACATACTAAGGATTTGTCATGCATCAGACCTTGGTTTCATTCCTGCCGTTTCCACTCTGTAGAGACATAAATCACTCAAGTCACTGTAAAATGGTGGGGTAATGGGTACCACTCCAAACTGGGTATCTGGGTATCGTGTGTGAAAGAGCAAGCACAGTAGGAGCTCAGTTCATGCTCAGTGGCTGACACTTGTCACACCATGTCTCTCTGACTTCTCATGAGTCTTCCTATAAATGTTGTTATTCAGTTTATAGACGAGGGAGGAAGGTTCACAAAGTTGGATAATTTGGAACAGGCCATGGAATAAATGTCCTGGCTGTTATGTATGTATTTCCCCTGTGGGGACTATTGAAAATCAAAATTCCTCAGCCCTTAGGCCACAGTGTTGGGTTCAAATCTTGGTCATGGAACCCAAGTCTAACCCATCCCTGGTCCTTTTGATTTGGAGCAGAAAGAAGAGCTCTTCACTTTTCTGATTGCCTACCTGGCATTGTCTATGGCTGGGTCTGGGCGACACAGAGTGGCTGGTCTGAGAGTTTTTTTTGTGGTACGTAGACCTCTCACTGTTGTGTCCTCTCCCCTTGCAGAGCACAGGCTCCGGACGCGCAGGCTCAGCAACCATGGCTCACGGGCCCAGCCACTCTGCGGCATGTGGGATCCTCCCGGACCGGGGCATGAACCCGTGTCCCCTGCATCGGCAGGCGGACTCTCAAACACTGCGCCACCAGGGAAGCCCTGGTCTGAGAGTTTGAAGGTGACATACAACAGAGTCAAGACACAACAAGAAGGAAAGTGCAGATCACAGGTTTGTTTATCCCTGGGGTAAGCTTCACCCCTGTCCCTCTTGTGATTTTATTCATGACTAATAACTTCCCTCCTGCTTTGGCTAAGTCCAGTGGAATTTCTATCACCTTAAATCAAAAGAATCTTGGTGAATATATGATTTGGACCCAGGTCCATCTAAATCCAGAGGACCCTATGTTCACTCCACTCCTCGAGAAGGAAGAAAGGAAGGAGGGAGGCAAACAAGGAAGAAACACTTTCTCCTTAACTTACCAATCATCAAATCAGAGCTCCCCGGGGTCTCTAAAGAGATGGCCTAGGTAAGCTTGAAATGTATGCTTGCATTTTCAAAAGAGCGCCCTTTCTAAATCACCTTATTTTGATGTAACTGCAAAAGGCAGTACTATTTTGGGTTCTTGCTATGATAAAACTGAAGCTGTAAGCTAGGGACTTTCATGAGAGATTGCACCGAAATGTCAACAGATGGCTTGCTAATCATGTTAAAAAATACTCATTTCTTTTCAAAAATGGCATTTCTCCCCCACCCAGTAAGTAGATCAGAAAGCAGTGTTTATGATATAAAACATATTAGTCACAATGCCATTTAATTACTCTACTTAATCATCAAGGTCATAATGATAATTGTTTCTAAAAATTAACACCTCTTCCCTCAGCAAGGAAAAGCTTCCAAAATTCATGGTCAGAAACACAGAACTGATGCATTTAAAAGGATGTGAGCATTAAAGAGGGACAAGAGTAACAACTATAACAACAACTATAGAGATTGTGTGTGATTATTCACAAAGCATCTTGCAATCACAGTCTAAGGAATACCAAACTATGTGTTGGTCCAATTTTGCCCAAACTTCCTATTTCTCCCCAGCAAAGAGGAGGGAATGGAGTCTTAAAATCATTCAATCATGATTCATTATGAGAGCTAACATATTTTCTTATAAAAACAAATGGGTATCTTTGTGAAACTGCTGGACCCACTCAAACATTGAAGGCCACATCTCAAGGAGATGGATTCTTTGCTCTTGTTTCTGACTTGCACTAATCTCTCTCCATCTGATCTCAGACTCTCCTGCTTTATTTAATTTTTGATCCTTTTCTAGCTTGTTTTACATGTCTTCTGTTACCCCAATTCTATTCTTTTTAAAAAATTTAAATTTAATTTTTATTTTATATTATAGTATAGTTGATTTACAATGTTGTGTTAGTTTCAGGTGTACAGCAAAGTGATTCAGTTATACATATGCATATATCCATTCTTTTTCAAATTCTTTTCCCACATAGGTCATGAATACTGAGCAGAGTTCCCTGTGCTATACTGTAGGTCCTTGTTGATTATCTATTTTATATATAATAGTGTGTATATGTTAACCCAATTCTATTCTTCTTTTAAAAAATTATTTATTTATTTTTGGCTGCGTCAGGTCTTTGTTGCTGCGGGCAGGCTTTCTCTAGTTGCAGTGAGCGGGGTCTACTCTTGGTTGTGGTGAGTGGGCTTCTCACTGTGGTGGCTTCTCTTGTTGTGGAGCACAGGCTTCAGTAGCTGTGGCACGCAGGCTCAGTAGTTGTGGCTCGCGGGCTCTAGAGTGCAGCCCCGCGGCATGTGGGATCTTCCTGGACCAGGGATTGAACCCATGTCCCCTGCACTGGCAGGCAGATTCTTAACCACTGTGCCACCAGGGAAGTCCCCCCACTTCTATTCTTAAGTGCCACACGTTCTTGGCTGTCTCACTATTCCTTTCCGAGAGTAGAATCTCCCCTTTCTGTTTGATCCTTTCAGGACCCAAACCCTGAAAGTAGTCTTCTCAGTCAGCATCCTTTAGCAGATCCCTCCCCACTTCCAGTACCCTTTTGAAGGATGCTTCAGATAACTGTATCATCCCAGCCACTTGGAGTTTTACCCATTAAGCTAGTTCACATATCATATGACTGAAGCTTATCTTTTTAAGCATCTCAAACAACTTTTACCTCTTTAGCCATGAAGTCCTTCTAAAATGAATTACGTAGGCAGGAAAGGAAATGAGCTTCATGTTAATTCTTCTTGATGACTCCAGGTTATTATTTGGGATTCTGATGACTGTACTATCTGCGTGACTTCATCAGAGCCACTGAGAGGGAATAGGAACATTTGACCCTACATAAAAGGACTTTGGGTTTTCTGTGCTTTTCAATTCTTGTGTCATGCCATTAATTGCACTCTTGAGTGTCTCTGCCCCTTCATCTCAGGCTGCTATCTGTCACTTCTGAACACAGCTCTTCCCTCCCAGTATTGGACTTCTCATCTACAATAGCCTCAGACATGCAATGCTCACCTCCACTGACTTGGTGTCTGAAAGAAACCCGAGGGGTTTTGTTGTAGAGCTGCCACCTCCAGGAAGCCTTCTCTGTTCTCCCTTCTTCCCCTCTGAATGGTAGAAGGGTTGGGAGCATTAAGAATGCCTGAGTTCAAATTCCTGCCTTGTGACCAGCCGGGTGACCTTGGGTAACTTATTGTTCTTATGCCTCAGTTTTCTCTTCTGTAAAGTAGGAATGATCATTGTATCTAATGCATGAGGGTGTTCTGGAGATTAAATCAATTAATATTTGTAAGGCACTGAAAGCACTTTCTGACACTACTATATAGTTACTAAATAACTAGGGTTAATTCTTTCTCTTTTAGTCCTTCACTGTATCATCCATACTTATGAAACATACAGATGTGAAAATAACAATAATGTTCTTAGATTTATTTCATGAGGAAGGAAAAGACGTTATGTGTGATTTATCTCTTTTAATGTTTTGGGTGCATGGTTGCTCATTTTCCTTTTTCTGAATTTTTCACCATTCTTTTAGCTAAATGGCAGCAGCCACATCCTCTGTCATGTCCTGTAACATGGGCTGTGTACCCCTGACCACTCTGTCACAGATTATGAAACCAAATGTGATCATCTGAGTCAAGGCTAGCCCACATCCAGCTATCCTTCTGACCAGAGGCAGAGCTGGGTCATGAGGCCTAAGTCCATGCTATTTGGGAATCCTCTTTATGAAAAATAATATAAAGTTTATGTATGACAGCAAATATATATTTAGAATGAGAAAATACATTTCAACAAATTACAGATTTTTAAGAAATTGACAAATGTTCAGAAGAACAAAATAATTTGTGCTCATTTACTGCCTTAAACATCTCAAAAATTCTTTACCCCTGCATTTTTGGCCACTTGTACATATAAGTAAACTTTTAAAGTATCATTTTTTTCCAGAGAGGAAAAAAAGAGGATATTTCACGGGTGATTTTTTTAAATTATTGTTTGAAAAAGTTTCTTTCAACTTCACAATTCATTGGTAATATGTAGATTTTTTAACTTTTTTAAAATTTTTATATAATTTTTAAAGGTTACTTTCCATTTACAGTTATCATAAAAATTGCTATTCATGTAGAGTTTTAAGATGTGGCCAAGCATAAAAAACATTGTTAGATATCTTATATGGATGAGCTGTTAAGAATATATGTCTTGTTTTGAAATAGAGGCATTGATGAAGAGAACGGATGTATGGATTCTGGGGCCTTGGGGATAGAGGGGGATGGGATGAATTGGGAGATTGGGATTGACATATATATATATATATACTACTATGTATAAAATCGGTAACTAATGAGAACCTACTGTATAGCACAGGGAACTCTACTCAGTGCTCTGTGGTGACCTAAATGGGAAGGAAATCCAAAAAAGAGGGGATATATGGATACGTATAGCTGATTCACTTTGCTGTACAGTAGAAACTAACACAACATTGTAAAGCAACTCTACTCCAATAAAAATGAAAAAAAAAAAAAAGAGAGAGACCTGATACCTTACCAAAAAAAAAAAAAAAATTAACTGCTGTTTGTAGCTCTACCAGGGGCTTTTGCTTTACAAACCCAATTTCACTTAAAAGAAGGATTATGTTTTTATACCTGAATACACTGCATAGTCTAGTATATTTGTGACAGGATAGGACTTCCATTTCTACCGGTATTACTGAGAACTCAATGCTCTCTTATAGAATTACACATCTGATACATGGAAGAAATGTCCACAAGTAGCTTCTGTCTCTGTTATATATCCTCCTTTATTCATCTACCTCCAGGGCTGAGCACTGAGGCCACATTCATATCCCCACAGGACCTCTAGCCTCACTGCTTCCTGTTACCATGGCAGGTAGGTTAGCACCACAGGTAGTCAATGGTTTCCTGAAGCCAGACCATTTACATCAGGAGAACAAGGAGAATTTAGCTTTTCTTGGAAGTAACTGTGGACGTACAAAATCCAAACTAAATGTATACTCAACTTTCCCTTCTCTAGGATCCCAAAATATTCTGGCTGCCCCAAGATTTCCTGGGATGAGGCCCAGTGTGAAGGAGCGAAAGTCAGAGCAGAAAGAGACAGCTGTCTTAAACAATGTGGATAAACTATCTTACTAGGGCAGATTTCTGAAGACACATGACCACAGGAACACATTCCTAGGGTTCCTCCTCAGCCGAGGAGGGGGCCCAAGCAAGTGAAGATATACATCTTAAGCTTCATTAGCTTAAGATGCACATGTGCTTTGGCCAGAGACCTCAAGTCTCTGCAGATTGGCTGGAAAAGATGAGCTGAGTTAAGGAGATCTCTTGCCAAGTGTTTTGGAAGTGGAATTCTGAGCCTGTTGCCAAAATGCTATAGGGATCTGAGCTAAGTCCTGGGTACTCAGACTAGGGAAATGATTAGGGCATTGTATGAGTTGAAAGAGAAAGATGGTAATCAAGAAGGAGCAGGGGGGTGGAGGGGGAATTAGGTGTGCTGCTAAGATAGCCACTGTGGCCTTGAGCGAGAGGCCCAGGAAATGCATAGATTTCCCAGAACTGCTGTGATTACAGCCTTCTCTGAGGTGTGTTTCGGGGGCATTTTCTGAATCCCCAGGCCAGCACTCTGTATCCCCAGGATAAACCCCATTACTGGAGCCAGTATGAGTAAGTGCTTCATCCCTTCAACTGAAGAACTTGCTAAGGTATTTCTCTCTCCTGCCTTAGTGCAATATCTGCTACCTACATTGACATTTGCTTAAAAAAAAGGAAATGGTTAGGAAGGGCCCATGGCCATGAGGGCCTCAGGTATCAATTCAAGTTTCTCAGTAATCATGTTTGTCCCTTTGTTGTCATATGGTAGTTCTGAATAGTCGAACTAATAAGAGTTATTCTTATATGAAGCAAGAGTGTGGACAACGGGGTGTAATTTTAGGGGAAAATTGAAAGTTGATTCATGTCTACCCCAAGTTTGGGGTGGCTCCAAAAAGAAGTTTGTTCTTGGAAACCACATAGGGACACATCTCCAGAAAGAAAAGAAAACTCTTCTCTCTCAAATGCCATGTCCTTTCTGATGTCTTCCTATTTCTTTCTGTTAGTGAGTATTTATCTTAAGCTTAGGATGTATCTGGGACTGTTCTAGTCACTTTAGAAGATACAAAAAAGAATATGACATGGAGTCTTGTTTTAATTCGTTGATAGCCTAGTAATTACCTTATATCTTTCCAAAACCATTGCCTGTTAAAGGCCCACCATCATTATGATGTTCACAAAGACATTTTCAGAAATTAACCACACTTAACGAAACCACAAAGCCTCTATCTTGGAAAGTACCATCATCTTATCATTTTGTTCTTTTAAATGAAGACTCTTTGAAATAGACTTATTTGTATAACCCTACAAGAACTTCTCATGAATAAACATGCACATCAAAATATATATATTCTTGGGACCATATATATTTCAACTTGGATTCAGAAAATATGACCACTTTTTTGACAACTAATTAGGTACTCCTTAGCACTGTTAGTTTTCATTCTTTGTATTTTGGCCCCAGTTTCCCAGTTGGACCAGAGTCTCCAAGGACAAGCATTATGTTTAAAATATTAGAGTGTTTCACACTTGTTTTTTCTGCATGTCCTATAAATGGTTGTGAATTCATTTTGCAGTGTTTGGATTATGGGATCCCTCTCTTTATGGAATTATAGTCCTTGTAAAGATTTAATTATTACTTCTTGATTTTCTAATCCAGTCCATAACCTATATTTGATTACTGCAAAATCTCTCTGGAGAACAAGGAAATATTATTATTACTAAGACACATGAGGGGGCTGCATGTTAGAGAAGTTGCAGAATCTACTAGCCACAAAAGAGGATGATGTAATGGAGAATTTTCCTGCCACTGGCTTTGTCCTCTTTCAGCCAGATCATAGTGTCTCTCAGAAATTCAATCCCCTGATAGCTGATGATCACCAGGGCATAGAGATGGAGGCAATGGATTGAATGGACAAATAAAAGAAAAATGGAGATGAGCAATCTCATGGTAACCATTGCTGGCCCACTTTCTTCACCAGACCTTGTAGATATTAACAAGGTCATACGTGGATGTCTGACTCTTCTCCAACCCACCCCTACTTTTATCTTTTTGTTAGATGTGTCCATAAGGATTGAGTGGTTAAAATTCAAATGCCTAGACAGGGGAGGAAACATACCACGTTAATTCTGCAGATGCAGAGTCCCTACCTAATGTGGATTCAATCCTATTCTTTTATTAATTCTCCTATGTGTCTATTTATTTGGCTTGGTAGAACAATTTCCTAAGGATGTAAAATCCATCCTCATGTCCCATCACCTCCAGGGTAGAGCCTGCACTTCTCCCCATGGAGTTCAAGGCACAGTACTGCCGTTTTACTAGCCTCTCCATTGCTGCTGGACAACACTGTTGGTTTCAGTTGTGTGACACAAAACCCAGATTCAAGGTCAGCCTGACCCTAATGAGATGGCTTTGACACTGATGATGACCACGTTGGCTTATTGAAGATCACTCTCTTGGCCAGTACCTGGCAGAGCTGGGCTCCCCATTGCCCACCTGATCCCGATCTGAGATTCTTTCTCTTTCATGGTGAACTTGAGAGTGATACCATACATGTTGGAAAGTGCTGTGGGATCTGATGCCAGAGGTTTTGGACTGATTTGGGAAATAAATGAACTGTATCCTTTCAGCAATAAACTCCTAGTTTTTCCAACAAAGCCCAACAGATACTTCTGGGGTCAAGGGAAGTCCATGCTTCCTCATGCTCTGCCTGGAGTTACTTCTCAGGCTGAACTGTCCTTTACTGGAGTAGCTGGACTCCTCTGTGTCAGCCATAAAATTTTGGTCACTGACAATAGCCCAAAAGCCTATAGAGAAGGGAAAAGATTCTTGTTCTCAGGACCGCCAAATGGTGGCCATAAATTAAATCCCCTCCATTGTTGAGTTTTTATGTTGGTGTTCTGTTAGCATGCAGGTATACCTACTAGACCTTCTGTCTTCTGTTATTTGTTTCTGGAATATTCTGAGGATTGCCAGAATCCCCAAGCCCATCAGCTACAACTTGGTTGCCCAAACAGTTTGTTGTCCATGTGTGACTGTCACATTGCCAAACTAACATGGGCCTGGTGGGGTTGTAGGTGGGTTTGGGAGTTTTCCCCATGCCTCAGGAAACTAACAGCCAAGTAACGATAGAGACAATGAATTCATCTCTCTCTTTTTTTGCTGATATTGCTTTGATTTTAAATTAATGAAATAAACATACTTAAAAAAAATAAACCAAACTAAGCATTGCATGCGAGAGCCTCAGACTGTCAGCTTAAACCAATCTGAAAGTTATGCCTTTGAATGCAGACATTGGACATGAAAAAGACCTTGCGGGTCATAAAGCTCACCCCCTGCCAATATCAGAGGAGCCCTGGGCTGGTTTGGGGGGTGTGAGCGTCTCAAATTCCCTTCCATCCAAATCAAGGGAGGATTGGGCTGAGTTCTGCCTCTGGTTAGTCACGCCCTGTGGGGTGAGTCGCAGCTATTGCTGGAGCTCACAGCCGCCCTCCCCAGCACAGCCTTGATTCTCAACCTTCTCTGATCAAAGGAAGTGGGACCATTACCCCCATCACTACCTGACCCCAGACTCTGGCCAAAACCTTGGGCATAGTCTTTGAGTCTTAAGGATGTGCCATGGGATGTGTAAACAACTCCAAGAGGTTCTAATCCAGGTCCCCCACCTAGCCATGGGTTAGAGAGAATTGCCCCATCTCTGTTGTTAATTACATTTACCCCCGTGAGGGTCTGGTTGGGGCACAGCCATCTAAGTGTTTAGCTCAGCTTCGACTCTACCTCCCTCCTGCCACCTCTTTGTGTCCAGGGTGAGACAAAGCCAGCATCTCCCTTCAAGATCACATGCCTGCATTCCGGCCAGTTCTCATTCTTTGCTTGTGTTGAGAAAACTGTGGGGAATTTCATCCTGATTTTCAAACAGCCTCGTCTCCCTGGAAGACACAGCTTGGTGTCTTTGTCCAGTGAATTACTGCAGCTTGACACACTTGGAGAAATATTTTTGTCATAACCCACTGCTTGCTGCACTGTCTATCCAATTATTTGGAACAAGCAATCTGTCATTCTATTGTTCCTTTCCAATAGTTTGACTTCGGTGGCAGTTGTAGAAAAGAAACAAGTACTTTCAATTTAAAAAAAGAGGTGAGGAGAGCAGCCTAAAAGAATATCTTAAATATGTACCTCTGAGGTTACTAGCGGCCAGGGGTCTGAAGACCTGATCACATCAAAGGGCAAAGAGTGCTCCCCCAGATAACAAATATCCTGGAATAAGGAAACTCAATCACATGTTTTGGCCATTTTAGAAATAACACTCTACCTCCCAAACTCTCTGCCAATGCACATATCTCCCTGCTACCAAAAACCACCAGCTTTCTGGAGCTGTTTATATGATATGATCTGATTAGTTCTATTAATTAAAAGGGTTTTTGCTTTCTCTAGCCTTACTTGAAATCAGTAACTGCCATACTGCAAGCATTGTAAAGTATAAAATTCATTATGGGTATATACACCTACTTTTTCAGAACCACAAAAGAGGACTCCTGATTCAGGAACAGATCTTTCCTTTCCTATTTGAGAATTTATTTTTAAAAATATACAAAAGTATAAGAATTAAATATAATCTAATGACAACATTATCTTTATAACATTGAAGGAGAAACCAACATTCGGAACAAAACAGGTATGAAACAAATAGTTATTTAAATTAGAACTAATATATAAAAAAATTGACATATCAATTTGTCAGAATTTGGAGTTGACCACAAAGATGAATCCAGCAAGTGTTTTCCAACTTGAGCCTTGTGTTAATTGGCCAGGGCTGTCATGACAAAGTACCACAGATCAGGTAGCTTAAACAACTGAAATGCATTGGCTTAGCTCTGGAGGCTGGAAGTTCAAGATCAAGGTGCTGGCAGAGTTGGTTTCCTCTGAAGCCTCTCTCCTTGACTTGTAGATGGCTGCCTTCTCCCTGTGTCTTCACGTCACCTTCCCTTTGTGTGTATATGTGTTTAAATCTCCTCTTCTTATAAAGATACCAGTCATATTGGATTAGGGTCAATCCTAATGACATTTTTTTAACTTAATTATCTCTTAAAAAACCCTGCCTCCAAATACAGTCACATTCTGAGGTTAGAACTTCAACATATGTATTTGGGGAAGGACATGATTCAGCCTATATCAGGCCCTTCAAGCTACCACAGCCAACTCTGCATCCTTAACAGTTGGCTTCCAGTTAGCACTGTTCTGCGGGAGGTTGCATGGGCCTCATCCTGAAACCCATGGTCTTCTCTAATCCATAATTACATCCAGACCTGCTCACATGGGTCCACTGGATTCTCCCTGTTTTTGCATCTTTACATGTGGCTTCTCCTCGCCTTACAGATCCCATAATCATTTGCCCTCCAGCTTTTCTGTCTTTGCTCACCCCATGTAACACCCTTCTTCCAAATTCCTTCCCATCCCACAGGCCATTCCTTTGTTCAGAGCCTGTAGCTCTTGATTTTCAGGCTTCGTTGAAGCTGAGGGATCTGAACTCATGTTATGGAGGAATTTTGTGTGCTCAATCAAAGGCAATTAGAATACTCTGCAAAATCATCCACTTTGCAGGCTTATTTTAATTTTGAATAGCTAAACTAAATTCCAAGTGTTAACATTTACACTGGCCTGGTGGATTTTGAATCTCCCAAAGTGAATATATATTTGAATGTGTATTATGGAAGTTATATGCATCAAAGCAATTACTCTAATGTAAAACTAAATAACCAACACATATTAAAACTTCAGAGAAACGTTTCACCATGCATTTTATTCTGAGGCAAATGAGGACCAAAAGCCACAGAGATAAATCATTAGACATCTGGGAGCAGACCCCAATGCCTTCCAAAACTCCATGTCTTTTGGACACATGTCTTTCAGAATGGATGCATAGGGTTCAAGTTATTTGAGGGAAATGCACCAAGTCCAACAAACATGGAATCCTCAGAATGTGGTTAGCAGAAGGAACAGTTCATACAGATACACTGTCATTCAGAAAGATCACTGAGCGATCCTTGTGATAAATGCCATGGTATGGTTAGTGAGATCTTCGATTGCGGGCTGCAGTGATTCAGAGAAAGAGAAGAACATCCCTGCCAGGGAGACTAAAAGGAACCATTGCAGGGATCAACTAACACATGAATGCCCAAATATTTGTGGAGTCACAGGGAAAAGTGGATGCCACATTCAACTTCAAATAAACCTGGGTTCAAATTCCAGTTCTTAACCTGCTTTGGAAAGATCGTTAACTCCGTTGTGCCTCAATCTTCTTGTTTGTACAATGGGGCTAATAAATCTGCTTGTCAGATAGTATGAAACTTAGAGATGATGCCTGCAAAGTACCAGGCCCAGTTTTAAGCCCACAGTGACCGCTTTTTTTTAAAAAGGGCTCTTGTTAAGGTTTTAGTCCAGTGGAAATTTTACAAAATGAGTAGGAAGAGGTAAGATTGAGGAGATACTGCAAAAATGTAGAGGTAGACACACAAAAGAAAAAGATTCTGGTGACTGACAATTATCTAGAACTCAGAGTATAAATCGTGCATCTCTGTTACATATATGATGAGCATGAATCCATTCAGTGGCAAATCTCCAGGATTCTTCAGCCAAGGACTATAATCGTCAATGGATGTTTTGCATGAGAGGGAATTTTCCTGTTACACTTAACCTGAGACTGTTATTTTGAATCCTTGTAAAAAAGATTATATGACATATCTCATCTCCCTAACATACTAAGGCACAGGGGGAAAGGCAAGGCTTTTGTAGAGTGTTACTGGAAAAGCAAACTTTCCTAAATTTCAGGATTATGCAAAGACTCTTGCACAAGAAGGATTGGAAGCAGCAGTTTAGATTGTGGTGGATACTGTCTATTTTTAAAGTCTTAACTGTGAAATGCTGTCAAAGATAGTGAAAGAGGACTGTAGTCACTCCAGGGACCTGATCAAAGCAGGAGAACCCCCAGTGGAGAGTGGTCCTGGATGCAGGCCAAGGTGGGATGCGGAAGAAAACGAATGAATGACACAGCATCGGATCAAAGAGAGCTCCGTCCTGTACCCAGGACGCAGTGGAGAGCTGTCCTCAGTTCATAGTGAGAAAAGATTTGCATTATCAGGCCATGATGTCATGTGGTTTGCACATATAGATGGCTTAAATCTGTAAATGGAAACTGACTTCTTCTACTGTGTAGATTTAGACTTTTTCAGCTAAGCCTCTCTCTTGTCATTGTGAATCCTGAATTCAAGATTCCTGATACTTTTCACTAATGAAATGGAAAGAGATGTTAGGAAGAGTGCTAGCTATTTTATATACATGATTTCTTTATATTGTCATAATAATCCTGAACTATGTTATTCCACCCATTTCATGTAAACAGCAGGACAGAGACTAGAGAGAGGCAAAAGAAGGGCCCACGTGCACAACTTAAGGTGGCTTTCACTGTCAGGTGACAATCCTACACTTGTATAGACCTTAGGGCAAGTGCTTCCTTAAATATGACACCCTAGATGCCTTGCTTGCCTAGCTTTTAGAAAACAGATACAAGGAAGAGAGACCTGGCCACCATTACCAAGTTGGTTCTACTTAGGCCTTAAATTTCTCCCAGTTGAAACCAGCTGATATTTGTCGAGACCCTGGTGGCCCATGGTGCACTATCCTGGCGAGATGTCCCCCTAGGGAAGGGGCCCTAAACCACCTGAACAAGATCTATTTCTGATCAGATGATTACATGTTACATAAAATCAAAGAAGAGCTATAGCAGCGTTCTGCACAAGCTCACATACAATAAAAGGAATCGGGTCTGGTCTCCAGGGATACCTGGGAACATAGCCAAATGGAGGGAGATGTTTGGTGCCAGGTGCTTGACTTGCCCCAATCAGGAAGGCAAATGGACAAACAGAAAGAAACCCCTGTTGATCCACACAGTGGAATCCAGCAAGGCTGGGATAATGGAGGTGGCAGAGGGTGGCAAGGGTGGAACTGGACTCCAAACAATCCTCACCTGGAGCAAAACTGTCCTTACACCCCGGCATGTGGAGCACACAGTGTGCAGGGTTGGGTGGCTTCCCAGCCTGTTCCGAACCGGGGGCCAGCAACCTCCTCCCGAGAGGAGAGGCATGTGTTGTAACTGTTATCTGGGAGGGACATCTGTGATCTCAGCGCTCCAGGCACAGGCTCTGGCAGGACACCGAAGCCACCCAGACATTCAGCTCGTCCCTTCATCTGCTGGGGGTGGTCTACAACCACAGGTCCAGCCATGGCCACCTGTGAGGCTGCATGCCCAGTGCAAGACAGCATTCCTAGAATAAGATGTCATTTGTCTATTTATGTTGGAGCCAGATGACAGAAGGTAAAAATACAAAAGCTAGGGGTGTTCCAAATGGAGGTCTCCCTGGTGTTCATGTAGCCTGATGCTGTCTTTTCATCGTAGAGAAGAATCTAAAGCCTAGGTAAACTAAATGAGTTTTACAAGTCCTGGAACAAGAGCAGGATGCTCAGAAGCCAACAGGACCACCATACATGGTCACATAACCCAAAGATCATGTCCTTTTAAACCCTGAGTTAAGTTTCAATCTTGTTTCCCTCATTTAGAAAACCTGGATCAAGGACAATACACATATACGAAGCCCAAAGATAAATAAATCTTGCTACAACATACATTCACTTTGTTTATTATTTGTTTGTTTCATTTTGCTTAGCCCATCCACTTATGTGTCTAGAACCCTGACCCTGACATAGGGTTCAACTGGGTCTATCTCTTCCACGTATGTATGTATGTATTTAATTTTACTGGAGTATAGTTGATTTACAATGTTGTGTTAGTTTCAGTTATACAGCCAAGTGATTCAGTTATACATATACATATATTCATTCTTTTCATGTATGTATTTATATCATAGCTAAACAGTTCCTCTGCAGAGGAATGATCTGAATGATCTGTTCACAATGCAAGATGACCAGGTGGTAAGCAATCTGAGGTTCCCAGAGAAGAGAGGACACCTGTTTTGTAATAAGGTGACTGTAGGAAAGATGGAGCAATAAGATGATTCAGCATCTATTTAGGAGATAGAGTTTATAGTATTTGCTGATGAGCTGAATTTGGGGCAGATGGTGCAATATTTGAAAATGCTGGTATAGTTTTCAAATTGTGAGGTTTTCAAAACATATAGCAGTCAAAGAAGAACAAGTCAATATTACTTCTTGGGCTCAGCAAATCTCCCTGACTTTACTTAGACTTAACTTGTTGCTTGGATGACTTCAGTCTGTGGTTTTTGTGGCACTAACTAAACTCTAGGCAAAATCTGAGAAGTTTTAAGGGCTCCCCTTATTTACCACATTAGTATTCTGAAGACCAAAATGAACTTTCTGGATACCTGGATATAAAGTCCTACATTCAGGAGGCATTTAATGGACCTGAGATGAAAAAAAAAAAAAAAAAAAGATAAGAAGACATGTTCTCATTTCAGCAAGTCAGACAGATGGGTCCGCACTGGACCATGTCCTGTGATCTGGCTGTGTGAAGGTGTGACCATGAGCCAGGAGGGAGAGGGGCAGGAAAAGTGTATTGAGTTCTCAAAATAGCCTCATTTCCAAGAGGTCAAGGGAAAAAAGGCCATTTCTATTGGAGGTGTCATGGACTGATTGTATCTTCCCAAAACTACTATGTTGACCAAGGATGGGAAGTGATTAGGTCATGAGGGTGGGCCCCTCATGGATGGATTAGTGCCTTTATAAAAGGAACCCCAGAAAGCTTCCCTTGTCTTCTTTCTACCATGTGAGGATATAAGGAGAAGATAGCATTGTTCAACCTGGAAGAGCTACCACCTGAACCCGGCCATGATGGCACCTTGACCTTGGACTTCCAGCCTGTGAGAAATAAATTTCTATTGTTTACAAAGTGCTCAATCTGTGGTACTTTGCTATAGCAGCCAGACTGGACTAAGATAACAGGGAACAACACCAACAAAGGCAGAGAGGCAGGAGGGAAGAGGGGGGAGTAGGGAGGGCAGTATTGGTGGATAAAGAAGAGTTTGTAGGATTACAAGCAGGGGAGTAACATAATTAGGTTTCTGTTTATCGAAGAGACCTTTGGTTGGGGTGAACAGAAAAGATCTGAGCATTCAAGGGAAGATATGGTTAGGACTTATTATATCATTCCAGTAGAGAGCAGACAACAATTTGGTTAATGTAGTAATGGTACCAATTTTTTTGAGAAGAAGTAACAGATTCCCAGATTTGGTTGTCAATCCAAATTCATATATCCAAAACAATGTCTGATAGATATATAATAGGAGTCACATATAATTTTAAATGTTCTAGTAGCCACATTGAGATTGTCATACTGAGTGAAGTAAGTCAGAGAGAGAAAGACAAATATCATGTGATATTGCTTATATGTGGAATCTGAAAAAATGGTACAAATGAACCTATTTACAAAATAGAAATAGAGTCACAGATGTAGAAAACAAACTTATGGTTACCAAGAGGGAAAGGCAGGGGGAGGGATAAATTAGGAGATTAGAATTGACATATACACACTACTATATATAAAATAGATAACCAATAAGGACCTACTGTATAGCACAAGGAACTCTACTCAATACTCTGTAATGACCTATATGGGAAAAGAATCTAAAAAAAGAGTGGATATATGTATATGTATAACTGACTCGCTTTGCTGTACAGCAGAAACTAACACTACATTGTAAACCAACTATACTCCAATAAAAATTAATATTTAAAAAAAAGAATAAAGGGCATGAGGAAAGTTCACAATTTCCCTTTCAAATAAATCTGTCACTATTTAAAAAACAAAACAAAAAAGAAAACAAAAGAAACAAAAATGCTCAGGTAGCCACATTCAAAAAGAGTAAAAACAAACAAAACAAATGAATTGATTTTAATATTTTATTTATCTCTATCTATCCAAAATATCATCATTTTAACACATAAATCAACATAAAATATCGATGAGATATTTTACATACCTTTTTTCCCCATGAAATCTGGTGGTATTACATGCTCATAGCACATCTCAATTTGATCTACCTGCTTTTCAAGTGAAGCACTTAACAGTAATATCCACTACTGGCTACTCTCATGCACAGCTTTGATCTAGAATCTTCTAGAATTCCCACTTGAAAACTGAGCCAGTGACCTCCTGTACAGATTCATCCCTGGTGTCCCACCACAAGTACTGAACCTGGAGCCAGGAGACCCCAATTCCAGCCTCAGCACCTCTACAAAGTTGCAATAAGGTCTGGAGGTAAAATAATCAATGGCTTGGACTTGAGTTGTCCTTTGTCTACTTAAAAGGGCTGGAAGTAATGATTCCTTTTAGCTCTGAGGTCCAATGATTGAATAATTTTTCAGCGGTGGTGGTGGGGGAAATTCCAGAAGATGCTTCTGAAGGACTGCAACAGCCTATGGTTTCCGTGTGTGGACATCTTTCTTCGGTGGAGCAGTTTCACCCCAAGCCCTATTCATGTCTGAAATGGGGAAGATGGGTTGGCTGAGTCAGTCATTGGACAGAAACCCTGAGAGTGCATCTCCAGGTCCGTGGGACATGGACAGGTGGTTTGGCTGCCAGGCTTGTCCCATTAGTCAGGACTAAGCAGGATGAAGCCAGGGGGCACTGACAGGTAACAGGCGGCTCGGAGCAAATCTCTGGATTCATCACTTGCTGTCCCAAGTCCCTTCTTGCAAAAGGCGAGGTGTTAAGCTATCTGGCTGCATTTCAGCCTAGAAAAAAATCATCTCCTCACCTGAATTCCCCTAAAAGCTTCAGCTGGCCAAACTTTCTTCCTTTCATCTCCTCCTCTGCAATGGACTCAGCCCAAGAAATGTCAAGTTGCAGGAGAAGCTGGGGAGAGATGGGTGTGTAAAAACATTTCCTGTCAACCTAACTAAGAGCTCTGGGTGGTATCCTTTCATTCTGAGTTAAGAAAAGAGATGGCAAACTTATATTCACAAACAGATTGGCAAGTGGATACATGACTAAGAGAAAGAGATAGAGAGACAGAGAAGAAGACAGAAACAGAGAGGCTTGTTATGAATGTAAACTTACACTGACATCTTCAAAATTAACAATTGCTCTGAAGTCTCAAATCTCTGGGATGGTGCATAGACCGGATAGGTGAGCAAAATATTACTCGGGGAAGCCAAAATCAGTTTCACATATACAAAACTCCTGTACTTTTCTCATTACAAAAAAAAAAATCATTGGACCCTAATCAAAGATTATGGGGTGTTTCTTTGCATGTAATTCTCACAGATCTGGTTAACAAAATAATTAGTATGGGTGTGAGTGCTGACTTATAGTGGAAATCTTTCTTTTTTTTTTCCCATTTGATTGAGACTGGATTGAACTTCACTACTCTGTCATAAACCAGGTAGATTCGTCCAACTCACTGTGAATTCTGTAGGCGTCTCCTGTGAAGTGCTTCTATGAAGTCCTCAGCCTGAGCTCCGCCCTCCCATGTAGCACTCTCCTTACCCTGTCATTCCCTCTGTCTCTGTATTATTCACTATTTCAACTGAAAATGATCTATGGGAGAGTTTCTCAAAGCAGGGGTCAAGGACCATTTTTATTATAGTTGTGTAGGGTGTAGCTGAAAACAATATTTCTAGATCCCACCTTAGGACTTCTGAATTAGAATTGGCCTTTGTAACAAGTATCCAGGTAATTCTAATGCTCCTTTAATGTTGGGAATGTTCTAGAAGGGCAGTGGTTTTCTTGTCCTTTGTTGCACAATGGAATCACCTGGAGAGTTTTCAAAAGTATTGATACTTCCTGGGTTCCACCTTCAGATATTTTGATTTAATTGACATGTGGCATGGCTTTAAAAATATAGGATTTTTAAGAGCTCCTCAGCGATTCTAATGTGTGGCCAAGGTTAAGAACCACTATTTGGGTTTAAGTTAAATACTCTGTACTGTTCTGGTAATTTGTTAAAAGGTACTAAGTGCCCTCAACACACACACACACACACACACACACACACACACACACGGACATACACACACATTCTTTCTACCTGCACTGGTATGACTTCCCAGCCTTGCCACTTATTCACCCTTCTTAACAGCCCCAGGCAGAATCTTGAAAGTCAATCATACCCTAAGCTTTGACACCTTGAAGTTGAAACTTAATATTATAAAACAGTCAGGAGACTATTCTTTGCATTTTTTTTTCAGTTTATTCACTTTGCTGCAACCTTCACTCATTAGCAAAAGAACATTCCGATACACAATTCTCCATGCGAAGAGTAAACATCCAGACATATCCCCCATTGCCCTTCTATTGGCTCACCCAACTTCCAGGCCCTGGCATACTGATGCCCCCTTAGTCCCCATCCCATATCCCAACAGTTATTTATATGATGATCATTTTAAACATCTTATTCCACTCCGTGGTTCCACAGGAACAAAATAGTCTGGACCCTGGAGTGGAGGTGACCTGAGTCTTGCTTAATGTTTATACTTGAGAAAAGAAATGCATTTTTTTTCTTTCCTAGTAAATATCTTCTCCATTGATAGTCTAATTTATTTTCAGCTAGAAAGCCTGAGGCTGTAGTTTCCTCAGAGGCTAAGAAATGAGTTTGTGGATGACCAAGGCCAAGTGGAGGGTATGCCTGCAGAACAGCACAGTTGCTGATATCCAGACCCAAGTGGCTGGGACCCCAGGCTCCTTGTCACTGTCATGGGCACCTGAATCAAAACACGACAGGAGATCTGTTCCTCTGTGATAGTCGCTGCTAGGTGCCTTCCTGGCTTCCTACATTAGCATGGCGGCTGTAAATTTCCTAGGCTATTTTGTCTGGAATCTACATTTAGATAGAATATTTTATAAAGTAGAAAACCTGACATTTTTGGTGCTTTTTTCTTCTCTTTTATTTATTTATTTATTTATTTTTTTGTGGATAGGTAAAAGAGTAATTTTGTAACATCTTTGATAAGAGAAGATTACAGCACATATTCTAGCCTATTATAAATATTGAAAAACATATTAATCCTATATTCTGCAAGCCCCCTAAATAAGCTGACAGAGCCCCTGGGATCTGTTAAGTAGACAGATGGCAAGCTCTCAGTTGCACATATTGTCTTTTTAATTTAAAGGCAGTTAACCTCTTCTTTCTTATGTTGAAAGTAGTTAAAGAATTGGTGAGTTAATAACTTAGGCCTTTTTACTTTTTACAACATTCCCTTTTCCCCTCTGTGTCTGGGTGCTATTCTTCTTTCTTTATTTATAAACTATGAACTTTCTCACTTTTTGTATGTTAATATTAACATATACACATGTATATATATATATATAAATAAATATATATATATATATATATATATATATATATATATATGAACTTTAAGTAGAATTGAATTGTGACTCAAGACTTAATTAATGCCTTAAGGCTTAAATCACCATTTTTGTGTCTAAAAATAAAATTAAAGTTTTGTTTTGACTAGTCATACTGTGTATAAAAATTATTACAATGAACTGATCTTTTTAATTTTTTCTACTCTCAATAATTTTTTTTTTTTTTTCCGTACGCGGGCCTCTCACTGTTGTGGTCTCTCCCCTTGCGGAGCACAGGCTCTGGACGCGCAGGCTCAGCAGCCATGTCTCACGGGCCCAGCTGCTCCACAGCATGTGGGATCTTCCTGGACCGGGGCACGAACCCGTGTCCCCTGTATCGGCAGGCAGACTCTCAACCACTGCGCCACCTGGGAAACCCTGCTCTCAATATTTTAATTTGTGTTTGATTAAGGATAAACCTTAATCACAATGCTTCTCATCTATTTTCCCAAACCTCCCTGTTTCAACGTTTAAGACCTCTGCCAGGTGAGTCTGCTATGGAAATCGTGGTAAGTAGCCTCCAATGTGGTTCTTAGTGAATCACCTCTCCTTATATTCACAATCTTGTGTGCACTTTTTATCCATTGAATCAGGGCTGGACTTCACAGTGAGCAGAATATAGCAGATGACTTCCAAGGCTAGATTATAAAAGGCTCTGTAGCACTGTTCTTCGGTCTCTTGGTCTCCTGGATGGTTAATTCTGGAGTTAAGCCAGTTGTACATCATAATGACTAGAATGGCTGGATATATCAAATAAAAATACAGGACTCCCAACTAAATTTGAGTTTTAGATAAATGATGGATTTTTTTAAAGTATAAGTATGTCCCATGTAATATTTGAGACATATTTATACTAAAACATTTTTCATTATTTATCTAGAAATTAAATTTAACAAGGTATTCTGTATTTTATCTTGGAAGCAGCCCCTCCAGCCCTGATCAAATCTTTAGATAAATGCAACCTCATGAGCTATGCTAGCCAGAACTGACCAGCCAAACTCCTCCCAAATTCCTGACCCACAGACACTATGAGAGCTAATCAATAATTATTGTTATTTTAAACTACTATGGGTAGTTTATGCAAATTATGCAAATGCAGTTATAGATAATAGATAATGAATACTTTTTTTCTAACTAGTAGAGAAGCTGTTGATAGCTTGTTTTTACTTCTGTTTTTGTAAAAATTATGCATATTGCTATCAAAGGGGAGTTTTAAGACTATCCCCACTTCCACTGCTCCTGGCAAAGGAAAAGGCAGAGTTGTATGTTTTGATTAAGATGCCTTCAAGGAGAAGAGTCAAGGGTTTGTCCGCTAAGGGGCTTGTATTTGAACTAAGAATGATTCCTGAAGGACCAGAAGGATTACATCTGATCCAGCTTCCTCTGAGTTCTCTTAAGAGTTGAATTGGGGAAAAGAAGACCAGTTGACAAACCTGGAAGTCAGGAGTTATCCTGAAAATAAGAGACAAAACTCAGATTAAGAGCAAGGAAGAAGCTGAATAAAATTAATTCCATGGGGACAAATGAGTAAGAAGGGTCTTGGCCAATTTTCTAAGGTGAACCTGAGCCTTGGTTTACCATCATTGACCTTTGGTTTTCTTGAGTTCTTAATACTTTTCGCTACACAACAATGGTAGCTGAGACATTTTTTGCACAGGGGCTTAGAAGCATCCTAATAAAAGAGTAATCAAAATTCCATCTCTCTCTTTTACAAGTTCAGTATTACTGTTAATATGCTTGATGGGTGGTATGGTCCTTTCCAAAGTCAACCATTAAGAAAGGGCTTCAAATGTAAGCTCATCTTTAAGGAAGCTGGGCTGGGACATGGTCTTGTCACCAGGGTCCTTGGCTTGTGAGAAGAGCTGGGTTTTGCAGAAGTCTCTTTAGACCTGTCCACCCCCTAATCCCCAGCCATATGGCCATCATATGGTTTCAGTGGCTGAGACTTGAGTATAGGCTGATCTGAAAAATCTGGACCAGCAAGTTAATCTCTACAGAAGAGGATAATTATCCACTGGGCCATGAAGGACCATGTCCAATGGTGATTCCCAGTGACACCTAAAGTCCCTCATGGCTTAGAGTTAGTTATGAGAACTAACCACTTTAGATTGAGTCTCTGGATTAGTTAGGGAAACTGATGTGTCTTAAAGAGGGAGATACTGACAAGCATGCTAAGTTGGGCAGGTAGAAGATTCAGTAAATAATTAGACATACATATATTTATTTATTTATATTTATGGAATAGGACAATATTTGTATCTCAGGTGAAGTCATTCCTGTCATTTCATGTTCCATGAAAGATAAGCCTAGAAGGTTGTTTGGACCTGTATTATGTTTTAAAAGGCATACTGAGAAATTTGAACTTAATGTCATAAGCCAGGGATTCTCCAGCTTTAATGGACATCAGAATGACCTGGAGAGCTTATTAAAACACAGCTGCTGGACCCCATATCCTAGAGTTTCTGATTCAGTAAGTCTGGGGTGAGACGCCAAGTGTCTGCATTTCTAACATGCTCCCAGGTGATGCTTATTCTTCTGGTCCCGGGACCACACTTTGGGAAACATTGCTGTAAGCAGCAAGGTGTCAGTGCTGATGCTGAGCAGAGAAGCAATACAAACTGGTAGAAGGCTCTGGTTTAGAATTATGGAGCTGAAACAAGGTAGAAAAATCAACTGAAGGAGCAGAGATTCAAGACTAAGTGCAATTGTGTTCTCCTTGTGCAGTAATTGAAATCCTTGGGAAAATCCTACAGAACAACTCGAATCCTCCTCCAGTGCCTAGAACTTGCTATTTGATGATAGCTTTGCCATTCTGATAGATATCTGCCTTTTCGTTTTTGTTTTTGGTGTACCATTTTATTCTAAGAAACTATACAACTGATATGAAAGTATAAGGTTGAAGTATCATTACATATTATTTCTGAAGCTCATTTTATTAGTATATTTGGTAGTCTTTATGAGTTTTATTTATGTTATCATTTACACAGCCTATCTCAAAAGTTTCTATTCATTATTTTCTGATAGAGAAAAATCTTTTATTTATTTATAAATATATTTCTTTATTTAAGTATAGTTGATTTATAATATTATATTTGTTTCAGGTGTATAGCATAGTGATTCAGTATTTTTGCAGATTATACTCCATTAAAAGTTATTACAAGATAATGGTTATAATACCCTGTGCTGTAAAATATATCCCGTTGCTTGTCTATTTTACACATAGTATTTTGTATCTCTTAATCCCATACTGCCAATTTACCCCTCACCACTTTCCTATACAGTTCCCTTGTTTTCTATATCTTTGAGTCACATCCTGTTTGCATATACATTCATTTGTATTATGTTTTAGATCCCACGTGATATCATACAGAATTTGTCTTTCTCTGTCTGTCTTATTTCACTAAGCATAATATTCTCTAGATTCATCTATGTTGCTGCAAAAGGCAGCATTTTATTCTTTTTTATGGCTGAGTAATATTCCATTGTATATATATACCACATCTTTCTTATCCATTCAACTGTTGATGGAAACTTAGGTTGCTTCTGTGTCTTGGCTATTGTAAATGGTGCTGCTATGAACATTGGGGTGCATGTATCTTTTCAAATTAGTCAGAGTGGCTATCATCAAAGTCTACAAATAACAAACGTTGGCAAAGATGTAGAGAAAAGAGAACCCTTGTACACTGTTGGTGGGAATGCAAACTGGTGCAGCTGCTGTGGAAACAGTACGGAGGTTCCTTAAGAAACTAAAAATAGAACTACTATATGATCCAGCAATGCTACTCCTGGACAAATCCGGAAAAAAAACAAAAACACAAATTAAGTGGTCTCTTAGTTAAGGAACAGTGAAGATATTTAAGGTTGTTAAGACTGTAGGCTTTTCAGTGCAAATGTGCCTCATGTCCCACTTTGCTGGGATAGGTGATACCCCTGATTTTGGTATATGTGAAGCTGAGGTCAGAGACCAAGGAGGTCAGGTGTTCTGACTCCAGAAAATTACATGTGGTTTGCTTCCAAACTGACCTCTGAAATCCTCCCCTGCTCTACTGAGGAAATGTTCTACTTGAGGAAAGAAAAATGTATTTCGTGTGTGTGGCAGCGTGTGGTTGGCGGGATGGAACCTGAGATTTTTCTACCTCCACGACCAGACTTCCAGCTCTGTGCTTGCCAGACACAGTCAGCAGCTGGCACCAAAGACAGAAAGTAATGTTGAGTGGCTTTCTTCTTTTTTTCCCCCTTGATTTTCTCAAAAGATTTAGACAGATGAAATAATACTCCTTCTGCTTGCTCCTTGCCCCTGCCATAATGCAGTCCACTTGTCTAAATTACAGACAAGCAATTATCTGTGCTTTTTTTTTCAGATTGAAGGCAAATTATCTACATTCTGAGTGAAGGTGGCAAAAGCAACAATAGACTCATACGTCACATCCTTCAGCAGAGAGAAGGAGAAATTTATTTACACTTTTTGTATATGTTATGTTCTTGGGTCCTCACTTCAGCCTTATGAGTTAGATATCTCTTTGGTCCCATTATTTTAATTCTAAAATTTTATTTTAAATAATTTTAGGCTTACAGAAGAGTTGCAAAGATAGTACAGAGTTTCTATATACTCTTCACCCAGCTTCTTCTAATATTAACATTTCACATAACCACAGTATAGTTTTTAAAATTAAGAAATTAACATGGATAGACCACTATTCATTCAATTACAAACTTTATCCAGATTTCACCAGTTTTCCCACGGATACCTTCTTCCTGTTCCAGGATCCCATCCAAGATACTGCATTATATTTAGTAGTCCTGTCTTCTCAGTCTCCTCTGATCTGTGACCGTTTTTCAACACTTACTTGTTTTTCATGACTTGGACACTTTTAAAGAGTATTTTGTTAAAAAAAGCCTCCTCAGTTTTGATTGGTGTGATGTTTTTTCATGATTAGACTGAGTTTATGTATGTGGGGAAAGAAAACCACAGATATGAAGTGACTGGCTCCACTCTGCAGATGAGAAAGCCAAAGTTCAAGGTGATTTAATAAATCAGTCAAGGTCATTCAGTTAAAAAACATTGTCTTCTCAACTTTCTGAGTGAATTCTTCAAAATTCTTCCATAGGAAGCATGAAATAAAAAGTTTATCACAGAAACAATGAGAGGAGTTTGACTTTACAGAGAAAGGCCACTTGAGGTGGGGTGATGGCTCTCTTGGAATTATCTTTATTCTTGGGTGTCACCTGGGTCCAGGAAGGGGACCATTTCCAGGTGCTTTACTTTAAAGTTGAAAACACTACCTAGGAGGACATCAGTTCGGTCATGTGTAGATCTTAGATTTTATCAATTTCTCTGAGCTGTTTTGTTTTGGTTTGGGTTTTGTTTATCAATGCAAACAACATTCACTCAAGCCGTTGATCATCTACTTCACAGCGTGTTTATTTGGATGTCTTTCCCATTCATTACCAGGTTAGGGGAAACAATAATACTTCTTAAATGATTTGTGTGTTTTTACAGCATTTTTACAGCATAAGTCTCATTTAGCCCTAAAACGAATCTTCAGATTTTTTGAGCTAGTCCAATTCCCTCAATTAACAATTGGGAAAGAGAGTCTCAGGATGGCACAGAGGAGTCCGTCAGTATATCCTGAGGCACTCATCTAAGGAACATTACTGAACCTAATCTTTAAGGAAATACTTTAAAGCAAGCATTAAAATCTCTATTTGAAATGGGAGGCAGTGATGAGACTCTTGGACCAAGTTCATGGTTTTAAATGGTGGAAGCAGTGTTTGAATGCAACCAGATCGGCTACACTACAGCCTAGAGCTTTCTCATTTCTACCATTCTGCTAGTTCAAGTCATACAGCCTTTGCCAAACCATGTGATGACCTCACAGTCTGAAACCGTGATGTCTCAACATCCAGTGTATGGCCTCATACTAAGGAGGCACCTAAACGTTACCAAGCCTTGGACACATTTGCCTCTATTCCATATTTGAAGACCAACAGGACTTGACATGGGAGCTTAAGCAGGATACCGAAAAGGTTGCCTTGATTTTTTTTTCCCCAGGTGGGTAGACAGATCTCTAAATTTTTTTTATTTCCCCATTGATTAAGTGATGTTTGTATTCATTCAACAAGTGTAAAGAATGATCTATGTCCAACACATTGTCTTAGGTACTTTGAGAAATAAAACGGGTGAATTGGGTGTGTTCAATCATCAAAGAGTTGGTTTCCATGCTTGTGGTCCTCAGGTTTATTATGGAAAAATTCACACCCTAATGTATAGAACTCTGTGCTAATGTCCCTCCACTGTGTTGCTCTAGAAAAGAAGAAAAGATGTGCACCAACACTGTGATAATGCACCCTATGGAATGTGATTACCAAAAAATTTATGGTTAATACCAACCATAAACTGGGTTGTTCAGGAGATTTTTTTTTCCTTGAACCCAGAAAACTCATCAAAGATTTGTGGAGAAGTGCATATTAGATGGGGTCTCTATAAAGAATATTTTTGTTTTGTTAGTGCAGGGCCAATATCCCACCCCCATTCTCTCCTCTCTCTTGAGTCCATGTGGTTCTTAATGGAACAGACCCAACCTCAGCTCCAGGGATGGGACCAGGACACAAGCCTGGATGCTCATATTTAAGGATAATCGTGTGACCTAAAGCACACTGATGAGAATTGGCCATGGGGATTTTGCTGAAAAGAGGTTCTCTTCCTTTGCTGTTATCTTTGCCACAATGATGTAAAGCCTGACTAAGACAGAGACCAGCATAGGGGAAATCAGAGCCAGAGAGGGAGAAAGATAGATTCTTACAGATATCATTTTTGTGACTAGATCCAGCTATGCCTGAAGTCTGCCAGCCCTGGATTTCTTAGTTACTGGAAGCAATAATTAAATTTATCTCACTTGTAATCCAGAGATCCAGGTTAATATATTCTTGTAAGAGGGAAAGAAAAAATTGGCAGTTAATGGTATAGTTGAAGAGAGAGGAGAACAGAAGAATTGAAAAAAATGACAACTAGTTTCCACTGGCTGAGGAGCCTGGCCTTTGAAGGGTTGCTTGGAAAGGCATTCTGAGTTTAAAAGGTGTCTCCCTAAAAGCCAGACATTACATGTTCCTGAGAAATCCAGAGAACAGACTCAGAATCTTATTACAAATTCAGTATTTTGAATGGGTTTTCAATTTAGGAAAATCAATTTTGTTTTTCTTAATTCCATTCTGGATGATTTTTAGAACTAACAGAAAAAAATTAATAGTCACTTCAACCCTTTTAAAGCAAGAACTGCCCTCTTGTCTTCATACCAACTATTCAGTTCCCAGTTTTCCCTGAAGGCAAAAGAGACAGGGGAGAAAAAATAAATATAAAAGTGCATTTTCCTTTATCATCAAAATGTATCACAGCTCCTAAACCATATGTGTTTTGGCTGCTGGGTATAAATGTGTGTGGTTTTATAAAAGACACAGGGAGCTCAGCAATGCAATTCCACACAGCACAGCTCTGGTGATTTTTTGAATTTCAAGTTGCGCCTTGGAGGTTAGCTATACAGGAACTGTTCCTGGCAGTGGCCAAATTAATGCTTGCTATCAGACAAATGCGCCTTAATATCTGACAACAATAATAAAGCTTCTATCTCTGAGCACCTATTCTGAGCCAGCCTACTCAGGCACTCAGTTAGTGAGTATTTATTAAACATCTCTCATGTGTCTTCAGGAATCCGACTTAATCCTCATGACAGTCAAACGGGTGGTTTCAAGGATAAACGAAGACAATGCAAGCACCACACCTGGAAAAGGATGGGGCCAAGATATAGAGGAAACTCCAGGCAAGACCACCTAACATCTAGAGAGATCTGCAAACTCTTACTGACATTCCTTTGGAGATGTGGTGTATAACAGAGGTGAACTGCCTCTGTCCCATAAACATACAAATAGGCTTGTTTCTCTTGTTTTGCAACTGATGTGGCTGCTTAGATGGGCTGGACTTCACCAGTGGAAGATTCAGGCTAATAAAACCTGTTATAATTGGTGTGGCTTTCTCTTTAAGACTTTCAAAGCCTGGGAGTGGCCACAAATCTGGGTGCAAACTGGAATAGAGTTTTGTTTAGTGGAGGTCTAATGACAGAGGATCCCATTTTACTTACATTATACCAACGAAGTTTGTGATAATTTGGGGGCAGCCCCAGGGACTGGCAGGAACTTCAGATTCTATTTGGTCCTCTCTGTCCATCCTCTCTGCCTCTCTCCCACTTGCTTAATACATTTTCCAAAACTTCACGAAGCCCCCTTTCTTAAGACTGTACGTTTTTCAAATGTTCTCCTTGCTTTTTCCTTTTACAGATTAATTACAGTTAAAACTTTCTGCTAAATCTGGAGAATGTGGCCTTGTCTGTGGCAAGGATTTTCACACACTAGCCCCCAAATCCCAGATAACTTCATCAGGCTACAGTTTTTTCTTCAAGTGATTTCAGGACAAAGCCGATTTTGGACGGCAACTCAGCAGAAGTCTACAAAACTGTGCATATTTTATCTGTCTTATGAGTTGTTTTTATTATACCCCCCCCAAAAGATAATACCAGGACAAAAAAAAAAAAAAGTCTGGGGAAGGGCGAGGCTTAGGTCTGTCAAGCGTAAAAACCTTTAATCCTCCCCTTCCCTATAATGAGTTTGAGATGCCAATGATTTGGTTTCTGAGCACACCCTTGGGGTCTTTTCGTTCTCCAGTCTAAGATTCCATATTCAAGGCCTATTGCCTTCACAGAAATGTCTTCCTATAACTAAACTCAAGTGCCATCACTTTGTCTATGTTTTGCTGCTTCATCTTGTTCATGCTTCCTTTCTACTTAATTATCTGGAGGAATGGGTCTTCTCATTAGGGCCAGCCAGATTGTCTAGTATGATGGAGATGATTCATACTCAATAACAAATTATTCAGTTGATTACATTACCCATTCTTGAATTTTGAAAGTCATTTCATTATTTAATAAAAGATATATAGTCTCATAATATGAAAATTTGAGCAACACAACAAATGTAAAGATAGCATAATTAAATTACTAAAATGCTTTCATCTAAAAAATGACTTTTAATAGTTAATATATTTTTAAACCTCTCTCTAATGCATACACGTATATAAAAAGCTACATAGTTCGATGGATACATAGATGGAAATCATTTTGGTAAAATGTAACATTTACTAGACATACTACTTTTTAGGGTTTTAAAAATAAATGTATTTGCATATAAAAGAAAAAAAGAGCTGTGAAACTGCAATCATTGTTGAACTTGAGTTAAATGTCTTTTAACAACTAGGATTACTACATACTACTATATATAAAATAGATAAACAACTCAGATTAGCCCTCAATACCCAGGTTCAGTTGCAAAAAAATTGTGAAAAACAATTAGAAGTTAGGAATCATTGGCATTTTATTGTTTGATTTTTAAAAGAGTTGTTGTAAATATAACTTTTAGACAGTATTCATTGATTCTTTGCCATGAAAGATGAAGACATTTGCAAAAATACTTTTACTTGTACTTTTCTCCCCTCCCTTTTGGTTTTTTCCGTTATATTATTGTTTTTATATTGCCAAGGTTTATAACATGTATTTTTTTTCTGTAACCATCAATCCAACAGTTGCCTATTCCTAGCTCAACAATATGATTCTAAGTGCCAGCCTTCTAATTTTTTTTCTATTTCTAAATTATTTATTTTGATCCTCCCACCCCCAGGAAAGTCTCATTTCTCAAGTTCTTCACTGTTTGAGAATTTCTGTGCATGACTCTTGTACATGAAGGGCATTAGATAATATTGCTAAGCAGGAAGATACATTCTACTGAAGGGGGTAAATCAATTTATAAAATTAGAATATTTTTAAATTTTTTTAAATTTTTAATTTTTTTACACTTTTTTTATTGAAGTACAGTTGATTTACAATGTTGTGGTAATTTCTGCTGTACAGCAAAGTGACTCAGTTATACACATATATACATTTTTGTTATATTCTTTTCCATTATGGTTTATCCCAGGAGATTGGATATAGTTCCCTGTGCTATGCAGTAGGACCTTGTTTATCCATTCTAACTATAATGGTTTGCATTTACTAACCCCTAACTCCCAGCATCTTAATTAATATCATAATTTTAATTTCAAATAAAAAATATCACACTGGCCTGACACAACAAATTTTCCCAATATCCTTTATGGGTGTGATTTTTAAAACTATGTAAATCACAAGATTCATAGTAAATGTAAACAGAAGAAATTATAAAGATATCGATAAAATGTTTGAATATCCTAAACAGATAATATCTTAGATTAATATCCCATGAAAATGATGATGTTTTGAACATAAAACCACTTTTGGAGCTAGAAGGGATTTGAGAGTTAATGTCTCTTCTTTTTTTCACGTTTTTTTCTAGAAAATTAGAAATTTAGAAATAGAATGTATTGAAACAATAAATGCAAGGAGGGACCCTAAGAGAGGCAGAGAAAATGAGGCAGAAATGCCCACAAAGCCTTATATTCTAATGATCCCATTGATGAGTTCATCCCAAGCACAGTTGGGAATTCAGCTGAGTGGATTAACCTTCCTGGTGAAGGCTGTATTTTGCAGACACCTGTTGCCTACTTAGCCGCCTTTCCCTCATTTAAACTTCTTCAGAATGAAGTATTACGAGAAAATGGACTGAATTGTATTATGGGCTGAGGTGGCAACACTTTCTGTTTTGTTTTGTTCACTTGGTGAATACTTGAAGATAAGAATGATTTGATATATTGATGTGATTGGTTGAGCCAGCTCCATCGTGGAACATAGCATGGGAAGGAATTTTGGTTTGGAAAGAGGTTGAGATCTTGAAGGGGTGGAATTGGACCACATGGGCTTGTGAAGTGGGAATTACCAACATGCTTGCTAATTGAGGATATTGCTAAAGCAAAGGGAATCCCAGGACTGAGAGATGACAGAGCCTTTACAAATGTGTTTGGCACACTGGTGGTGGTGGTGGTGGTTCCTGACTTGAAGTACTTCCCCAGAGGACTCTATATATCCAAGGCATTAGGTGAGCAGGGATTCTTAAGACATGCATCATTTCCCTCAGAAGTTGGGAAACACCGCATTCCAGTCTTCTGACATTGGCTTTTGTTAAAGAGAAACCTGCAGCTAACTTGCTTATTTTCTTCTTTGTAGGTCACTAGCTTATTATTATGTTTTTCTACATTGATGCCCATAGTTTTCAGCCTTCATCCTTATTCAGTAACCTTTATATATCTTGATGCTGTTCACCCCTGACAAATTCTTCCCTGGGGACTAGGAAGCCCCTTTGCAGGTGGAGACTGTCGGTGGTGGAGGGGGGAAGCCTCGGAGCCACAGAGGAGAGCACAGCAACAGGGATGCAGAGGGCAAAACAGAGAGATTCCCGCACAGAGGATCGGTGCCGACTGGCACTCACCAGCCCTAGAGGCTTGTCTGCTCACCCGACGGGGCGGGTGGGACTGGGATCTGAGGCTCGGGGAGGTCAGATCCCAGGGAGAGAACTGGGGTTGGCTGTGTGAACACAGCCTGAAGGGGGCTAGTGTGCCACAGCTAGCTGGGAGGGAGTCTGGAAAAAAGTCTGGACCTGCTGAAGAGGCAAGAGAATTTTTCTTCCTGCTTTGTTTCCTGGTGTGCGAGGAGAGGGGATTAAGAGTGCCACTTAAAGGAGCTCCAGAGATGGGCATGAGCTGCGGCTATCAGCACGGACCCAGAGATGGGTAAGAGATGCTAAGGCAGCTGCTGCTGCAGCCACCAAGAAGCCTGTGTGCAAACACAGGTCACTATCCACACCTCCCCTCCTGGGAGCCTGTGTAGCCCGCCACTGCCAGGGTGCTGTGATCCAGGGACAACTTCCCTGGGAGAACAGGGCACACCTCAGGCTGGTGCAATATCACACTGGCCTCTGCCGCCACAGGCTCACCCCACATTCCATACCCCTCCCTCCCCCCGGCCTGAGTGAGCCAGATCCCATGAATTAGCTGCTCCTTTAACCCCGTCTTGTCTGAGAGAAGAACAGACGCCCTCAGGTGACCTACACACAGAGGCGGGGCCAAATCCAAAGCTGAGCCCTGGGAGCTGTGCGAAAAAAGAAGAGAAAGGGAAATCTCTCCCAGCAGCTTCAGGAGCAGTGGATTAAATCTCCACAATCAACTTTGTGTACCCTGCATCTGTGGAATACCTGCATAGACAACGAATCATCCCAAATTAAGGAGGTGGACATTGGGAGCAATGATATATATATATATATTTTTTCTCTTTTTCTCTTTTTCTGAGTCTGTATGTGTATGCTTCTGTGTGTGATTTTGTCTGTACAGCTTTGTTTTTACCATTTGTCCTAGGGTTCTGTCTGTCCGTTTTTTGTTTGTTTGTTTGTTTTGTTTTATTGAGTATAGTTTTTAGCACTTGTTATCATTGGTGGATTTGTTTTTTTGTTTGGTTGCTCTCTTCTTTCTATTTTTTTTAATTACTTTAAAAATCTTTTCTAATAATTATTTTTTATTTTAATACTTTATTTTATTTTATTGTATCTTCTTTTTTCTTTCTTTCCTTCTTTCCTTCTTTCTTTCTTTCTTTCTTTCTTTCTTTCTTTCTTTCTTTCTTTCTTTCTTTCTTTCTTTCTAATTTTTCTCCCTTTTTTCTGAGCCACATGGATGACAGGTTCTTGGTGCTCCAGCCAGATGTCAGGGCTGTGCCTCTGAGATGGGAGAGCAAGTTCAGGACATTGGTCCACAAGAGACCTCCCAGCTCCATGTAATATCAAATGGTGAAAATCTCCCAGAGACCTCCAACTCAATGCCAAGACCCAGTTCCATACAACAACGAGCAAGCTACAGTGCTGGATAACCTATGCCAAACAGCTAGCAAGATGGGAACACAACTCCACCCATTAGCAGAGAGGCTGCCTAAAATCATAATAAGGCCACAGACACCTCAAAACACACCACCAGACATGGACATGCCCACCAGAAAGACAAGATCCAGACTCATCCACCAGAACACAGGCACCAGTCCCCTCCACCAGGAAGCCTACACAACCCATTGAACCAAACTTAGCCATTGGGGGCAGACACCAAAAACAATAGGAACTAAAAGCCTGCAGCCTGTGAAAAGGAGACCCCAAACACAGTAAGTTAAGCAAAATGAGAAGACAGAGAAACACACAGCAGATGAAGGAGCAAGGTAAAAACCAACCAGACCTAACAAATCAAAAGGAAATAAGCAATCTACCTGAAAAAGAATTCAGAATAATGATAGTAAAGATGATCCAAAATCTTGGAAATAGAATGAAGAAAATACAAGAAATGTTTAAGAAGGAGCTAGAAGAACTAAAGGGCAAATAAACAGTGATGAACAACACAATAAATGAAATAAAAAATTCTCTAGAAGGGATCAATAGCAGAATAACTGAGGCAGAAGAACGAATAAGTGACCTGGAAGATAAAATAGTGGAAATAACTATTGCAGAGCAGAATAAAGAAAAAAGAATGAAAAGAATGAAAAGAATTGAGGACTGTCTCAGAGACCTCTGGGACAACATTAAACACACCAACATTCAAATTGTAGGGGTCCCAGAAAAAGAAAGGGACTGAGAAAGTATTTGAAGAGGTTATAGTTGAAAACTTCTCTAATATGGGAAAGTAAATAGTTAATCAAGTCCAGGAAGCACAGAGAGTCCCATACAGGATAAATCCAAGGAGAAACATGCAAAGACACATATTAATCAAACTATCAAATATTAAATACAAAGAAAAAATATTAAAAGCAGCAAGGGAAAAACAACAAATAACACACAAGAGAATCTGCAAAAGGTTAACAGCTGATCTTTAAGCAGAAACTCTTCAAGCCAGAAGGGAGTGGCAGGACATATTTAAAGTGATGAAGGGGAAAAACCTACAACCAAGATTACTCTACCCAGCAAGGATGTCATTCAGATTTGACACAGAAATTAAAATCTTTACAGACAAGCGAAAGCTAAGAGAATTCAGCACCACCAAACCAGCTTTACAACAAATGCTAAAGGAACTTCTCTAGGCAGGAAACACAAGAGAAGGAAAAGATCTACAATAACAAATATAAAACAATTAAGAAAATGGTGATAGGAACATACATGTTGATAACTACCTTAAATGTAAATGGATTAAATGCTCCAACCAAAAGACATAGACTGGCTGAATGGATATAAAAACAAGACCCATATATATGCTGTCTACAAGAGACCCAGAGACCCACTTCAGACCTGGGGACACATACAGACTGAAAGTGAGGGGATGGAAAAAGATATTCCATGCAAATGGAAATAAAAAAAAGATGGAATAGCAATTCTCATATCAGACAAAATAGACTTTAAAATAAAGACTATTACAAGAGACAAAGAAGGACACTACATAATGATCAAGGGATCCATCCAAGAAGAAGATATACCAATTGTAAATATTCATGCACCCAACATAGGAGCACCTCAATACATAAGGCAAATACTAACCATCATAAGAGGGGAAATCGACAGTAACACAATCATAGTAGGGGACTTTAACACCCCACCTTCACCAATGAACAGATCATCCAAAACAAAAATAAATAAGGAAACAAAAGTTTTAAATGATACATTAAACAGGATAGACTTAATTGATATTTATAGGACATTCCATCCAAAAACAACAGAATATATTTTCTTCTCAAGTGCTTATGGAACATTCTCCAGGATAGATCATATCTAGTGTCACAAATCAAGCCTTGGTAAATTTAAGAATATTGAAATCATATCAAGTATCTTTTCCTACCACAACACTATGAGACTAGATATCAATTACAGGAAAAGATCTCTAAAAAATACAAACACATGGAGGCTAAACAATACACTACTTAATAACCAAGAGATCACTGAAGAAATCAAAGGTGAAACCAAAAAATACCTAGAAACAAATGACAATGAAAACATGATGACCCAAAACCTATGGGATCCAGCAAAATCAGTCCTAAGAGGGAAGTTTATAGCAATACAATCCTACCTTAAAAAACAAGAAACATCTCAAATAAACAACCTAAACTTACACCTAAAGCAATTAGAGAAAGAAGAACAAAAAAACCCCAAAGTTAGCAGAAGAAAAGAAATCATAAAGATCAGATCAGAAATAAATGAAAAAAAATGAAGGAAACGATAGCAAAGATCAATAAAACTAAAAGCTGATTCCTGAGAAGATAAACAAAATTGGTAAACCATTAGCCAGACTCATCAAGAAAAAAAGGGAGAAGACTCAAATCAATAGAATTAGAAATGAAAAAGGAAAAGTAACAACTGTTACTGCAGAAATACAAAGTATCATGAGAGATTACTACAAGCAACTATATACCAGTAAAATGGACAACCTGGAAGAAATGGACAAATTCTTAGAAACGCACAACTTTCCAAGACTGAATCAGGAAGAAATAGAATATATGAACAGACCAATCACAAGCACTAAAATTGAAACTGTGATTAAAAATCTTCCAACAAACAAAAGCCCAGGACTAGATGGCTTAACAGGCAAATTCTATCAAACATTTAGAGAAGAGCTAACACCTATCCTTCTCAAGCGCTTCCAAAATATAGG
This sequence comes from Mesoplodon bidens, assembly GCF_964165515.1. Classification (NCBI taxonomy): domain Eukaryota; kingdom Metazoa; phylum Chordata; class Mammalia; order Artiodactyla; family Ziphiidae; genus Mesoplodon; species Mesoplodon bidens. The sequence continues at coordinate 172,087,274 of NC_138178.1, forward strand.
AGAGGTAGGAACATTCCCAAACTCATTCTACGAGGCCAACATCACCCTGATACCAAAACCAGAAAAAGATGTCACAAAGAAAGAAAACTACAGGCCAATAGCACTGATGAGTAATAGATGCAAAAATCCTCAACAAAATACTAGCAAACAGAATTCAACAGCACATTAAAAGGATCATACACTGTGATCAAGTGGGGTTTATCTCAGGAATGCAGGGATTCTTCAATATATGCAAATCAATCAATGTGATACACCATATTAACAAATTGAAGGAGGAAAACCATATGATCATCTCAACAGATGCAGAGAAAGCTTTTGACAAAATTCAACACCCATGTATGATAAAAACCCTCTGGAAAGTAGGCATAGAAGGAACTTACCTCAACATAATAAAGTCCATAGATGACAAACCCACAGCCAACATCGTCCTCAATGGTGAAAAATTGAAGCCATTTCCACTAAGATCAAGAACAAGATAAGGTTGCCCACTCTCACCACTATTATTCAACATAGTTGTGGAAGCTTTAGCCACAGCAATCAGAGAAGAAAAAGAAATAAAAGGAATACAAATCAGAAAAGAAGAAGTAAAGCTGTCACTGTTTGCAGATGACATGATACTATACATAGAGAATCCTAAAGATGCTACCAGAAAACTAACTACTAGACCTAATCAATGAATTTGGTAAAGTAGCAGGATACAAAATTAATGCACAGAACCTATTACATTCCTAAACACTAATGATGAAAAATCTGAAAGTGAAATTAAGAAAACACTCCCATTTACCACTGCAGCAAAAATAATAAAATATCTAGGAATAAACCAACCTAAGGAGACAAAAGACCTGTATGCAGAAAATTATAAGACACTGATGAAACAATTGAAGATGATACAAACAGATGGAGAGATATACCATGTTCTTGGATTGGAAGAATCAACATTGTGAAAACGACTATACTACCAAAAGCGATCTACAGATTCAATGCAATTCCTATCAAACTACCACTGGCATTTTTTCACAGAACTAGAACAAAAAATTTCACAATTTGTATGGAAACACAAAAGACCCTGAATAGCCAAAGCAATCTTGAGAAAGAAAAACGGAGCTGGAGGAATCAGGCTCCCTGACTTCAGACTATACTACAAAGCTACAGTAATCAAGACAGTATGGTATTGGCACAAAAACAGAAATATAGATCAATGGAACAGGGTAGAAAGCCCAGAGATAAACCCATGTACATATGGTCACCTTATCTTTGATAGAGGAGGCAAGAATATACAGTGGAGAAAAGACAGCCTCTTCAATAAGTGGTGCTGGGAAAACTGGACAGCTACATGTAAAAGAAAGAAATTAGAGCTCCCTAGCACCATACACAAAAATAAACTCATAATGGATTAAAGACCTAAATGTAAGGCCAGACACTATCAAACTCTTAGAGGAAAGCATAGGCAGAACACTCTATGACATAAATCACAGCAAGATCCTTTTTGACCCACCTCCCAGAGAAATGGAAATAATAACAAAAATAAACAAATGGGACCTAATGAAACTTAAAAGCTTTTGTACATTAAAGGAAACCATAAACAAGGTGAAAAGACAACCCCCAGAATGGGAGAAATATTTGCAAATGAAGCAACCGACAAAGGATTAATCTCCAAACATACAAGCAACTCATGCAGCTCAATATCAAAAAAACCAAACAACCCAATCCAAAAATGGGCAGAAGACCTAAATAGACATTTCTCCAAAGAAGATATATAGATTGCCAACAAACACATGAAAGACTGCTCATCATTAATCACTGGAGAAATGCAAATCAAAACCACAATGACATATCATCTCACACTGGTCAGAATGGCCATCATGAAAAAATCTACAAACAATAAATGCTGGAGAGGGTGTTGAGAAAAGGGAACCCTCTTGCACTGTTGGTGGGGATGTAAATTGATACAGCCACTATGGAGAACAGTATGGAGGTTCCTTAAAATCTAAAAATAGAACTACCATACAACCCAGCAATGTCACTACTGGGCATATACCCTGAGAAAACCATAATTCGAAAAGAGTCATGTACCATAATGGTCATTGCAGCTCTATTTACAACAGCCAGGACATGGAAGTAACCTAAGTGTCCATCAACAGATGAATGGATAAAGAATATGTGGCACATATATACAATGGAATATTACTTACTCAGTGAAGTAAGTCAGAAAGAAAAAAAACAAATACCATATGCTAACACATATATATGGAACCTATAAAAGAAACAAAAAAAAAATGTTCATGGAAAACCTAATGGCAAGATGGGAATAAAGACACAGACCTACTAGAGAATGGACTTGAGCATACGGGGAGGGTGAATTGTAAGCTGGGACAAAGTGAGAGAGTGGCATGGACACGTATACAGTACCAAATGTAAAATAGATAGCTAGTGGGAAGCAGGCGCATAGCACAGGGAGATCAGCTTGGTGCTTTGTGACCACCTAGAGGGGTGGGATAGGGAGGGAGGGAGGGAGGGAGATGCAAGAGGGAAGAGATATGGGAACATATGTATATGTATAACTGATTCACTTTGTTATAAAGCAGAAACCAACAGACCATTGTAAAGCAATTATACTCCAATAAAGATGTTAAAAAAAATCTACCAAATGAAAATTTTGCTTAAGTGATTTAAAGAAAAAAATAATAAATTCTTCCCTGGGACCTTGGGACCTACTATATATTTTTAATACCCAATTCAAGTCTTTATACAAACATTAAGCTTTCTTATAGCATTGGGTATTTTCCTGTGGCCACTTAGTTGACCTCTTGATTAGCTGTGCTTAATACCATCATGCTGAATCTCCTTCCTCATATGTAGTAACTTCTCTGTGGTCGTTTAAAATGTTTTTTTGTTTGTTTGTTTCATTTAAGGGACTGTCATTTTCCCAAGATAATTTTCTATGCCCTTATCTCTGTTTCAGTTTGTTTATTCTTCCATTATTTTTTCCTGGTTGTTTCTAATGTACCTTTTATTTCTTTTCATTTTTCTTTTGTATGCATTTTCCTGACCTTGATTCCTTTCTGTTTAATCCTACCATCTATTCTTTAATTTGTTGCATCCCTTTCTTGAGCTCTTTTCCCAAAACACCAGTTGTCTTTAATTTATCCCTACTCTTCATCTGTTTTCAGATTTCGTTCTTTCTTAGATTTATGTTTCTTACCTGATTTGTTCTCATTTCCCTCCCTCTGTTCTTTCCTTTTCTGAACAACTTTTGAACACCCTGATACTTGCTTTCTGGTATTTACTCATCTTCAGATAAGAGCAGTCCTTTCTGGGCTAGTATCTTGTTAAAAGATAGAGGGAAACTGGATTTGACTGAGGCTGTTTGTTTGTGTTGGGGTAGATATCTACATCAATTTCTGGCATTCCGGTGGCTTGTAAGCATCCCATGGAATCCCATGACCCACAGCTTCGTGTGCTATGATGTGTCCATTGTGAATTCCTCTCCCTTCGACACCTTACCTCGTCTCCATCAATACTCCTTGGTGAGGAGACAGAATCTCAGAAAGTGAAGATGGCACGTCTGTGCTCCACCTTCACCTCTACCAACCTTGATGTTATGTGGCACAAAACTGGATCTAGAGAGACATGCTTCGCCTGTTCCTTTTATTTCTTTTCTCCATTTTCCCTCTGTGTATAACCCACAACTCTGGGTCTAAGGATCCCTGGATGGCACTTGTAGGGATGTGAGAACAACTTTTAGAGAAAACTGTACTCTGTCTGAGGAGATCTGTATTGGCTCTTTCCCACTTTCCACGTTTGGATTCACATTTTATTATATTTGGCAGAAAATCTTCATATTTTGTGGTTTGGGGTTGTGGCCATTTCCTTGTCACATTGAAAATGTTCTCTTCTTTAATTTTACTTTTACTTTTAGTGTGTGTGTGTGTGTGTTTCTCAGAAGAGAGAAAGACATTCTAGCTGGAATTATATCCTCTGACCAAGCTTACTGCATTGTTCCCAAATGTACACATGCTTTTTTTGAGATGCAGGAGAGAAAACACAATTTATAATGGTCATGTTGAATTGTCTGATACTCTTTCTTTGTTCACTAATGATTTGCATGAAGAGAAAACTCTAATGGGGCAGAAGGGTTGTACTGATAGCTTGTTTATCCAGAAGTTAGTGAATTTCATGACAGTCAAGGCAATTCTGAGAAAGCTGTCTTTAACAGGCTTTGGCTACTGGATTTCCAGGTTGCTCTGCCAAAAACAATTCTACTTTTGGTCCCCGGCCTTGGAAGCTCATACAGGGAATAATAGCAAAAAAACAGAAGCAACAATATCTCAGATTTCTAAACCTGGCTTTGTCCTTACTAGCTGTACAATTTTGGTGACATTATGTAACTTTTTTAAAGGCTCAGTTTTGTCACATGTGAAATGGGTATTTGTGTTAATCCAATGAAAATGCATGTAAGAAAGAACTTTTTAACCTGTAGAGCCATTTGCCTGAGACAGGATTATAATAATGGCAGGAGAACAGGTAGAAAGTCTGAGAGACATGGCTTTAAATAAGAATTTCTCTCCTGAGCTGTGAGATGTTTATTTTCACTGATTCTCCATTTCTTCATCAATAAAAGAGAGAGTAAGTCTATGCAAATTACTGAAAGGATTTATTGAGATGATCACATAAGTGGAGACTAGGGAGGCAGTGACGGGGAAATTGTTGAAACTCAGTTAATAACTGGTCCCTCTTTACATTCTTGCTAATATACTTTACCATGAAAGTTTCAAGATATCTATGGATGTCAGAAATTCAGAGGAACTTTGCAGACCCCTTCCCCGCCCCCCTGTCCAATCAAGGTCAATCATATTCTTGTTTTCTGAATACTTTCTATCTACAATGACCAGTGGAGCCACCAACACTGAGAAAAAAAATAACATGGGGGGAAGGCAGACTTTGCACCAGGACTGAGACTCACTGCAAACGTGGCTGCCTACTCTCTGGGAACCCCCCTGGTCTTTCTTCCTCACCTGGGTGGCCGTTTCTGGGATTGACCCCACTTCTCTGAAATTGCAGGACTCCCATTCACGAACGGTTTCACTTTGACTGTTCCATCTCTTCCCAGCTCTCTCTGGCAGCGGAATCTAGAGCCGTTCTCGCCCTGGCTAACTCTTGCTATCACAGTCTCCCCTTGTCCAAAAAGCATCGCCAATTCTGCACCTCATTTCCATGAGTCTAAAATGATAGAGTTAGGCTAGATCATTTCTAGGATTGCTCTAGAATCCAAGAGGACAAATGCAAGGTGAAGATGCTCTATCTCCTGGGCCAATGAGGGACAAGTCTAACTAATAACAGTCCCCTTTTCTATCTAGCCTGGAAGGGCCTCTGAATCTTTCCACACTGGTGGTCCGGCCTGTCAGCCACAGTTGTAGGTGAGTTCCAGTCTCTTCACTGTGCATAGACCAAGAAACAATGGAGGGCAGGGATGATTGCTCCTACCTCCCTAAAAACCCAGTGCCAAGCATGGTGCCTAGTACAGGTGGCAGTTGAATGGGTGCAGAATGAATGAGTTACCCTCAGCAATCAAAGCTCTCACTCCTACATCTTTGAAGCTAGAACTGAAAAGTGATGTCATCTCTCTGGAAGGAGCATTGAACACTCCTTTATTTATTTGAGAGAGAAGCGGCTGTCTCTCCACATCTTGGAGATGATGTAAGTTGGGCAGAGGACAGACCATTCTCCAAAGGGAAGAAACATCATTAAGAGCCACGGCAGTTCCTGCCTAGTTGGCTTCTTCTCAGAAAGCAAAGAACAGTTACTGTAAGGAAGCTGCCTGTCTGGGCCAGCAGCTTTATCAATGAATAATTTCCTGAAAGGAAGAGAATCTGTAGAGACCGTACAATATATTTGATCTCTGTGTGCACAAGGCACACAGGACTATCTTTGATTCAACGGAAGCGAAATAATTGTTTCCCAAACAGACTCTTGCTGGAGAGGCGCGCTCCCTCCCATTCCGGTGACCCATGCACCAACAGCCTCAGGTCTGCCCCAGACAATTATCCTGTTTTGCTAGGGAACAAATTGCTCTTTTGGGGTAATTCTGAGCAAGTTTGCCAAGTTCTCAGTGATCCTGGGGGAGCCTCTGGGGGAAAAGCACTCTCCAAATCCCCTCTCCAGCCCTTTGAAAGGAAAGCAGGTCATTTTTTAAAGAATTCCAAAGAAAGCAGCTAATTCTGAATGATCCATCCCACCTTGCAAGAGGCCTTGGGAGCAATCGAGTTCCTAGTGCTGGTCTGATGCTAGGGAACCAATTTCCCATGCAAGTAATTAGGCATGCAATTAAGTAGTTGTATATGGAAAGGAAAAAGAAAAAAAAAAAGAAAGAAAAAAGAGGGCAATGCCAAAAAAGAAGTGTGCATTTCACTTTCAAAAGACAGCCTGTAGGACATGGGAGTTGAACCCAACTTGGATTTGATTCTTGCAAAGGACTGAATAAAATCAGGAACTTGGAAAGAGTAAAATGTCAATCTGGTGTAACGTAGTAGCTAAGAATATGGACCCTGAGGCCACCCTATGTGTGTACAAAGCTTGGGCCTGTCATTTGCCTGCTGTGGGATTTGGGGCAGGTTACTTAAGCTTTCTGCACACGCACCCATCTCTATAAAATCAGATTAATAATTGTACCAGCATCACATGGTTGTCAAAGTTGAAATAAATAAATATATGTGTGTGTGTGTGTGTGTGTATATATATATATATATGTCATATAAGGGTGTGTGTGTGTAGTTTAAAACAGTGCCAGGCACTGTACAATTGTTAGCTATTATTACAGTTTAACAGATGACATTTCAAATAACTTCTGAGCAGTCATTTTATAAGACAGCTGAGATACTCAGCATTGTTGATGATTCTTTTCTTTTGACCTTCACCCTTTAGTATTAGAAAATCAACCCAACAGATAAAGGGTAAAGAAGTGCAAAGTGCTTGATTTGGAAATGACCAAAAAATAAGTGGCTTCTGATCCTGGCAGGGAAAGGGTCAAGACCACAGCACCCCAGGGCTCCCCAGAGAATGAGTGTTGTTTACAGTATATGTTTAAAATAATATTCTTGCTTAGTTGGGCCTCCCCTCGGGACAATGCAATTTCAACAGTAACTGAGGTTTAATTAAAGTCGGTCCTGCTGGTGAGGGTGGCGACTGAGGAAGCAGCAGAGGGGTGCACCCCGCCCCCCGCTACGGCTCCCACTCTACACCGGGAAGGGGCCAGGCCTGCTGGAAGTAATTAGTGCAACTCAGGGGCCACCTGACACTTCTGCCCCATTTGGATGATTTTGATTAATACTTTCATTTCACCTCCTTAGAATGTAGGAGAGGCGAAAAATAAATAAGGAAGATGGAAACTCCCCAAACCAAACTCAATAAAGGCTGAATCCCTTCTCAGGCCACCTTGAACGGGGTTCCCTATGTTTTAGACCTGCTAGGGAGCAGCCTCTGGATGGATCATACCTGTGCTGTGAGCGGTGGACCCCAGCAGTTCATTTTTGAAAACAGACACAAAGGCACACCCTGGGGACAGGGGGTCAGCTGGCTTAGAGGCTCGGTGTCTGCAGGAGGGAAAGGAGACAGGCCCCTTTATGCTCCAGGAAACATCCACGGGCCATCCGCTGTCTGCTGGGCCAGCTCGCCCCATGCCAGTGCTCTGAGACTTAGGCTGCAGCCTCTTGGACTAACCAGCCCCGCCTCACTCCAGGCAACCTTCCCTGGCTCAGAGAGCAGACTTCCAAATCAGATATGTGACTGCTTCACCCTTCTGGTTCAAATCATCCAAGAATGGACTTCCTGGCGTCCACGATCCTGTCTGGCAATTGTATGCCGAGGTATGGATGGGAGAAAGAGTTCATAGCTCCCTGGCCCCTAAAAGGTTAAGAACCACGGCTCTAGGGCATCCCTATTCCCTTTAGGACAAAGCCCAAGCTCCTCAGTATGACATGCTAGACTCTCCAGGATCTAGGATCACACCTCTTGGCAGTTCCCTCCCTTTAGCCCCATCATTGGAGTTTACAGCCCAAGACTAGAGCCTCTTTGGAACCCAACTCTGTCCCTCTCAGCCCTGTTCAGACACAGATCAAGCTTTCTTGGATAATCCCCAGCCCTGTCGAGCCCTCTCACCCTGTGCCTGCTTCCAGATACCCCCCGGAACCAGAAGGTGAGTTTCAAAACAGGGACCCTGTGCGCTTATGCCTGCATTTAGTTGGGAGGAGAGTCTGACAAGGTATTGGACTGAACTAAGTAATTAGTAATTAGTAATAGGATGTTGGGTATGGCAAGCAGTTCATGGCTCTATGCTTTGAATACAAAAATGGTGACAATCAAGTGAAATCTGTTAAAAAGGAAGCTTCTCTGGAACTCTGGTTTGATAGATGGTCACTAACCATGCGTGGCCATTTAAATTTAAATTAAATAAAACTAAACATTTCATTCCTCAGTCATGGTAACGCTTCTAGGGCACTCAGTGACCTTGCATGGCTCATGGCTTCTGTATTATTCTGTGTTATGTAGTGGACTGTACAGTGTATATACCTGTGTAGAACATTGCATAGGATATTTCCATCTTTGTGGACATTTCTGATGGACAGTTAGGCTCTAGGTAACTCAATTGCTCAAGGCTGGCACTCTGGAATTATAGAAATCTGTAAATTCCATAGCTGTTTGCTTTCTCTCCTGCTGACCCCAGGTCTGCCTCTCAAAGTGACTGGGGTCACAGGGAAACTGGCTCCCCATTCATCCAGCGTGCATTCCCCACACTTGAATTTGTTGGATCATCTTTTTTTTTTTCTTTCTTTCTTTCTTTTTCGGTACGCTGGCCTCTCCCTGCTGTGGCCTCTCCCGTTACGGAGCACAGGCTCCGGACGCACAGACTCAGTGGCCATGGCTCACGGGCCCAGCTGCTCCACGGCATGTGGGATCCTCTCGGACCAGGGCACGAACCCGTGTCCCCTGCATCGGCAGGCGGACTCCCAACCACTGCGCCACCAGGGAAGCCTGTTGCATCATCTTTTGTTGAGGAGGGGAGAGAGCAGGAAGTGGAAGCGCTCTTACCTCCTCCCTTGGGAAATCCAAACCCTTCCCTATGCTGTGGGTAACCATCTCGGAGAGATGGGGCTCCTGGGGTCCTTGTGGAGTAGACACATCTCAGGGTGGGGCTGGAGATGGGGGTGTGGCCCGTGAAGTAGACATGCTTTCCAGCTTCTCCAAACATGGGCTTTCTTTTGCGGTTGGGCTCAGGGACAGAAAATTTCACATGTTGGGGGGCGGGGATGGGAACTTTAAAAACTGAAAGAAATGTTGGTGGATTTTTGGAACAAGACTAAAGTACAGAGTTTTGGCGAACTGTATTCCCAAGCCTAGGAGGTGGAGGCAAGTTCTGGCCAAGGAACAGAAGAGATTCATTACTGTGCCCCTTTGCCACCAACTCACAGGTGACCTCTGGCAAGTCAAGCCTTTCTCTCTGAGCCAGCAGTTTCCCCATCTGTTTATTAGGGGTACAGACAAGAGCTCTCAAGATCCCTGATTCCAAAGTCGGGTGCCCTGCTCTTAGCGCAGTGCAACTGGGAATTCCATTGAGAGCCATTTTGGTCCTTGGAGGCAGTCTCCTCTCTTGAGGGTCCTCATGAAGAAAAGACTCAACATCAGACTCACATTCACCACTCCAGCCCCTTCTGGCTCTCTAAACTGGTGGAGGAAATGAGCTACCTGGATGTGTGGAAATATCTCCGAATCGTTCTGATGTGTGCCGCTGATCTATTTTCCACATCTCCCCAGTGTTTGGGTGATGCAGTCCCCATCCAGTTAGAAATGGATGAATAACAGCCCCCAGACTCATGGTCTGCATAGGCTTCACGCGGTCACATCCCTTCCCAGACAACTTCTCCTCTAATATTCTCATCAACTCCTCCAGGAGATGAGGTGGAAATTGTTGTTGTGGCCACATTACAGAGGCAGACATTAGAACCCTTCAGCATAGCTCAGCAGAAGTGGCAGAGCTGGGTCTCAACTCAGGGCCTTTAGCTGAGGCTGGTCTCACTGGGCAGCTTAGCTTTGGAGCCTCCTCTTTTTGGAGGGTAGCAGGTGAGTCCATGAGCCTGTGAAGCTACGTGCCATTCTGGCCAGTGGCTGGTCTGGAACACAACTCGCCATTGTACACGTACAGTCATGGACCACATGGAGGTGCTGAAAGAATCAGCAGCTGAAACCAGGTTCATCCTTCCTTTTTCACGTAAAGCCAGAACTTGGGCAAATTCACCTCCTGCAGGCTCAGTTCCTCCTTTGCAAAAGAGAAACGATTCTCTGTGCCCACAGGCTTGTTTTGAGAACAGAGTCATGGTCTTGAAGCACTTAGCACAACGTAGATGCCCAAACTGTCTTTTTTCCTTTCCTTATGCAAGCTTGCAAGAGTGGTTAGAAAAAGACAGAGGGATGGACAAAGCTACTTGTTTCTGGCCCTGGAATGAATATGGAGGCTAGTAAGCGGATGCTTTAAAGAGGTGTGAGACTGGTTCTCTCCAGACTGTTTTGGCTGGTGAAACCTTCTGCAGGAAGTAGGGAGGTATCTTGTCTGGGGCTGTGAGAACGTGCGTGGAGGACCCAGAGCCCGAGCGCTGAGTCTTTCTCATGTACCCCATCCACCAGGTCCTCTCCAACTCCTCTGTTCACCCGTGGCATCCTACCATCCCTCCAGCCAAGTAGGCCGTGGGGAGGTGGTGGGTTCTTGCTACTGAAGGAAAGGTGCTGGGCCTTGTCCCCCTGCATGATGAGGGGGGTGGTGACTCAGGGCTTTTGCCTAATTTAGCAAGAACTACGTGAAGCCACTTGTCTTCCCAGCTGGCAGGCCCACTCACCTCTCTACATGAGTTTCCCAAAGGTGGTGATTAATTTCAGAGTTGGGATGAGGACAAAGCTGCCAAGTACCCCGGGACAGGGCAGGGCCCGCAGCGAGCGTGACCCGGCTTCTCCCAGTCAGAGTAAACAAGAGCAGCTGTCAAGGGATTCTGCCCTCATCTGACCTCTTGTCCCCTGGCTCTTTTATCTTCTAGAAAAAGGAGAGGCAGACAAGGAGCCCCCCGGGACCTGGGAGCCATGGGTTCTTGCCCCACTCCTCCCTGACTCTCTGTGTGACCTGAGGTTAGGGAACTCAACTATATATTAGGAATTATGACCTAGTGTCAGGCACTGGTGACTCATCAAATCTAAAGCAACGTTGGCACGTGCTCTTTTAAAGAAATGAGCCCCATTTTCCCAAGTACTTTTGAAGGAGCAGATTGACACAGCGCTATGGGAGCGAAGTCTCTGATCCACCCACTGAAATAGACATGTCCTTCTTAGGGTTTGTGTATTTCCTTTTTCTCCTTGACAGTCCCATGCCTTTCCTGCCACCAAGAATAAGGACAAGTCAAGCCCTAAGCACTTTACCTGCCGTTTTACTCAATCCTAAGCAGATCCACCAGGCCATTGCGATGTTGGTGACCATTTACAAAGGAGGTGACCGTGGGTTCAGAGGAAGGAAGTGCCTGCCCAAGCCCAGACTCTCAGTCACTTTAGAGCCCAATTCTGTGGCCAGCCGCTCTGCCCCCTGGGGCTCGCTCTTCTCTCCAGAGCACCCAAGCCTGGGTTCAGCCTGAGATCTCTCCCTCCGGTCATCTGGGCTCACAGCGTGGAACTCCCAATCTCACCACATCCCTGCTGGACTCTAGGCTCTCACCATGTGGGGCACCATGGAAGTTCTTCTAGCCTCTGGGGCCAGGATCCTTCTCAGCAGGGGCTGCTTCCATGAGCTGCTTTGGTGGGGGGGACCTGTGACAATCTCCCCCAGGGTCCTGGAAGTCACCGGAAGGCACTGAAGAAAGTGGGTGGGAAGGAGGGAAAAGGCGAGGGAGAAGGAAAGAGGTTTTACACTGTATCCAAACACAAACATGAGTACCCAAATTTTAAGTTGAAACCAAAATGCATCCGGGAAGGAACATTTGTCCTGGCTTCCAAATGCAATGTCACCAGAGAAGCAAAGTGAGAGCAGACATTTGAGGATGTCCCTATTCTGAACATCAATTAAGTCAATATGCTCAATGAAGAAAAAAAAAAAAAAAGCTTGGTACCTGAGCTTATTACTGAAAAAAATGTGTTAACTCCTATATCCATCTACAGGCAGATGCCAGAGGACTCATAGTATTCCTTAAAAGATGGGGCAAATGGAGGATCTAAATGTATATGATTCAGATTATAATAATTGTCCTCTTTCCTTAGATTGTTAACAATTGAAATGTTTTCATTCTTCCAAGAGGATGAGATACATCTGCATCTGGAGACTGAATAGAAAGGCAGCCCTTCTTCCCAAGCGGGACACTCGTGATGGAAGGTCCAGAGGGGGTGGGAGGATGCATTAGATGTTGGCCAAACCTGCTCTCAAAATTTGGCACTTCTGCTTCCTAACTCTGAGCCTCCTGAAAAGCTGCTTAAACTTGTCTGAGTTTCCTTATTTAAAATACAAATTACTTTAAGGAGTTCTTGACTTTTCTGAGGACTCAATGTATCTAAAGAGTCCAACTCAGTCTGAAACACAAGGATCACTTAATACAAGCGCTTTTCTGTTCTTCCCTCTCTGCCTTCTGCTCACTCTCCTTCTTTCCTACCATCTGAGGGTCAAGGCTGTGGCGTCTAGAAAGGGATCTAGCATCTGCTGTAACCTGTGGCAGAGGGGACACCAGCATCCGTCACGGGCATCCTCCAGTCTGTGCAGAAGAGGCAGCGCCCCATGGGAGGAGCGCTGTAGAAACTTCCAGGAGAGGTTTCATCGCAGTGGGGTGTTGGGTGGAAAAGTCACCAGAAGCCAGATACCTTTGGTAAAGAAGTTCATTTGTATCATTTTTTTAAATTAGATGAAACAAATGAACTTCTTTATAGAAAGCATCTGTCTTCTGGTGACTTTGCCACCCAACCCCCAATGAACTTATTTAAAAAACAGAAATGGACTCACAGACCTTGAAATCAAATTTATGGTTACCAAAGGGGAAATGTGTGTGTGTGTTGGGGGGAGTAATAAATTAGGTGATTGGGACTGATATATACACACTACTATATATAAAATAGATAACTGACAAATACCTACTGTATAGTACAGGGAACTCTACTCAATATTCTGTAATAACCTAAATGGGAAAAGAATCTGAAATAGAATGGAGATTATATATATATATATGTATATATATATATAACTGATTCACTTTGCTGTACACCTGAAACTAACACAACATTGTAAATCATCAATACTCCAATAAAAAAAAAATTTAAAAAGTAGCCAGATACCTTTGGGATGCCCTACCCAGTCTGGCTGTAGCTTCTCCATAGCTGTTTCTCATTTCACCATATTCTCCAAGCTCCAGCTCCAAAGGGACAGCCCTGTGACACCTTCTCTGAGGGAGGAGCAATCTTCCTTGACTTCAGACCCCTTAGATGCCCCCCATACATGGCTACAATCCAATAGCCTCCATCCTGCGACTTAATATTTCTGTGTCTGTGTTTAAGGAAAGCCTGTGAGCTGGCAGAGAGGGGACTGTCCCTGTCCTCACTCTGTGGGGGCACCAGACCCAGTGCTGGGCATGATGCAGCCACCCTGGATGGAGAAACAAACCAACTGGGCAACAGGACATATTTCAGTCACTTGGCTGCTTATAGGAGGTCCAAAGTCACATCCCATGTCTTCACCAGAGACAGATGAGCCCTTGAAGACCTAACATTGGACTCTGATCAGGCACAGGAGTTGCCTACCTCATTCATTCCGTCAGTCATTCAACCAGATCTTAGCCAGTGCCTCCCATGCTCCATGCCCTGCTCAGCACTGGGTAAGCAGTCATTGGGCGGGGCCATCTCAGCTTTCATGGAACATATGGGTCAGAGCGGGGGGAGTGGCATTAAATAATAAACACACACTCAGAATATAAATTACAATCTGAGATCAGTGCAGTTCTTCTAAGAGTGGGAATAATGGTAGAGAGTAGGCAATTTTAGATGGACAGGTGAAACATTGTAGTTCAGCCACACTCTAGTGATGGGCTTAGAGGAAGAGTTTCTGGAATACTACAGAATCTGGAGGTTTATATAATTCAGCATCGGCGTTTTCTTTTTTTTTTTTGCGGTACGTGGGCCTCTCACTGTTGTGGTCCATCCCATTGCGGAGCACAGGCTCTGGACGCGCAGGCTCAGCAGCCATGGCTCACGGGCCCAGCCGCTCCGCGGCATGTGGGATCTTCCCAGACCAGGGCACAAACCCGTGTGCCCTGCATCGGCAGGCGGACTCTCAACCACTGCGCCACCAGCGAAGCCCGAGCATCTATGTTTTCTCAGAAGGAAGCTTTTGATTCCATGTGAACCCAGACCTGTATGGATGGAGGGTTAGGGGTCAGGAGAGGTGATCCTACCTATCAGCTCACCAGGGGCCATAATACTTCATTGGCTTTCACTAGATTCTTGAACTACTGAGATGTCAGTAAAAGGAGAGTGTTAGGCGTCCAGAATGACGACAGACTTGCTAAAATTGTCTCACACATGGTTCTCCATCTATCTGTTTATCCAGATTGTCTTTATCTCAGGCTGAGTCAGAAATTCAAACACCAAGGCTGTGCTAAGAGGATGGGGTCCATCGAGTGAGCAAAGACCAGACCAGCCAGCTAAGGACTCTGGATCCATCCTTACTACCTTTGAGAACTAGGGAAAAGTCACTTAATCTCCCCACCCCCAGTTTCCTCATGTCTAAAATGGATTTGATAAAGGTGATCTCCTAGGGCCATCATGAACTTAAATGTGATGAAATATTCAAAAGCCCCTATCTAACTAAGGTATCAAAAATATCCTGGCAACTTGTGTATATTTATAAACAGACCTAAACTTTGTGTTTTTCATAGATGAACTTCCAACGTGAGGTCTGTGGGAACCAGTCTATGTTATGTATCTCCCTTTCTCAGTTGAGCTTTTAAGACCAGGATTCCATCCAGATGGAGAAGCAAGTCAGAGGGTAACAACTTGCCTCGGGGACATGAAGAACCATTTTCAGAGTTGAGTTGAACATCCATGGCTCCCAGATATGCCCCCTAGACTCCTCTATAAAGACAGCCTCTTGCTGACATAGAAACTCATAAGCAAAACTTCGAGTCAGCCAGGATTTATCCTCAAGGTGGGCTCAGGTTCAACAAACATAAAAAATAAATATCTTTAGTTATCCTTCTGAAATCTCTCCCATCTTAGGCAATTCCTCCATCTTGGAAGGCAGCAAGAAAATAAAAGTGACATCACCCACACTCGGCTTCCCATTGAGCCCTTGGGCACCAGAATTTACTTTCCTGCACCTCAGTTTCTCACCTCTGAAATGGGAATAATGAAAAGTCTTTATGGAGGAGAGCCCAAGTGGGCTGAAGTGTGTAGAGTACCTAATGAATGCCCCGGCTGTACCTGTTTCCTGAGATAGTCACATTTTCCCCAGGCTGTTTGACTTGAGCTCAGAGAACTTACCCTGAAGATACAGAAATTCTCTAACTTGAATGTGCCTAGGAAGCAGCAGAGGAGGTTTGTTGAAATGCAGATTTGGACTCCGTGGTCTTGGGCAGGACCTGAGATTGAGATTCTGCATTTCTCGCAAACTCTCAGGATTCTACTGGTTTATGAATCCCACTTGGAGCTTTGGTGGACTCCTGAATGAAGGAAGGTAGAGCAAGGGAACAAGCAGCCATGGGTTTGGTTTGTCTTCAGCCCACATGGGCCCTCCTCCATGCATGCACACAAGCACAGACACACTCCTGCAGACACATACACACATATCCACATAAGTGTGCCCTGGTGCACACTCAGCCATGCACAGACTCCCATCACCCACTCTGGCCCTCAGTGGAGGACCATCCAGCCAAGGAAGGGCACCCACTCCTGGGTGTGAAGACCTCACTCCTCCTTACCACTCTGCCTCTGGCTGAAGAAGAGAAGGGGGACCCCCACGGCCTGCAGCCTGAGGTTGTGGTTCACTATGCAGCCCCACGTGCTGGGACAGGCCCTGCCCTGCCTGCCCCTTTCTTTTTACTCTGCAATGATAAGTATTATTGTAAAAGAAGCTACATCTTATTGAGCACTTCCTGAGGGCACCATGCTAAATATTTTGCATATTAATGTATTTGACCCTGACCCCATCCCTGTAGGTAGGTCTTATTACTGCACCCATTTTACAGATGAGGGAAGTGAGGTGCAGAGATGTTTAGGTTACCTGCCAAGGCCACACAGCCAGCACCCCAGGAATAGCCAGAGCTGGCTCCTAAGTGTGCACTCAGGTCTTGTACTAGACCATTAATTGAGAAATCACTTTTATCTTACCTATTTTGCCCTTTCCTCCTTGTCTTTTCTTTTAGTGTCTTCACTTCTTCCTTCCTTCCCTCCCTCTCTCTTTCTTTCTTCCTTCCTCCCCTCTTTCTTTCTTTCTTCCTTCCTCTCTTCTTTCTTTCTTTCTTTCTTTCTTTCTTTCTTTCTTTCTTCTTTCTTTCTTTCTTTCTTTCTTTCTTTCTTTCTTTCTTGTCTTTTCCTTTCCTTTGCATTCATTGCTTTCTTGTACTTTACATTCTCCTATTTTCTTCATTCTTCTCTTCTCCCACAGGGTCCTTTGCTGGTTGCTGCCTTCCTGTCTCCAACTGCATTGTCCTGGATGCCATGCAGGCAAAAGAAATGAATCCTACCTTAAGATGAATTTAGTGCCCACAGTTTTGCTGATCCAGGGAGGCAAAACTCAGTGAGGTGGAGACAGCAGCTGGACCTGAAACACTTATCCAAGTGTCTGGCTGATGAGCCCCCACCAAGTTGACCGACTCAATCCTCCTGCTCAGACAGAGTTCCAGCTCCTGTACCTGCTGAAGTTCACTGAGCACAGGTTGATGCTGGAGATTTTATTCCACTTATTTCCTCTGGACCTCAAAACAGCTCTAGTGTTTGGGTGTGACAGAGTTCATCTCGCAGATGAGAAAGCCGAGTGCCATAGACTTAGTGCTTGAGTTTCCTCAAAATTCATATTTGGAAAACCTAACCCACCCCTGCCCCTCACCGTGAGACAGTATTAGGAGGTGGGGCGTTTGGGAGATGATTGGATCATGAGGGGTGAGCCCTCATGAATGAGGTTACTGTTCTTATAAAAGAGACCCCATAGGGCTCCTTCCCCACTTCTGTCATGGGTGGTCACAGAGAGAAGACAGATGTCCATGAACCAACAAAAGGGTCCTCCCCAGACACTGAATCTTCTGGCACCTTGATCTCAGACTTCCCAGCTTCCAGAACTATGAGAGATATAAATTTCTATTACTTATAAGCCACCAATCTGTGGTATTTTGCTATAGAAATAGGAACAGATTAAAGTACCAACTCTCAGGGCCATGAAGAGAGGACCCAAGGCTGTCCAGGGGTAAGTGGTGCGTCAGGAATCGTCTTGCCCTGGTTGACACTTTTTACTATGTTACTTTGTCTTCTAATGTATGCAGGAGCCAAAAAGGGGAAAATAAAAATAAATTTTTAAAAACATTCCAATGTGAGAAGTATAGATGGTCATAGTGAAGGAGAATTTGTTTCAGAGATGAGAACTTGGGCCCTGGGAGGAGAAAAAGCTTGACTGATACCTGAAGGCCACACCAGGGGGCTTGCCACCCACCCTGACATCAGTACACCAATCCATGGAATCTTCTTTAGGCCGGTGCCCTAGTGGAAATTGGGCTGCAAGTCCCTGCTCTCAGCTCACAATCTTTTATCATGTAGCACACGTACAAGCACACACACACACAGTCACACACACAGTTGAGTAGTGGGAAGTATTGGGTTGATTCTACTGCATTTAACTTTTATAAGGCTGTTATTTCAGTCTGTAGTCCTCTGGTTGACCAAATTCAACCCCTGATTTCACTATTTGCAGAGAACCAGGGTTTGGTTTCATGCAGGTCTCAACATGTTACTCACGTAGGAAAGTTCATGGAACTCAGTATTTTGGGTGCCCTGGTATGATCTGGCTTTATACTCACACCCCCTGTTTCATTATTCCTTTCTTAGCCAAGACTGATTTCTCAACAATACAGTCAGGTGTGGACTTTGAGCAAAGGGATTGCTGTGAGGAGCCAGACGGCCCCCTGATGACATGTTTATACGGTGATATCTCTACACACGGTCCCCCAAATTCATCTGTGTCATGATGAAAACCACCGTGATCCACCCCTATTTGTCTTTTTGTCTTATCTCTTTTCCACTCCTCGGCATCTCTTCTTACAGCAGTATGGCTTTCCTTACAATTCTCGAATTGAGTCCGGATGTTTTTAGGCTTCTGTTCCACTCCTTATCTATTTGTTCTGCTTGGGACATCATCTTCTCATTTTTAAGACAACTCAAGGACCCCCCTGAGAAGGCCACCTGCCCCACCACAACTCACCTTTCACCCAAAAGAACTTATCTGCTCGCCTTTCCACCACTTTCATGGGCTTCTACCTTAGCCCTTTTCTCCATCTATTAGAATGATTTTCCTTGAGCTGCATCTCCTCCATATGCTCATGAGTTCCTGAAGATGATGAAGGTGCTTGTTCTTCCCTGTAGCTCTAACACAGAGCATAGGGCCTGGCATGGAGAGGCTTCCATGAGACTGGTTGAATGAATGGGTGAATGAATGGATGGATGGATGAGAAGGTCAAGGGGGGACAACTAGATAGATGTTGAGAGATATGCTCCACCATAGCTCTGGGTGTATCCTCAGTCTGAAAGGATGTATAGATCTTTATCTGCCCTGGCTCCTGAGCTCTGGCCCTCAGGGGTGCTTGTAGCTGAGAGGGCATTACTGTCATCACTTCTCTCTCCTCTTCTGCTTCGAATGGACCCAGAGATGGACTGGTCAGAGAAACCCCCAAGACACCTCCGATCCACACCCAGGGTGCCATTGCTGAAAAGTGTTTTGTCTACAGAGCACTTATCCATTCCAGTGTCATACTCCATGTGTGCTCGCCTTGAATCCATGCTGAGTGCACTACATTTTCTCTGAGGCAACAGCATAGCACAGCAGGTATTTGTTCAAATCCAGCTTGGACCGCTTCTCAGCTGCATGCTGCTGAATATGTTACTTACCCTCTCAAAGTCTCAGTTTCCTTGTCTGTAAAACAAGGAACTGTGATCCAACCTCATAGGTATTTAGAAAAATCAAATGAAATCGTTGATGGAACATGCCTGGTATATAGTAAATACTCAATATTTACGGTATGTGTTTGATTGAATAATGATCAGTGTTGGGTCTAAAGGCCTCAACCCATCGACATTCAGCCTAGTGAGACCCTGAGCAGAGAACCCAGTAACTGTGTCAGACTTCTGACCCACAGATCTGTGGGCTGATACATGGGGGTGGTTTTGTGTTGCTAAGCTGGAGATGATGGTAATGCATCAATAGAAAACTGATACAAGAGCGTGAGGGAGGCTTTCACAGACTGGAGTTGGAGGTGGTCTCAGCTTTGGCTGGGGGAGGCATAGATGGGTCCAGTGAGGTGCACACTCTATGCTTTGCTCCTGGTGACAATGTTTCAGAGACTCCTAGAGCCAGAGGTAGTCATGAAGATCCCTGAAGGAGGTCAACTCTTAGGGAGAACCATTGGGTTAGAGGCATGATGACA
This sequence comes from Mesoplodon bidens, assembly GCF_964165515.1. Taxonomy (NCBI): domain Eukaryota; kingdom Metazoa; phylum Chordata; class Mammalia; order Artiodactyla; family Ziphiidae; genus Mesoplodon; species Mesoplodon bidens. The sequence continues at coordinate 172,106,959 of NC_138178.1, forward strand.
GTCCCCATAGGGGGATTTTCCAATCAAGGCCAGCTCTGAGACATCCAGGACCAACTTTATTAATTAGACTGGCTTCATGGTCTGTGACAGAGCCTTTGAGAAGGAACAGAACTGATGTGTATTGTGTTCATATTATTTGACAGAGGGTATGCTTGCGTGTATTTCTTCACCCGTGTGCATGTGTGTGCACATGTTGGGGGTGGTGGATTAAGGGGAGAGATGCACTAATCTGCACTTTTCAGAAAATAAGTGAGAGATTAACAATTTGAACTTCACAGTTGTATCGGTTTCTAGCACTGTCTTGTGTAAGTTATTTTACCTTGGATATCATTTTCCCAACTGCAACATGGAAATCATAAATGCTACTTTCCAAGTGATAGGCCAAAATAACTGCAATTTTTAAAAAGAATATAATATGAAGAAAACCTCCACCAGGCCAGAGACACAGAGGGAGGAGAGATGCAAAGGTTTCAGTTACATTGATCCAAACCTCCCCAGTTTCCCCAGAGGAGGGGCCAAGATTGACTCCATTTCAGTTTGGTGAATTCCATTCAAGACCCTGTTATCTGCCTTCCTATGCTGTTGGTGGCAATGTAATTTGGTGCAGCCACTATTGAAAATGGTAGGGGGTTTCCTCAAAAAACTAAAAATAGAGTTGCCATATGATCCAGCAATCCCACTCCTAGGCATATATTCAGACAAATCTGTAATTCAAAAAGATACATGCACCCCTATGTTCATAACAGCACTATTCACAATAGCCAAGACATGGAAACATCATAAATGTCCATTGACAGATGAATGGATAAAGAAGATTGGTACATATATGCAATGGAATATTAGCCATAAAAAAAGAATGGAATATCGTTTGCAGGAACATGGATGGACCTAGAGATGATCATGAAGAGTGAAGTAAGCCAGAAAGAGAAAGACAAATATCATATGATGTCACTTATACGTGGAATCTAAAATACGACACAAATGAAGTTATCTATGAAACAGAAACAGACTCACAGGCATAGAGAACAGACTTGTGGTTGCCAAGGGCAAGGGAGGGTGGGGGAGGGAAGGATTGGGAGTTTGGAGTTGGCACATGCAAACTAGTATATATAGGATGGATAAACAACAAGGTCCTACAGTATAGCACAGGGAACTGTATTCAATATCCTGTGATAAGCCATATTGGAAAAGAATATACAAAAGATTGCATATATATGTATAACTGAATCACTTTGCTGTACAGCAGAAATGAACACAACATTGTAAATTAACTATACTTCAATTAAAAAAATAAAGTTAAATTGTAAGAAAAAATGACCCGGTTATCTGAATATACTGAGTTTAGAGCATCAAAATCCACTCCCATCTGGCCAGCTGCATTCCCTAATGCAGGATGAATAAGCTGTTAAAATGTGACTCCATGAGAGCATCTCTACTTGTTGACTTATATGTTCCCACCGCTAATGAGGAATGGGGAGATGGGTTTGATAAAAGTTAGGAGTGTGGGAAAAATCAGGGGGAGGAAGTACTACAGCAAAGCTTGGAGCTAGAGATTTCTTCCTGTGACTGAAGAAGATGAGAAATAGAAGCACCTGTGATATTGGGGGCAGAATGGTGAGCAAGCCCATGTAGGAGAAGCTCTGAGAACCTGAGCAACATTAGCAGCGAGGAGTTAATATACACCACTTGTGCAGGAAAGAGATCAGAGCAGAGTGGTTCATGGGAGGAATTATAACTAGTCTACCTCTCTGCTCTCTTCTCCTGCCCATGCTCCCCATTGCTCACCACACTCCAGCTCAAGGGACATGGCCCTGCTGCATGCTCCTTGAGCACACCCAACCTGAACTCCTCTTCTATGAAACTGCTCCCCAGCAGATATTTTGAATCTGGCACTCCTACATTGGGCTCCTCTTATCACTCAGGTCTGAGCCCAGATGTCACCTCCTTGGAGATGCCTTCCCATGAACCCTCACATAAGTAGCCCCCTCCCTTGCACACCACCAGTCCCCCACTCTCTATTATATCACCCTGGTTTATTTCATTCACAGTACTTGTCACTACCTGAAAATATCATGTTCTTTTTTCTGCTTATTTATCACTTAACTCCTCCAGTAAGAGTGTGGCTTTTCACTGGCTTCAATCGGCCTTATCTTGTCGTTAGTACCATGATTACTTGGCATAAAACAGAACCTCAGTCAACATTTCCTGAATGAGTGGATGAGTGAATGAATAAAAAATGGATAAGAAGATCAAGGGAGTGAGGACAGGACATCAATTACGAGGCTGTGCCAGCCAATAGCCTTAGGCAGAGGTGACAAGAGAGGAGTACCGTGGTCATTGAATTGACTGGATTTGGTACCGTGTTTCAGTCCCAAAGGTAAAGAAGGATCTGATAACAGCCCCAAGATCCATGCCTGAAGCAGAGAGAGGACAGAGCCTCCGTGGCAGAGAGAGAACTCCAGGGAATCAGCTTTGTGAATGAGAAAAAGGGGATTGCAAGAGGAGACCAGTTCTCTTTGTTTGAAGAATGGATGCATTTCTGAGTGTGATCGAATTGGCAGCTGGAAATATGGGACTGGAGTTAAGGAAAGAGGTTTGGGGCTAAAAGTAATCATTGGGAAGCTATTCATTCATTCATTCATTCATTCATTCATTCACTTATGATCTGACACTTGATATGATCCAACTATGAGCTAAAAATCTGAGAGAGGTATTGAAGAAGCAAAAACAAAAACTGTGACACTGCCCCCAAGGAGCTAACAGTTTCCTTGGTCCTTCTGCCTACAGATGACCTTGCATATCTTCAGATGAGATTTCCCAGGGTTTGGGTAAAGCTAATAAAGAGGAGAGAGTTTGTGGTCTACTCTGGGCAATTCACTTAACTAGGGGCAGGAGGAAAAAAAAGCATTAGAAAAAAGATGGTGGAAGAAAGAAAACAGGAGAGTTTACTGTAACAGAAGATAAGGAAGACCCACCGAAAAGATTAAATTCTTTTTGTTTGTGAATGGTTTCACTGTATTTGATGATACAGCACATTGGAGGTTCACAGAATTGATGCTCTTCAAGTAAGGCAGCCCTACACTGGTGTCCCAGTGCATCAGTGATCACTCCTGCTTCTAGAATGATATCAACACTTTTATATTCTTCCTTTGGCCCATCCCTGAGCCAGAACAGGAGATAGAAAAGGGAAGAGGACCAGGTCTTTGCCTTCACAATGGCCACTTTTGGCAAATCAGAAGCTGTGCCCATTTGCTGTTCCAGCTGAAGTTTTGAGTCTCATAGCCTGAGAGCATCCTGGCACACTTAGCCCCATGTGATCTTGCATCCTTTCTACTTAAATTATGTGAATGAATTCATGAAAAGCTCTTGAACCAATGCATGGTATACAGTAAGTTTTTAAAGATAATATTACTCTTACCCTTATTATTATTCCTTTTCAATGAAATCTACGTCTCTCTCTGAGATTTTTGTTAAGTCCCCTAGGATGCTCAACCAGCATGTCTAGTGGTCAGGTCACACTGAGGAACTCACTTGCTTGAAGGACCTCGTTGTAATCCCAGTGCAAGGCTCTGATAAGTTCTGACGCAAAGAAAACTGTTTCGGCCAGTGTGATCCACACCTATTTAATTTTTTTTAAATGCATATAATGACTGTTGACCTCTATCAAATATAAGGTTTTACATGTCTGGCAATTGTATTTCTCCTTTTAATCCAATAAGCTTTTTTCCTGAACTCTGCATAGATGGGACATCTCTCGCTTGTCCTTTAATGCCAGAGGAGGGAAAGGGATCATTTTATTAGCAAGAGTGACAATAACACGTGCTCTCTGTACAGCTTTCTAGATCTCCTAAACGTTTTCAAACACACTTGCAGTAATCATGTGAGGTTAGTATTAAATGTTCCACTTTACTGTTAATTGAATTGTGACTCAGAGAGGTTGTATGATTTGCCCAAAGCCACAGAGCTAGAAAGTGATTGAATGTGGCATATGCCTCAGTTGTTTCAATTCATAAACTATGTTCTTTCAAATATTTCCTGGTGGTTCTAAAACTAAGAATTCCAGGTAATTTAGAAATTATGAGTCATGTTCTCTACATACTTAGACATGAAAATAAATCCCTACAGGTGTTCTATGTAATGGAAGCAAACCATGGTGTGGCCCACAGAGGGGTCCGTGTAGGTGGTGATCTGAGGGTGGGGACTGCGTTCGTGAGTCCTGGGCTTAGGTGCTGGAAGATTCTCCCTTGGAAAGAGGAGAAGGCGCCCAGAGCTTCAACAGATGGGTTGTTTGTATCTCACTGAAAAGAACAGCATTATATCAGAGTCTGCTGGGGTTTTACAAAGGCCAGATAGAGGCAGAGGTTGTGGCATAACCCACAGGAGAAAAATTAAGCGAACTAAAACCTGTCTTGGAGAGTGCGGCTTCCATATGAAGATTGCCACTTGGCTGTTTGTTGGTACCTCTCCTGTCCTCGATGGCAGGATTTCACCCGACACCCCCAGCGCCTTGTCCCCGTGCTGCCCTGGTGGGGAATCCCCAAAGCACACAGAGCGAGCACCCCTGTGCTCTCGGCCCACAGCCCCCTAAAAATAACTTCTTGCTCTCTGAGTCTGGGGAAGAAAATAACTTGGTTCGCTCGAAGCATTGGGTTGCGTTGCTCTTTGTGGTTGTGCTGTTGTTGTTTTTTGCTCACTGGAAAGAGAAAGTTAACATTTGTTCCTCCCCACAAGTCTCTTCTCCATCTGGAATCAATGGGGGGACCTCAGAAGATCACCCCTGAGGACTGGCTGATGTTTATAAGATCTTAATCCTGGGGGGACAGGCTGGCTGAGGAGGCTGGTAATGGGATAAGAAACCTCTCTTCTCCAGGGCACCATCTGGAACCCAGCCCAGGCTCCTAATGACAGGAAGTTTCCAGCTATCAGGAGGCTCACTCTGTGAAAGGCGGTGGTGGGCTGAGTCCAAGGTGGCTTCTGCTCCATCCCCCCCACCCATTCCTGTTTCAGGTTCAATGTCAGGGATTTCTACTCAGTATCAAGGAGGCATAGGGACACAAGCATAAGGTAACCATTGTAAGTTTGGCACAGATGAGAGGCAGGGAATATGGGAACACATTTCTCCACCAAAGAGAACCTACTGTGTGTCAAGTGCTGTCCTAGGACAGAGAACTCATTGTTCCATTTAATTCTCAGAGCCATCCTCTGCAGATGGCAGTGGCATCCTGCTGGTGCGGAGAGGTGGAGTAATTTGCCCAAAGTGGCACAGGTAAAATGCCTTTCCGATGTCAGAATCTGTAGTCTTTTCACTACTTGCAATGATACTGAGTCTTCTCAAATGTTGAATGGTCTAGCCTGGAAGCATCCTGACCATGGGCAGATAGGATACACACACACCTACACACATGCTCACACACACACACACACACACATGCACACACACTGCTATCTTCAGCAGCAGCATTCAAACCATGCCACAAAAATATACTCACAAAATGATTTGGTGTTCATGGCTTATAGCAGTGGTTAGAAACTTTTTTTTCTGAAAAATGCCAGAAAATGGTAAGTAGTTTCTGCTTTGCTGGTCATACCATCTCTGTCATAACTACTTAACTTTGCCATCACAGCATGAAAGCAGCTACAGACAATATGTAAAAGAAAGGGACTTTCTGTTCTCTAATAAATTCGATTTATAAAAACAGGTGATGGGGTAGACTTGGTCTATGGGCCATGGTTTGTCAATGCTTGACTTAGAGAAATCCTTCTCCCATTAGGATAACTGAGGGAGGACTTCCTGGAGGAGGTGCCATTTAAAGTAGGTCTCAATGAACAAGCAGAATTTGGAATATGGAATTAGGAAAAGGGGTGGGTGTTACAAAAAAAGCCTGGGGTACTGAGTGACTCTGGAGATGGAAAACGCTCCAGCATGGGGGTAGATCCCTGAATGGACAACAATGGCAGTGGAAATATGACCCAGAGGAAGGGCAAGACCAGCTTAGCAAGAACAGGAATGCCTGCCAGAGGGGCTCTTCACATGGTCTACAATCTCCACCAGTTTATAAATATCCCAAATCCAAGTGGAAAAGAGATTAGAAATCGCATCTCCAATAATTTGAAATTGATTTACAGTAGGGGAGAATAAAAACACATATATGGAGCCACATGAGAACATGTGCTTCTGGAATCAGGGGAGCCTAGAGGGCCTGGTTGTAGAGATGGGAGATGAAGGTCCAAGGCAGAGAGACATGGAGAGCAGAAGCCTGAAACATATGCAAAATCTGAGATCATCCCGACCTTGGCAAAACCATACAGCTCTAGCTGTGTGACCTCAGTCCATTACCTAACCTCTCTGTATTTGAGCTTCATCCTGTTCTCTGACACTGGGTGAATGATGTGTACATTCAAGGATGTGGTAAAGGTGACAGGAGGTGGTACGAATGACACATGTAACCCATGTCGGAGGCATATTAGGACTTTAACAAAGCACAGGGAGACTTTCTCTTGCCCAAGATCAAGGCGTGTGCTTCATTCAGAACCCTTCTGTGGAACTGCTCCCTTGACTGCAAGGTCAGCACATTCTACCTTCAACTAGGGTACGTGGGGATTATGCAGGTTGGCATGAGGGCATTTCTGTTTTACTTGGGAAGCCAGGAGGAGAAATGGCTCCATATCTACACCACATTTCCTCTCTGCACGTCAGCTCTTAACTCTTTCTTGAACACCCCGTTCTGCTGACCCTCTCAGCAGGTGCATGGCTTTTCCCCATTTCCAGAAACATCTTTCCTTTCTTCTCTCCTCTGCAATCTTCCAAGGCCTGGGCCCAAGGCTACCTTCTTGGTGAAAAGTTCCCTGGGCTTCACCTCTGTCAGTCACAATGGTCACACTCCAATGTCATTGTTGGTTTACGATGGTCACACTCCAGTGTCATTGTTGGTTTATATCCCTGCAACCACCCATAAAACCCACATTTCTCAATAGCAGGTTTTAGTTACTTTGTGAAAATAGCCACTAACCTCTCAATGTTTTGTGCAGATTAGGTGTAAATGATGGCACAGACTGGAGAATGAACAGAATAGAAGATAAAATAGCCACTGCATCTTGGCTGCTCTACATGACCCTGGCATCATGCTAGGAGTTTTGTGTTATCTAATATTTACAACACTCCATCAGCAGGTGTCATTTTCCTCATTGACAAGAGAGGAAACTGAGGTTCAAGGTGACGGAGCATCACAAAACCCTCCCTCAGATCTGCCTGCCTTTAGAAGCCTCAGTCTTCAAGCAGACTGCCTCCATTCCCAGGACCTGGAAATAAAGCACACACACAAACATCTTTCTTGGCACTTCTCTCTCACACAGACCATTCTGAGCAGTGTCCTTGGGGTTCATTGTGGCCACCCTGCCCCGTCAGGCAGCCTGAAATGTACATAGAGGCTAAAAGCCCTGGCAGAGTTTAATTTCTCCTGCACTTGAAGGCTTCTGTTCCCCGACAATGATGAATCTGAAGATGGAGACATCGTCCAAAGGCACACATTTGAATGGGATGGGAACAATTGTGTCATCCTTGAACCAAGGGGCAGACAGAGCAACTGCTTCAAGTGTCTGGTTTTTATCCTGCGTTTCAGTCCTCTCAATGCCACTTGTGTACAAAGGCACAAGAAGCTGCTTCCCGTGTGTGCCGTCCAGCTGCACAGTGCAGAGGAGGCCAGGGAGGCCCCACCCTGGGAGACAGCAGCTGTTTGGAGAAAGCCACTGAGTCTACGCGATGAAATCCTGTGATGGGCAGAATCAGAGCTCCCCAGGGATGCCCTCATCCTCGTCCTTAGAACTCAAGAATATGTTACCTTTGGCGGGAAGGGGACTTTGCAGACGTAATTCAGACTTTGAGCTGGGGAGATTATTTTGGATTATCTGGTTGGGCCCTAAGTGTAATCACAAGGATCCTTAAAATCAAAGAACCTTTCCTGGCTGAGTTCAGATCGGGGTGGGGGGAGAAGTAAGTACAGGAGGCTCAGAGGGACGTAATGTTTCTTGCTTTGAAGAAAGAGGAAGGGGCCCGTGAGCCGAGGAATAAGGGAGACCTTTATAAACAGAAAAAGGCAAGGAAACATTTTCCCCTAGAGGCTTCAGAAAGGAACAACCCAGTGGATACTGTGATTGTAGCTCACCGAGACTAGGTTGGATTTCCGTCCCATAGACCTGTGAGATCGTACCATTGTGTTGCTGTAAGTCACTCAGCTAATGCTAACTGGCTAAGATAATAATAGAAGGGTCATATGAATACCCACTCTTTGGTTTCCCCAACAGCAAACCAGCAGCCCATGAAAGGGCAGCCAGCCCACCTTAGCTGTGGCTTTCTAGTACCATAGTGCTTACAGCCCAGGACACCTTTGACATCTATGGAAACTCTCCAGAAGGAAATAAGGTAGAGAGCCCTTCTAGGGATGGAGACATGAGCTCATGTGATTTAGCCCAGGGGACATTTTTCCCCTTTATGACACACAATTTAAATAACCAGCATTGGATCCCAAAAGACAGCATGCGATAAGGGAACATTCCTGAGTCTTTCAGTCAAATCTGGGTTCAGATTTTGCTTTACTCATTCACTGGCTAGCTATCTAATCTTCAGTGACCTTGATCAGCTTAGTTTGAAAATCACAGCATATAACTTCCGCTTATTTTGAGGATCATGCAACGTGATGAATCTATTACCTAACTGTTGCCACTGGAACCTAGGAAGTTCTCAATAAATTGTATTATATTTATTATTTTGCTATTTTCCTTTAGATTATGCCTTTATTTTTTCCCAAATATTGGAACTAAGTCATTCACATACCTCCTATGAGTGTCAAGTGGTAACTATCGATGCTATCAAACCACAATATTTCCTTTGATGAATTTCTGAAATTTTTATTAATGTAATTGGTTAATATAGTTTTAAAAGTCAAATGATAACACAAGAATTACCACACAAACAAGGAGAGTTCTCTACTTAATCCAAACTCCAGACTCTGGCTTTCCAGGGGCTAACACTTTTCATTTTGATAGCTTTTCTTTTATGATATTTACTTTTAATTTTATAAATAATATCCTTATAATACTGCTACATCTTGATTTTCTCTTTTAAATATTATTAACTTCCTAATACAGAATATGATTTAGCTCTCTGAAAATACACACACTTCTTCTCATGTAGTTTTAATAGAATTTTTTGATAAATCAGAAGTGTTTGAATAAGTCAAATACTGAGCCACACAGTGACTATAATTACATATTGTTGGTGGTGAAGATATTTTCCCTGGAGTAAATATTTATTATTATTATTTAGTTTGTTTAATTTTCTATATAGCTATTATTTATCTATATTTAAAATTAATTAATTTATTTATATTTGGCTGTGTTGGGTCTTTGTTGCTGTGTGCAGGCTTTCTCTAGTTGTGGTGAGTGGAGGCTACTCTTCATTGCAGTGCACGGGCTTCTCATTGCAGTGGCTTCCCTTGTTGTGCAGCACTGGCTCTAGGCAGGCGGGCTCAGTAGCTGTGGCTTGTGGGCTCTAGACCGCAGGCTCCGTAGTTGTGGTGTACGGGATCAGTTGCTGCACAGTATGTGGGATCTTCCTGGACCAGGGCACGAACCTGTGTCCCCTGCATTGGCAGGCAGATTCTTAACTACTGCGCCACCAGGGAAGCCCCTTATCTAATTTTTATCTTTAAAAAAATTGTAAGTGGCTCACAATATGGCCAAACACTAGTAATTTACTGCAGTCCTCTTTTCTTCAGTGATATCCATTCTCCATTTCTCTGTCCTGCTTCAATGAGATGGGCTGTTTCTGAGGCTGACTTCTCAGCTTTGACCTGGGAACTTCTCTCCACTCTCAGCTTGAAATTTCTCTGTCCCTTTTTTCATCACTTTGTCGTGAATACTATCTTTGTTATTATTGGCATCGTATCTTATTGTCTTGGAGAATATAATTTAGTAACTTCTTAAGTCAGGTCATGGAAGTTCAAATTTCAATCTGTTAAGTGTCTGAAAATATCTGTATTTTATCTTCACACTTGATTAGGAGTTTGGATGGAAGCCATTTTCTCTCATAACAAGAAAAGCATTGCTCCTCTGTCTTCTAGTTTCCAGTATAACCACTGGAAACACAATTTTCTTATCATTCATTATCTTTATTTTTGTTCTGTGAATGCACAGGATGCTATATTTATTCCATGTGTGGTGAAATCTCATGCTGATGTGCCTTGATATGGGTGTTTTTTTTTATTAACTGTGCTGACCACTTTGGAGAGATGGAATAGCTTTCAAATGCAAATCTATGTTTTTCATTTCTAAGAAATTTTCTTGTATTATATCTTGAAAAATGTTCTCCTGTTTTCTATTCCTGGAGATCATATGGGCCAAATATTGAGTTTCTTAGATTTATCTACTTATCTTTATTACATTTTTATATACTTGACTTTTTGTTATTTTTCCTGAAGATTTTCCCAAACTCATTTTCTAATCCTTCTATTGGATTTTTTTCTGCCATTATACTTTTTAAACTCAAAGAGTTTTTTCTTATTCTCTGAATATTATTTCATGGTATTCTAATGTTTCTTGGATACAATATTCTTTTATTTCTCTCAGGATAGTAATTATAATTATTTGCAGCTTTCTTCTGGTCAGTGCAGTCTCTATTTCCTTTGATTTCATCTTGCATTTGTTTGTTTGTTTTGGTGAATGTGAATCATGCTAAGAGTTTTCATCAAACATCTGGAGATACTTGGTTGTCAATTCTGATTTGCGAGCCAGAGACTAAATATCTAAGAGGAAACGTATGCTTGAATGGACCCGGTTCAACACTGGACCTCACTATTGCTTAGATGGAAAGCCCTCAGCACCTGTAGTATGTTCTCTTGAGTCAGTCCGTTTCTCCTGAGAGGTTGCCCAGGAATGATGGCTGATGGCCAGTGCTGGGAGTCAAGTATGACAACATGAGGTTATTTTTCAAAAACCTCTGATTGAGATTCCTAAACCTTCTGAGACTTGTTACGTTTATACTGAGACACACAGCCCAGTGTTTTCCTGGTTTGTTTGTTTCTTTCCCATGAGAAACCTCTATTCCCACCACCTTCCTTTAGGGTATCTGTATTATATTCAACAGGCATGGCTTCAAATCTTCTCAAGAGTCCAAAAAGATAAGTGGTTTTTCCTTCACACCAATCTCCTGTGTCAAGGAGGAGGAGATTGAGGTATCAAGGCCATAAATGTGTACCAGAATTTACACTGGGCAATGTGCCTGCATTCTCCCTCACCTGGTTCTTTCAGCTACCTATGGGAATTCTCATTACCCCCATCAGACAGAGGAAGAAGCTGACACTATATGACCATAGGGTGAGGTCACTTGTCCAGGGCTGCATGGCTAATCAATGTCCAAACCAGGTTCCAAAGGAAGGTCTGGCTAATTTCCTCTACTCATGACCATGTTCTATCCTTGTTACCACAGCAGATTTACTGAAGATACTTGCCCACATCGGCAGTTGGAGTTAGGAACCATACTTATCATTTTACAGCTGCAAAAACATTTATTCACATGGAGACATGATATAACTTGATTAAGACCATGTCACTCATCATGATAGAATTGGAATTCAAGTCCAGACATCCGGTTCCACAAGCTGCAATCTGCATGCTTTACCCCTGGGCCATAAGCCATCGCCTCTCTTTTCTTTACTTAAAAGTCTGATATGCTCATTGTTTAAAGAATAAAGTTCAAACTCCTTAGCAAAGCATGCAGAATTCTTTATCTCTGGCCCCTACACATCTCTTGTCCCCCTTTCCTATGAATTATAAAGGCATCAAATTCCTTTTAGATCTGGGAACCCAGCACACTTTCTCTTTTTATAGATTTTACTTATGTTGGAGCCTTTAGAGAACCCAGTTCACCCATACCTCTCAAGCTGCCTGGGTATTATTGACTTGTCTTTCAAGACTTAGTAAGAATGTCAGCTTTCCTTGGAAGATTGCTATGACCCTTACTTGTTCCAACTGTGGACTCAACCCGAGATGAATTGGAGGCTCACAGTAGGCTGCTAGGGAATCCAGCATGCGCTTTGTCCTACACACATGTATCCTTTCTTAATTCTCTTTTATTGACTGGCTATCTATCACCCCATGCTATAAGGTTGAGAACTATCTGGTCACCTCTACTTTCACGACTCTAAACACAGACTTTGGCACTTAAAACGTGCTTTAAAATATCTGTGAGAAAAAAAAGAAGAGAAAGAGCAAAGGAAAAGACAAGAAGAACAACAACAAAAAATAAAACATAAATGTGAGCTGCAGTTGCCTGGCTAGTCTGAGTCCTTTTTATATTCATGTTAACACGCATATATAAATACTGGGAATTCCCCTTGCTAAATTCAAGTTTGCAAAGCTTTGGTCTTTCATAAGATTACGTCATTGAAGAGGAAATCACTACATTTTTTAAAGAGGAGCCAGACCACTGAGAAGTGTATAATGGGAGAAAAAATAATAAAATCCAGAAAGCCATTGCCACAAATGTAATATTCACCTCCCCACAACACACACACATGCCAGAAAGGCTCTGCTTTTGCTGAATCTGCAGTAGCTCAAGTCATTAATTAAAACCATTTCCAAATCTATGTTGATCAGGATAATAATGCTGATGAGATTAACCATGTTAATTGGTCTTTTATAAAAATTCTAAATACAAAAATATAATAACAATAATAAATCAAATGGAAGAAGAAAACATAGGCAGAGATATCCATCTAACCACTAGGAGATTTTAGACTGATTAACTGAAAAAAAAAAAAAAGAAAGAAAGAAAAAGGAAAACTTCCAAAGTGGTTGAACCAGTTCATCGTGGTCTGTTAAGGAAAACAAGCTTCTTTTGTGTCAGTAGGAAGGCATTTCTCATGGTATGGTCTAGGCATTCTCTCCAAAGCATGCTGTGTGAAACATTCTCAGGCTTTATTTAACATCAGGCCATTCTCCTCCTTCCAAGGTTGACCATTTGCTATAAGAACTGATAGTCCCGAGCAGTTTGTTCTGAGATGGGTCCACCCCTTTAAAGACAGGGTGGAGGATGTTAAGTCAAGACCAGCCAAAAACATGGAGGGATGAGTAGAGTTAAGGACCTCTGCCTGCAAATTAAAAAAAAAAAAAAAAAAAAAAACAGTCAAGAGATGGTTGTCCTGCTACGATTGGTGTTTTTGCTGCAGCTCCCAAGCCAAGGTCTAGGACAAATCTTAGACCTGTAACTCTCTTGAAGTCTTGTAATCCTCATAATTGGGCACTTCCTGTATTTAAGTTGCTTTCATACCATGATGTGCCCTTTTACACACCCTTTTCAGGAGGGGAAATGGAAAACAGGGCAAGGTTTCAAGTTTGTGTAAAGTCCTGCTGAGAAAACCTAACATCTGATGCTTCTGGTTCCATGAAAGAATGTTTGAAGTAGATTCCAGGTACTGCAAATTAAAAAAAAAAAAAAAAGTCTGATTTTTCCTTTGCATGGAGGAGTGAGGTAGGGTGGTTACAGGAGTCTGACTTTGTGTCTGTGTGTCTAGTACTATAAGAAATCTTGAAGTTTTGATAGACTTAATCCCTACCACAGGAGGGTATAAAATAGCAGAGTTAAACTGCCAAAAAAAACAAGGACCACACCAGGAAAGCCATGGGTTTTCAAGTGGTTTCCCGCCAGGTCCTGCCTGGCAAGACCCCAACTAATCAATGAATGCATAATATCCCAATCTATCAAGCTAGACTTGGCTTTGCCCCAGCCTGGGTGAAGTCTGAGGTGACCATCACTGTTCAACACACTGCCTTTCGTGGGTGAGAATCTCTATCCTTCAGAAGATATACATGTGAAGAGGAGCTATTGCAGGAACCCATTTGTGCATTTCCAAATGCCCCGTATGCTTTATCGGTCCTTCTCTGTGTATGCGTGTGAGTATGTGTGTCAGTATTTTTCTCCTACCAAAATTTCTTTACGAATTGTGACAACTCACAGATCTTTCTTTGTCTTTTCCTAGTTGCGGCCGTTCAGACCGATTTTCGTCTTGCATATGATTTTAATACAAGCTAGTGTAATATGATTACATTAACTGTTGAGCAATATCGCCTCGGGAGAACCAAACCACAGAGCTTTTTTTAACTGCACTGGGAATGCTGGGACTCTATCTATACTTTTAATTCTCCATTAAAGTACATTGGGCAGATAGGCTGGGTTTTAAGCCATGTGTAACTATGTATTTGGATGGCTGGGTGTAATGGCTTAGGAGAAGGACATGGTGTGGAGGTAAATGATGTTCATTTATTTTTGGAGTCAATTTTCCTTCCTCCCTTCAAAGATTCTAGTGACTTCCTGGAAATGTGCCTTCTTTCAAGTTTGGCCTTTGGAAGTATGGCTAAAAGTGGCTTCTTTCTTTTTACCAGTTTTCCAGAAGGGAATTCTAGGAGATCTGTGAGTTGTGGCTAATGAAGCGAGGAAAGGAAAATCTTCTACTGTGGCTTATAAGAAGAAATACCTCTGAATAAGATTCTGAAGGTAAAATTATGATGATTATAATGACAATGATGATGATAAAGAAAAGAGGAGGAGAACGAGGAGGGGAGGAAGATGGCTGGATTCCATTCATATATATATATATATATATATATATATATATATATACACACACACATTATATATATACATTATATATATATATATTATATATATATACATTATATATATTATATATATATACATTATATATATACACATTATATATATATATATATTTTATATATATATATATATGTTAGAACTGTGTGTGATTAGTATACAAAAAATATGTCCCAATTGTCTTGTTTGGTTATTTCTGGAACAGTGTGATGTCAGAATTTCCATGTCATTGTCTTTAAGAAAACAAAAATGATTCTACAATTCCACTAATGACACAATAAAAAGTGTAGCCTATACACTGCCTCTTGACATGGAAATATTCCAAGAATTGATTTTGTCAGACTATGTACCTAGAATTTTTCTTTTGGCTCAGAAAATATCACTATCCTGTCATTGAGGGAAAATGTGTGTGTGTAGAGGGGTCTATACTGGAGGTGACAGTAACCTAATTTATCCTCTGGTTAAGAGAACAACACACGCCACTCAGAGCTTCTGGTCCATTCCCAAACCCTCAAACCCAAATAGATGGGACTTTTTTGTTTTTTTTTTTGTTTGTTTCCATTGTTATTTCTACTCAACATATTATGATATACAAGATATGAATGTATAGTTTCTGTGTATTTTTGCTCCAGGTTCACATCTGATGCTCTTTGCTTAACTTAGAGATGATAGATATGATAAGGGTGGCAAAGGTATCCCATTCTTATAACTCAAGAGCAGATGTTAATGATTTTGCTGATTAAAAAAAGAGTTGTTCATGGATCTGCCGTTAACAGTGGTTTCATTCTTTCCCATCCTCCCAACTTCTTGTCCTTTGATATCAGGGCAGAAGGCTCTTCTGCTCTGAGCTGATGTCATCTGGAAATACTCTCCTTCCTTGCTCTGGAAGATGTGGCCTGATTCCAGAAAAGAACACATTTCTGAACACTCTTACAGGACTTCTGTTGGCAGTGACCCTGGTCTGCCCCGTTGAAGGGGACTCTGGTTTCCAGAATTTTAAGAGCAGCCTGTGCCAATGACAGACCAGGTATTGCCGTCCAGGGGCCCATAGTCAAGACCTGTTGGAGAGGCCCATGGTTTTAAAATGCCCTTGGGAGATGATTTATGTTAAAATATCCTTGAACCTGCTTTCTTAGCAATGCCTGCTTAGACTTCCCAAAAGGTCAAGACTACCTCCTTTTAGAGTAACCTACAATCAGGTTACTCTATAATCCTTTCATTTGATAACATAGGAAGACGAGACACGGAGGAGCACTGATGTGTCAGTAAAGCTTAACAACTGGCTCTCTGGGGGAAACAGCCTTGAGTTGTAGCAGTTGCTTATTTCCGTGGTGTAAATACTCACATCACAGCCAATTTCAAGCTGTCTCCCTGAATGTGGAATTGGGAAGAGGTGCCTGTAATTGGCTCTCACAAGCCAGGACCAGCTCCAGCCCAGCCACTGCTTTAGACTAAGGAAGAGCAGATGAAGAGAGAACAGAACTTGGAGAACAAAGACCTGGCTTGGATTCCAGATGTGTTCTTTCCTAATTTAGGTAAGTTACTTTTGGATTATCTGTGAGTGCCTCTGAAAATTAGGAGAATGAGTGCTCTTCTAGCTGAGTGTGAATCAAATGAGGAAACACGTGGGGACATTTTCTCTGGCAAGAGCAGCATTATCCTCATTCCCAACTCACCTGAGAGGTGCGTGGATTGTACCATGGACACCACTGGATTCCTCTCATTTCATCCTACTGCACCTTCTCATGTGTAAAATATCCCTATTTTACAGAATAAAAATAGTCTTGGAGAAGTGAAGAAATACCCTCATAAAAGATACCAGTCCCTGTCTGTGTATCTATACAGCCCATTCATTGCACTCTCTGCGAGATGCTTAATGATTTCTCTCTCTCTTTTTTTTTTTTTTCGGTACGCGGACCTCTCACTGTTGTGGCCTCTCCTGTTGCGGAGCACAGGCTCCGGATGCACAGGCTCAGCGGTCATGGCTCACGGGCCCAGCTGCTCTGCGGCTTGTGGGATCTTCCTGGACCGGGGCACGAACCCGTGTCCCCTGCATCGGCAGGCGGACTCTCAACCACTGCGCCACCAGGGAAGCCCAATGATTTCCCTTTTAAACTGGGAAAATAGTCCTTGTAGACTGATGACTAGCCCCTTGGAATATCAAAATCGGGACAGATCTCCTACAGAGAGGGAGGTAGCGAGACCCCTGTGCTATACCAATTCAAGTATCATCCTTTTATCTCTTCCCACCCATTAAAGAATGATGCGCTGTGTACAAAAGATATTCCTGTGTTCTCTGAGCACAGGGTCGATTGCTCTTCAGGAGCTGTGGAGACCAGCCAAGCCATATCATTGACTTATTTACGTTTCACTCCTTAAGGAGGTAACACAAAAAGATCACAAATTTGGAACTGCAGGGTCCTGGCTTCTCTCCCATGTCTTCCATTTACTAGATGGCTGACTTAGGTTGAGTTGCTCCCTTCTCAGTGTATCAGAAGAACCTCATCTAGAAACCAAGGATATGCATAAATTCCTCATTAACTCTGTGTATGTGTCTGTGTTTGTGTGTGTGTGTGTGTGTGTGTGTGTGTGAGAGAGAGAGAGAGAGAGAGAGAGAGAACTCGGATAATTTAAGTGTAAGCTCCTTGAAGGCAGAGCCTGCCTCTCCCAGCTTTTCACCTTCAGAATGTATTCAGTGGCAATGTTGTCCCTATTTGAAGAATAAGTGGGTCATGTGTCTGGAACAAAAATCACCACCAGAAGTCACTTTATAGATGCCAGTGATATTGAATCCAGTCCCAAAGAGCCTATAAAAACCTCTTCAGACTTTTGGAAAATGACAGCTCTATGGTTGTACAATTTCCAAATCAAGACAAGACACATATTTCTTCATTGTGAGCTTACTTTCAATGTGAAATGACCTCTCCAAAGCAACCACCACAAACAGCTAATAAATTGGGAATAAATAACATACAATGTTGCAAGTTGCATCCACAATAATCTGTCATACATACATCTGCTATGGATTTTGCAAGGCAACCATACCCCTTGATTTAATTGGACCAATGAGAGGTGACATATACATTATGATGGTCCCACTGACATTCTTTTGCACCCAAGGAATCAAATCAATGCCTACTTGCATATGAAGCGCTATGAGATCCTTTCTCCCCTGGAAGAGAACATGTGTTGTTATTAGCCTGGGCTTGGAGGAGTGGGAAGAGAACCCCAGGATGCAGTGGGGAGGCCAGGCAATATCCTACTGATTTCAGTGGGACCATGTGCTCTTTGAAATGCCCTGCAATGGTCCCGGATGATCTCTTTCTAGGTCCGGCTGCAATGTTAATAGAAGTTTAATTCTAGCTGCTTCAGTCCTGGTTCTCAGAGAGTGGAGTATTAAAGCAGTGCTGAGACAACTATCAGATTGAATACATTTTGCACCATCCTTCCCCAGGAGAGATTAGAGCGCTGGTGTCTCCCTTTGGAGGACAGGGCAGGGAACGGAATCATCATGTGGCATAGGGGTCCTCAGGAAAGGGAAGCACAGAAGGAAGCTCTTCCTCCTCCAAGGGCAGGTTGACTGTGTTCAGCAAGCCCATCTCCTGATGGTCATGCCTGCCCCCACCTGCATTATGCAAATCAACTTCTCCTACAAGCTTCTATTCACTGGCGGGCTGGAAACCCAGCCTTCCCGAGCCCTGGAGCCTGGAAGCTGAGCAGCTCTAGGCAATTATCTGTTTTGAAGGAATACACTGATTTGACATTCTTAAGAAGTCACAGACGTCTGATTTCATAATATAATTTGTAGAAGTAAAAAAGGCAAGTTAAACATTTGCTTACACATATCATGTTTACATGTGTTCAAAGAACTTTCCAAAACTTTGCAGTCTCATCCAACTGCATCTTTTTTAAGCTCGCTTCGCTCTTGTAGGTTTGCAAACAAATTCCACAGCACATTCAACCGCAAATTGATTTACTTTTGGGGAAACTCCTTGAGTTTCGCAACTTTCCTCTTGCTGTTTAACATACACACAGATGCAAAAAAGAAAAAACAATCTCCTAACACAGGAACACAAATCTGGCATTCGGAGGAGTCGATTTTTTCATTTATTCTCAAAGTGAAGGGAAAGCAGCAATGGATGGGATCCAGATTACCAAGGAGTGTGCAAATGACTTCTTGGGCCCCGCTGGCAGTGTGAGTGACAGCGCATCTCAGGGCAGGGAGGCTGAGGGAGAGAGGAGCGTCCCCTTGCGAGGGAAGACCGTTCATTTAGCACGTAACCTGGATGTCCGGCTTCCCATCATTCAGTGAAGGACATCACCACCCTCTCAAGCCTTCAAGACCGTGAGCCATCTTCAACGGCATTATCTACCATACCTCCCATTGGATAATCTGTCCCTGAGGTTCAGTCCCACTGACTGGCACCCTCTCATGTATCTTGAATGCCCTTATCTTGCTTAGCCATTTCTACTGCCCTATCACGTAGCACTTGGACTCTGGCAATAGCCTCCCTGACATTTTGCAGATCCAGCCTCCTTCTTTCCCATACATGCTCCTCATGGCTGCCAGAGGGAGAAATACAGACTGTCCATCTGATTCCTGGTTAAACTTACAAGCACTCTCCTTCCTTCAGGATAAAGGGTCAACTCCTTAACTTTGGAAGTCTTTTATGATCTCTCAGGCTCCAACCAAATTCTGCTTCTGTGCCATTCGGGCCATCCCACAGGGCCTTTGCACATGCTGTTCCACTGACCATGAGCAGCCTCTTAACCATTTTCACCTGGAAGACTCCTACTCGTCCTTCAAAATCAGCTCAGATACTATGTCTGGAAATCATCCTTGAGCCCCCAGGACAGGGTTAAGAGTTTCTTCCCCTTGTTCCTGGCATCCTACACTTCTCGGCCATAGCATCTGTTGCCCTCAATGACTGTTTGCCTCTTTCTTAATGCATATCTCACTAATATTTAATTTTCACAAGAGCTGGGCTGTATTTATTATGAGCTTTGCCAAACTCTATCTCCTTTAGAACCACGTTTTGATCACCTCTGTACCTACAACAACAAACACAGTTCCTGGAATGTGGTAGATGCTGCAGAAAGGTTTCACATGAATGAATGCATAAATGAATTAATTAGATAATGAAAATGGACAGGTGTATAGTAACCCAGAAGGCTACAGCTCAGACCCTTCTACCTGGCAAAGGTCCCTCACAAAGGAACCAAAATTTACTACTTAAGAGTCAGGCCACTGAAAGAAGTAGACTCCGTGGACAGTGGGTAGGAAAACCACTACCTCAGGGGTCTGAAAAAAAAGCTACATCATTGCATCGGCCCCTCATCTTAGACCTTACCCTAGTTCCTTCCCACTTATTGCTGCATCTGATGGTTTGACTTTCTGGAGATGCTGGAGAGAGCCTCAGAGAAGGTGAGGGTGTAAGGAGAGTGTTAACACCTGGAGGGGGTCCCACAAGAAAGCCAGAGAGATGGAGAGAGGGACGGCAGGGGGCCTCTTCCTGCAGCTGAGCTGGCCCAAGGCTTATCTGGACGAGGATCTCAAATGCACCAAGCCACCTTCTCCTTGGCTGGAGTCTCAGAATATCCCATGCCCTACAGCCTGTGTCATGAGGAGGGATGGAGACGGCCACCTCTGATGAACGGGCTCCGTGGAAAGCAACAGCCATGGCACACAATGAAGGAGGCAGAAGTTTACCAACAGACAGGACTTTCAATCTGCCTGACTTCTGTCCCGGAATAAAGGAGCATTTGTCCAACCTCCTGCATTCCAAGGTTTTCCATTTTGCTTTTGTTTGTTTGCTTTCAAGAAGTTTGTAAGTAACCCAGTGTCCAGGCCGTAAAGGGTGACTCCGGAAAGATCTCGGATTGTGACCTGGTTGGCAGCTCGCTGCCCCAGGGCAGTCCTTATCTCCAGCCACAGCTCTGCCATTAAGCCCTGGAAACCCACAGACATAATACGAACCAGGCAGGGAAAGTGAAGCTGAAACCAGGAATGTGTGGCCGAGGCTTCCAGCTCTGCTCAGCTGTGTGAGGCCCGGTTCAGTCACGCATTGCTGCAGCTGGGATGCTCCAAACGAGTGTGTTGGCAACGGGGTGCCTGGGCTCAGGCTCCGGGGCTTTCTGGGTGCCTTTGTCCAAGCTGACAGCCGCCAGGGACCCCTCCCTGGTTCCTAGGAGCCAGCCTGGTGTTGAAACCCTGGCCCCGTGGGACTCAGCCAGAATGTGAGCAATGGATTGGAGGCTCCCAGGCTTTTGGAGCAAAGGGGGAGGGCGAGGCCTGGATACAGTAGAATTGTTTTGGCAAGGGGATCCCTCCTATAGGCCTGCAGACCTCGAGGTGTGACTCACGGACCAGAAGGAAGCAGGTGTGGACACTGTCTTCCAGGGTGGTCACCTGAAGGAACCATGGACAGAAAATTAATTGGAGGCTATCAATCTAACTTCAAAAGTCCCCATGCAACTGTACTTGGAAGAGAAAATGAACAGAGAAGATGGTGTTCAGAAAGACTGTGGCCTGATGATTCCCTCATCTGTTCCAATATTTGCCAAGAGGCATATGAGCTACTAACCTGGCTCCCCTCTGCCACCACACGCACGCCATCTCGGAACTTCCAGGTTGCCGAGGGGCTCAGTGTCGATGCCATGCAGAAGCACCATCTTCTAACCTTCAGTCTCCCTGCAGATCAGACAGCTCTTGCTGCAGGCTGCACTGCCCATCGTGGAAGCTCTGTGCATCCAAGGCCAACACAACTGCTCTGGGCAAGGTGTGTCAAGGTGGGAGGTGGGGGACTGGGCCGAGAGCTTTGGGAAATGCTAATGCGGTTCAGATCATGACTAGCCCTCAGGACCTGAGGGGAGCAGAGGCTGAGGATGGAGACGGGGGTGTCTTCAGGGCCTGGCAACATACGTGACACTAAGTTATGTGAATGGTCTACCAGTAGCTGGATTTTCTTCTTTTTGCTTCGTGTCTTTTACTTTGGGTTTGCTTTTCCATGGAAAAGCTGGTGTGATTCATAAAACAGAGTCGTCAAGTAAATCGACAACATGCATAAAGGTGCTGTTTTATTACCTGCATGCTTGTGTATATATGTGTATATGTGTGTGTGTAGAATGGATATAGATTTGATAGGTAGATAGATAGATGATAGATTTTTAATCATCATAAAAGAGAATTGATTCTCATTGTAGAAAATTTGGAAAATATTGATAGGTAAGAAAATGCAAATCATTCATGATTGAGTCACTCAGAGATTAAAAACGATTCACATCTTAATGTGCTTCATTCTTTTAGCAAATATTATTTTACATATTTGAGATCACACTGAATAAGTGATGGTACCTGGCTTTTTTCAATTAATGTCGTATTGTAAGTAAGTTTTATTTTCCCCCTTCCTTTAGACATAATTTTGTTTTAGGTTAATTTTCATTTTGTTTAATAAAGATAAATAAATAAATAAAGATTTTTCATTATATTTGAGAGAGTAAGACAACAACATTCCTAAATCACTTTTAGATGCTTCAGCTGTTGCTATTTGCCCACTTTCTGGGTTTCTACAGCCTATTGGTAGTTTGAGCAAAAAATAAATCACATGCTATCCATGCCCAAGATATAGGTCAGTTGTGTGAAAGGAAATTAGCCATACTGAGCTGAAAGGTAGTCTGATCTCCTTACAGAAGAGTCATGTGATTCCTCTGTCGATGGAAACCTAGGTTGCTTCCATGTCCTGGCTATTGTAAATAGTGCTGCAGTGAACATTGGGGTGCATGTGTCTTTTTGAATTATGGTTTTCTCAGGGTATATGCCCAGTAGTGGGATTCCTGGGTCATATGGTAGTTCTATTTGTAGTTTTTTAAGGAACCTCCATACTGTTCTCCACAGTGATGGTATCAATTTACATTCCTACCAACAGTGCAATTGGGTTCCCTTTTCTCCACACCCTCTCCAGCATTTGTTGTTTGTAGATTTTTTGACAATGGCCATTCTGACTGGTGTGAGGTGATACCTCATGGTACGTTTGATTTTCATTTCTCTAATAATTAGTGGCGTTGGACATCTTTTCATGTGTTTGTTGGCCATCTGTATGTCTTCCTTGGAGAAATGTCTATTTAGGTCTTCTGCCCACATATACACGATGGAATATTACTCAGCCATAAAAAGGAGTGAAATTGGGTCATTTGCAGAGACGTGGATGGACCTAGGGTATGTCTTACAGAATGAAGTAAATTGGAAAGAGAAAAACAAATATCGCATATTAATGCATATACGTGGAATCTAGAAAATGGTAGAGATGATCTTATTTGCAAAGGAGAAATAAAGACACAGACATAGAGGACAAATGTATGGATACCAAGGGGGACAGGGGAGGTGGGATGAATTGGGAGATTGGGATAGACATATATACACAATTGATACCATGTATAAAATAGATAACTAATGAGAACCTACTATATAGCACAGGGAACTCTACTCAGTGCTCTGTGGTGACCTAAATGGTGATGACATCCAAAAAAGAGGACATATATGTATACGTATAGCTGATTCACTTTGCTGTACAGCAGAAACTAACACAACATTGTGAAGCAACTATATTCCAATAAAAATTAATAATAAAAAGAAAAGTCATGCCAGGCCCATGGAGACAGAGGAGGAGTCTGATGCCACAAACAGCCAGGGGACAGAAGAAGCTGTGGGCCGTGGGAACCCCTGCTTCTGACAACTCTGGGGAGAGGTTGCCGGCGTGTTTAACTTCTCATTAGCTGTCTTATTGCTGTGTTTATTTGTTTACTCTAGTATGGAAATCCGCAGGTAAGCGATAACCTTGCGTTCCAACTATAAGTAAACGTGGTGTTTCTTAACCAAATTGAAAACATTCAGACCACGCCCAGATAGAAGTTTGGTGAGGTATTTTCAGTTGGTCATGCCAAAATGAGACAGGAACATTTTCTTTTCTTCCTTGTTGTATGTTTGTGAAGTTTGGGAGAAGGATATACAGGGGGTGTGGGGTAGTCGAGCAAAAGGAAAACTTAATCCTACTGTGACATCAAACCTTTATTTCATTTTGCCAGAATTGGTTTGAAAAACAAAGCACAACAAAACAAAAAAGCCCTCTGCTTGGTTGAGCACCCAACTTGCCAGTTTGTAGATCTGCCCATAGATGTGCACATACATAATGGCTCATTTTATCCAAGAACACTTGGGAAAATTTCCAATGATATTCTTTCAGGAGCTGCTCGGTGTTGTACACCACGCCAGACAGGTGCATCCAAAGACGAGTTATGTACTAAACCTGCATCCAGGAACTTTGTAACCATGTATCAGTGAAAAAATGGGATAAATGATGGTCAGCTAAGGCAGACGTATAAGGAGGAATGATTTCCATTTGGGGACATCAGGGTAATTTCTTATATATCTTAAGATAATTTTTAAATTATCCTTGTATATTCTAAAGGATAATTATTAGACCAAGAGATGTTAGTGAAACAGATGTGGATTTTGGTGTTACTTATCTGGGTGGCCTTAGGCAAAGGCCCTCCTCCCTCCATACCTCAGTGTCCCCATCTTTAAAGTGAGGCCAGTGCTAGTTTCTGCCTATGAGGCTATTGTGAGAGGTCAATGCAACCATAAGTATCCTACCTGCATATATCAGGTACTCACTAAAGAGCAATCATAGAAAAAAAGCCATAGTTGTCATTAAGCCAGTGAAGGACTTCATGTGACCATAGCATGTCTCATTCTAATTCACAGTTGTCCTGGTGACATCTCCCATTTGTGGCTGCCACAGCCCAGGCATCATACCTGAAAAGGAGAAAATCATCACAACACCTGCATATTGAGCATCTTCCAGGTGTCATTGTCAATATATTTTCTCTCATTAACAGTTAGAGGTGGCAGAGGTTTGAGAGGAGGACCTACCTGCTCACACTCACACACAGAGCAGGAAATGAGTCCAAACTGAAGCCAAAGCCAGCTGAAGTCTGGTCCTATGTTCTGGGTGTCACACTGCACTGATCCTCATCCTGTCTCTCTCTGGATTGGTGGGTGGATTCCATGAGACAATCCATGCAAGGCAGCCAGTGGAGGATCAGCTGCTGCTTATACCTACCAGGCATTCTTCCCTTCAGAGTTACTGGGCACACACTATGGGCCAGGATATCTACTGGACACTGGGGGCCAGAATCAAATAAATCCCCATCATATTTTAAAGGATTCCATGATCCAGAGAAGTGAAGTCTGTGTAGACAGTAAATGAAACACAATATAATGTGGATTTGGGGAAGGATGCTTTATATGCCTCCCAATCACTTCATCTTTTCTCCTGGTCTAGATCACTCTCCTGCATCTCACACCTCTTGTGAGATCCTTGTTTGGATAGAGCTTTGAACTTTCAAGTCCTCTTCGGCCTTTTCCCACAGCATTCTCTGCTTACTTCTGTCCACAGGACATACTGAAGTCCTTCCTCCAGAAAGATTTTCTCCTTCCTGAAATTCTAGTGAGAAACTATACAGCCCACTTTTGAACATACACGTGCCACTTTTCTCCAACAGTTGTTTTGCACCTCAGTCTTGTCTTATTCTTATGGTTCTATTGACGATGTAAGGTTATAAAACTCATGAGATTCTGTTTCTCCCAGCAGAGTCATCAGTGCACAGTAGGCAGTTAGCAGGTGTGTTTTGATTTACCAACTCTGAAGCCTCCTGAAAGTGCATCAAGGAGGTAAATGCACCTCTGGAAATCCGGGAGCTGGCATTGTAGAGCCCAGCCAATCAAAGTCCACAGATCTCGAATAGCTTGCATGCCAAAAGGGGCCGCTGAGATGTGCTCAATCAATGAGTCAGATCCAATAGAGTCTTCAGGACTCCAGATGAGCCCTGTTCAGTGTGGCGTAAGATGAGGGGCAAGGGCAAGCCTGCGGTGTGTTGGAAACAGAATTCATCAATACAGCCTCTCCAGATGAGCAGATCAGGCCTGTGTTGGGATAGAATGTTGCCGAAACAGTCTCCTCTGTCTAGGTGGCCAAAATTATAGGGTTTTATCTGCTGATATGGATCAGATTTGAAAGCAGATCCCTTTTCGCCCTTATTGACTGATGCATGTGTTTTGCAGACTCTGAATGTTTCTTGTATTGTCAGGTTGGCTTGGTGAATCTTTGACTGCCAGTCTCCATCAAGGGAGCAAAAACACTCCCATGCTAGTGGCACTGACCCTTAAGCAAACAGTTGCTTCCATCGCCTATGACTCTGTGTTTGCCTATGTTCCCTGTGCTATACAGTAGGTCTTTGTTGTTTATCTATTTTATAAATAGTAGTTTGCATCTGCTAATCCCAAACTCCTAATTTATCCCTCCCCCACCCTCTTTCCCTTTTGGTAAACATAAGTTTGTTTTCTATGTCTATGAGTCTGTTTCTGTTTTGTAAATAAGTTCATTTGTGTCATATTTTAAATTCCACATATAAGTGATATCATATGGTATTTGTCTTTCTATAAGAAAGATCTAGATTAATGTTGGTGCCTAGAGATCATGGTGGTCCCTTTGGAGTGAAAGCAGTGAATATGTGTACAGATCTGGTTAGAGGGCATATATATATTCCCTTTGAAAGGGAAATCTTTCCCTTTGAAAGGTTTCTCTTGGCAAAAATAAAACCATAGGAGGGAGTAATCTTGTGCCCATTCGTTTAGCACAATCTGCTTACATGGCAGATGTGTCAAGAACCATGTGGAAGGTTAATGAGGAATAAATTTATAGGGCAAAGACTCTGTCCTTAAGATACTCAGTGCTGTACATTAATCCCAAACTCTTAATTTATCCCTCCCCCACCCACCTTTCCCCTTTGGTAATCATAAATTTGTTTTGTTTTCAAAGTCTGTGAGTATGTTTCTGTTTTGTAAATAAGTTAGTTTGTGTCATTTTTTTTAGATTCCACATGTAAGTGATATCATATGATATTTGTCTTTCTCTGTCCGACTTACTTCACTTAGTAGGATACTCTCTAGGTCAGTCTATGTTGCTGCAAATGACATTATTTCCTTCTTTTTATGGCTGAGTAGTATTCCATTATACACATGTGCCACATCTTCTTTATCTGTTCTTTGTCAATGGACATTTATGTTGCTTCAATGTCTTGGCTATTGTAAATAGTGCTAGTTCACTAGCACTATTAACAATAGTGAACATTGAAGCAACCTAACTAGTAGTGAACTAGTAGTGAACATTGGGGTGCATGTATCTTTTTGAATTATGGTTTTCTCCAGATTTATGCCCAGGAGTGGGATTGCTGGATCGTATGGTACTTGTATTTTTTATTTTTTAAGGAACCTCCATACTATTCTCCCTAGTGGCGGTACCAATTTACATTCCCACTAACAGTGTTACTATGTATAAAATAATCAACAAGGACCTACTGTATAGCACAGGGAACTCTACTCAGTATTCTGTAATAACCTATATAGGAAAAGAATCTGAAAAAGACTGGATATATGTATACTTATAACTGAATCACTTTGCTGTACACCTGAAACTAACATAACATTGTAAATCAGTTATACTCCAATATAAAATAAAAAATTAAATTAAAAAAAAGATACTGAGGGCTGCCCACCAAGCTTAGTATGACCATACTACATACAATAAAAGAGGGTTTTATAGACTCCCATGAGGTATGGAGTGGTCCAGGATTTGAGGTCAGGCAGAAAATGGGTCCCAAGTCCCAGTCTACCCTAATTTAGCTATTTGTCCTTGGACTCAGTTTTGCTCCCCAAATCTTTCTGAATTTGAGGGGTTTTTTTCTTCTGTAAAACATAATATTATGTAAGGTATGCCAAGCACTCAGCACCTAACCCAACACCCAATACCTGCTAAACATATGTGAGCTTTATTTTTACCATCATTATTTTATTACTTTCATCATCATTGTCATCATCATCATCATCATCATCTCTACTTAGTGGATGAGAGATGGCTTCACAGTAAAGAGATAATCAAGCAAGATTTTGAAAGACATGCAGGGATTGCTAAGGTGCCTGAAGGCAGAAGTGCATCCCAGAGAGAAGAGTTTGTGCAAAGACTCAAAGGTATGAGGGGTAGGGGGACTGGGCTACTTTCAGAGATAAGCACCAGTTGAAATACTGAAGCAAAAGATGGATTTCTGGATCACTTGGGGCAAAAGGTGTTGGCATATAGGTCTTTGAAGAGGTGAGGTGTAGGCTGATAGATGGTGATCAAACCATGAGAAGTCTTGAATGGGATGCTAAGCAACCAGGTAGAAGTTATTGATGACATTGGACCAAATCTTAGCATGGTGGTCAGAGTGGAAACTGGGTTGGTGGAAACTTGGAGATAAGCTCATCTAGAGAGATCAGGAAGAAATGGCACCCAAGGAATGCAGTTAGTACTAAAAGCAGCCAACCATCAGAAATGCAAGACAGGTGGCTAAGTTTTATCTCCAACGGTCATGAGATGGATCTCTTGCCCCCTTGCACTCTGAAAAGGACTTTTCCTTCTTTAGTTCATGAAACAATTAAAAAGCTGCAATTTGTATTTTTATTTGCAAAGCACTCTATGACTGCAAAACTGACAACATTCTTGTCAGATTTGAAATGTGATTCTTTCTTCTGATCTCTCAGTTTGGTGGCCACGGATGAGTTGAATCCCATATAGCTAAGAGAATCTGCTTCCAAGATAATCTGCCTTCTAGCAAATGGCATCTGTCAGTTCATATCTTTTAGAAAGCCTGAAATAATTATTTGGGGGGAAGAAAAAAAAAGAAAAATGAAATAGTATAGAATTTCTTCTTTAAGTAATGGAATCTCTGGTTCTATTTAAAAGAGATTTTAATTTAAAAATGCATGATCCCGACTTTTCAGGAAGATTTCTACTGTGTAATGTAACAGATCCCTGAAAAATTGCTTCTAGTTTATTCAAAACTGGTGCTAGGAATATAGAGATGGAAAAAAAAAAAAAAACTCGTTGTCCCTGCCCTTAGAGGGCCAATGTCCAACACAGGACACAGACATGAAAGTGCTCGAATGAAGGTGATACAGCAGCCAGAGTGGGAGCCCAGAGAAGCAGCCTCGTCTGCCTGGGAGAAGAAGGCAGAGCTTTTGTAGGTAGATGAAGAAAGCCTTCTATGCCATGGTGGTGGAGATATATTTGCCATATGGACACCATATTTTCTGAATCAAAATCGGGATAGATGATCTGACACAATGTCTGTCTATGGGACAGAATATTTGAAATCAAGGCTGTCCAAAGAAACTCAGGACATATGGCCACCATAACCGATCATTACTGTGCATAGGGGAGAGCATGGTTTGATCCACAGAATAACCAAAGGCAAGATTCAGGCAGACAATTTACATTAATATTTAACTGAAGATGTGTAAGAACTATATTTCCTGACCTTATCTATCAGAGTAGGCAAAGGGTAGGGTGCTAATGAATTCATAGCAATCCTAAACAAAGTCAGGCATGCCAGAATGTTAGAATGACAGGGCTGGAAATACCCTTAATGACCACCTGGTCTAAACTTCACCCTGCTGCTCGACTGGAGAAACTGAGGCTCATCCCTCAAAAGCATGTATCTGCTATGGGCCAGAGCTGGCATTGGGTGTTGTCCAAAGCTCACCTAGGTGCTGCAGTTCTTTAGGGCTGAATTTGGGGATATTCCAGAAAATCCCATGAATTATTAGAAACCCCAAAATGCTGGCCTTGACCCCACTAAGTTGACATTCAGTAGAATACCACCTTGGCAAACAACCAGGGCACCATATTTGATGACCTTGAACTCACGTCTCGTCAGGATACAGATGAGGATCCCAAGCTGAATATCAGCACCAGAACATTTAAGATGCAGAGGAGGTGGTTGTGACAAAAGTTGGCAATGCCACAGAGTCCCAAGGACACTAATTCTCTTATATTTTGCTGACAATTCTTCATTGGTGATGAAGTAGTAACAAAAAGAAGGTTCATAGCAAAAGAGTGGAGTATTTACTTATGAGTGTTCAGGAGTCAGGAGTTCAGTCTCAGCTGAGCAAGTAGAAAATCAAAAGTCCCCATGTCTCTCTCCAAGATGGCTCCAGGAAGGTATAGGAACCCACTCGATAACTAAACCCATTGATCTCTAATCCCCTATCTTTCTGACTTGGGAAGGGGCTGAGCTCTAGAATTGCATGACTTTGTACCTTCACAGTCCCTGCAAAATGTAAGGTGCCTGCCCAGCATGTGAGAAGTGTAGACAAAGAAATAGCTTTTTACCTGGGGCTGACAAATATCAGCCCAGAGCTCTGAGATTAAAATGCATGGCAGACATTCTCCTGCTAGTGTGAGTTTGGGCTGGAGGAATGGTGATTAAAAAGGACCAATGGCATGGTCTGTGCTTGGGCTACATGCATTTTCTTCTGGAATTCCAGAACAGTCTCACCTTGGGGACCCAGATCTATTTGTGGGCATGTGATACAGGCTGGAGATCACCAGTACATTTTTTTCCTTTTCCTTTCTTTTCTCTTCTCTGCTTTCCTTTCCTTTGCTTTGCTTCACTTCACGTCCCTTTGCTTTTCATTGCTCCCTATCTGTACTGACATATACTACTGACTCAAATTAAGTATACATTGTTCCTTGGCCTAGGTGCTGTTAAGATCTAAGATACTCTCTAGATATGTTGATTATTCTTAGCCATCCATCTATGGATCCGCCATCTACTCATCTACCCATCCATCTCTTACCATCCACCCAGCCAGGCATGTATTCACCCTTCCCTTCAGTTCAGATCAGCAGGCATTTCCTGAATCACAGTTAAGTGTTAAGGACCCATGCAATCCCCTCTGGCAACAAAGATAAATATGACCTAGACCTTGATTTAGAGATATCACTCATAATCTAGAAGGCAGGCTTGTAGTTATGTCTTGATAAGTGCTTTAAGGGCTTGATAAGGGCAGTGACTGGGGTGTATACAGTGCAGCCTTTCAGTGAACAGAAGTTGGCCATTTAAAGGGAGAAGGTGGGCAGGAAACACTAAGTTGAGGGTTGGTGAAGCAAAAGCACAGAGATAGGAACAACTACCAGTTTCTGGACATTTCTAGAGGGAGGTAGAGGCTGACAGTGCCAAGCTGGAGAGCTAACAAGGGTCCATACCAGAGCAAAAAATATAAGCTACCAACCATTCCAACAAGTGTGGCTTTTTAACCTCATCCTGTCATACACTTAGGGTGACCAACTGTCCTGGTACCCTTGGGACTAAAGAGATTCCCAGGATGCAGGACTTTCAGTTTCAAAGCTACTACATTCTCAGGCAAACCAGAATGATGTGTATGCTGGGAAAACTAATGACCCCCAAAGATGAGCAAACCCTAATTTTCCAAACCTGTGAATCTGTTACTTTCATGACAAATAAGACTTTGCAGATGCAATTACATAAAGAATTTTGAGATGGGGAGATTATTCTGGCTACCCTGGTGGGCTCAGTGTAATCACAAGCATCCTTAGAAGGGAAAGAGGGAGGAGGGTCAGAAACAGAGGAGATGTAAGGAAGAAAGCAGAGGTCAGAGTTATGCCATTGCTGGAAGGGATCACAAGTTAAGGAATGTGGGCTGTCTCTAGAAACTGGAAAATTCAAGGGACATATTCTCCTCCAGAGCCTCCAGAAGGTACACCACCCTTCTGACACCTAGATTGTTGCCCTATAACACCCATTTTGGACTCCTGACCTCAGAAACTATAAGAGAATAAATATGTGTGGTTTTAAGCCACTGAGTTTATGGTAATTTGTCATGGTAACAATGGGAAACTAATACACTCTACTTCTCAAAAGATATGTATAAAAGGTGGGTGTAAGTGGTGACTTGCTGATTTTCCATTGCCACTGGCAGATGCTGGTTTCTCCCAAAGTACTATTATTTTATTAAGTACAGGGAGATATTGCAGGAAAAACCCAGAGCACTTTGAAATGCCAACCATTTATTGGTCACCCCAGCATGGTGGGAACACTAGAGTGGGATTCAGGATGCTTTAGTATCTCTCTGGTTCTGCTTTTCCTGCCTCTGTGAGCTTGGCCCACTTCCCTGGACGTTTTGGTTCTTATTTATCTCTAAGACAAACTAAATGATATAGGTCTATCATTTCAAATTTATAAAGCTTTTACATATTATTAAGTGACCATGCATTCATAATGTAGTATTTGTGGTTGAGCATGTATTTTCAAGGGAAAGATAAAATTACCCCCAAATGGGCGAAAGCTGGTTTTGGGGGGAATAAGGAAATTTTACTCTACCTTTAAAGTACAAGTATACAGACAGTACATAACCAGGTATATAGCATATCTGTGGTATTAGTATTTCATGTGGGGTGATCAGGAAAAAAATGTCAAAAAAGTCTCTTTCTGAGTATTCTAATGAAAAGAAATAATATCAAGAACCTCCTATCTAGTGAATGTACATCACATATTGCTATTCATCGACATGTACACACTGCTATATTTAAAATAGATAACCAACAATGACCTTCTGTATAGCACAGGGAACACTGCTCAATATTCTGTAGTAATCTAAATTGGAAAAGCATTTGAAAAAGGATACATGTATATGTATAATTGAATCATTTTGCTGTACACCTGAAACTTACACAACGTTGTTAATCAACTATGCTCCAATATAAAATTAAAAATAAATTTTTTAAAGTATTTTAAATGGCACAGGGAAGATGATGGAGCAGATAAGCTATGGAACTTTATGGAGTCAGACTGATAATAAGTTTAATTCCATCTTTTCACATAGCTATGTGGTCCCCACGAACTCTGAGCTTGGTCTCTTTATCTCAGAGAGAAAGAATCCACCTAGGATTGTTGGTGGTGGTATTTAATTATATAACATAGATACAGAGATAGATAGACTGATGGCTATAGAGTGGATTGATAGATACAGATATAGATGATATAGACACAGACATAGACATAGACAGACATAAACACACAACTGCACAGAGTACAGCCCACAGTAATGACCCTCTTCTTTTCCTTCTAATATTTTTCCTCCTTAGAAAAATGTCCTCTTGGGACCCTTCCCTTGCTGTCCCTCACTGATGTCCACTGCCACATATTTTTGCCCATAAAGTGAATCAACAAATGGCAAACACCAACTTCATTTGAGCCCAAAACATTTGTGTTAGATTATTCCAGAGCCCAGGAAGCAGACAGCACTGGGATAGGTTGACCTCCTTGACCAATGATGAAAAATAAAGCCCACAGGGTGCCTTGCCCAAGCTCCCCCTGTTGGTCAGTCCCAGTGCTGCAACATGGTCCCAGGGTTTTTGACCATGACCTAATCTAATTACAGCTGAGGGTTCAGCACAGAGGGTCTGTTTTACCTCATATTCTTGTTGCTTATGCTTCCAAAGACAGATTTTGTGTGGAATCATCGCATCTGCCTGTACTAAGAAGTGAAAGAAGAATGGACACCCTGAGGCTTGTTGCTGTTAAAATGACCCCATGTCATGACATAGTGTTCCCTTTATGAATACCAACTGGAGAAAAATACATAGCCGGACCCAGTATGGAGGTGATAGAAAGGCATCTTAGGGGCATATTTTTCTTCTTTAATCTGATGACCCTAATGGATCGCAATTCATCCTGTTTCCCTCTTTGCTCAGGCTTCAGGAAACTCAGAGCCAAATTTGTGTTACATTCCTAACATTTGTGCAGGGTTATCCTGCCTTTTATCTTATTTTGTTTTTTTACTTTTTTTTTTTTTTTTCCTTTATCTGTTCTGCTGTTCCTCTATCCTTCTCAGAACCCTGATAGGCTAACTTGCTCTCTGGACAACTAACACCAACATTCATTCCTGGTAGGAGACTACACTATTCTCTCCATTAGACTTCATTTCTGACTACATCAAGGTTGTAGACCTGCTTTTCCTCACCAAGGATTGATGTTACACTTAGATGGTGACCCAGAAGACATGGCCCAGAAGATATCACTTGGACCTTGCTTTTTACTTGCACCTACTTTCAAGGATTAACTACTCAAAGCTACTTGAAAGAAAATGCTGGATTGAACTCCGAGAATTAAAGCCTGGTTTCAAGTTCAGACCAACAAATATATCTTGATCACTTAATGTAGGTGCTTTTGAAATGGAGCTGAATGGATCCTCTAGTTCTGGAGCCCATAGGGTGGTTTGTGGGCAAACAGTTCAGTGCAGTCTTACAAGTGTCATGGCAAGAGAGGTGCCATGGAGCTCTGGGGACACAGTGGAGGGGCATGTTCGCAGCCTGAGATAATCAGGCGACACCTCCTGGAGCTTTCCCCAGGCATCTGAGCTGGATTTTAAAAGATAGGAAGTTGAAAACGTGCATCCATATAAAAACCTGCACACCAATGTTTAGAGCAGCTTTACGGATCACTGCTAAAAGTTAGAAGCAGCCAAGCAGTCCTTCAATAAGTAAATGGATAAATAAAACTGTGGTACATCCCTACACTGGAATATTATTTGGCAATTAAAAGAAATGAGCTATCAAGCCTTGAAAAGACATGGAGAAACCTTAAATGAATATTACTTAGTGAAGGAAGCCAAGCTGAGAAGGCTAAATACTGGATGATTCCAACTATCTGACACAGAAAAGGCAAAACTATGGAGAAAATAGAAAGATCAGTTGTTGCCAAGGTTTGGTAGCAGGGAGTGAGAGATCAAAACAAAACAAAACAAAACACAGACAGGAGTAAAAAGGTAGTCAGGTCAAAAAACATTCCAGTTGTTGGCGATAGTGGAAACCAAGACACAATACTGGAAAAATGCAGAGCCTACTTCCATCAGGACAGGAAGTGTTGTGTTGTAGAAACTAAAATATTAGGGAGGGATATGGAGGGTGGGGTAAGGACAGTGAGAAAGTGAACCAGACCCTAGGAACCTGGATTTTATCCTTAAGACAATGGGAATGTTTAAAAGAATTTAAGCACAGATGTGAATGGACACACTTACTGTCAACTGCCCACCAAGAAGAGGTGGATTTAGTATAAACCCTCAACTTTGACTTCCTGCTCTGCTATTCCTCCCAGCATTGTCAGTATGAGAGACCTAAACAAATACACTTTTTCACATCTATTCTCTGAATTATATTTCACCAGAAATGCCAGTGGGTGGTGGGGCAGCCTAGAGCCAGGCAGTATGGGAGTCAATAAGACCAAACATATGGCTTATGGAAATCAGAAGTGTTTATTGTGAAACTACTGTGTGCTGGGAAATTGCACATCCTCTACCCCGACTCCTGACCTCAAATCAAATGCTCTCTCCACTTCTACTTGAACTTCTTTCAAACTTGGTATTCCACCTCTATCCATCAGATTTAAATTCTGCCAGCCTCTGCCCATGAAGTTGGTTTTTGGCACACTTAATACCACTGCAAGGAGGGCTAAGTACAGGCAGGACACTGATCATTAGGTCACTATGTTTATTTAGACTTCTGCAACCATAGTCTCTCAACACTATAGCTCATTATTAACCATTTGGATTAGTTTCCTAGGGCTGCCATAGAAAAGACCACCATCTGGGTGGCTTAAAAAAAGAGGACTTCATTATCTCATAGTCCAGGAGGCCAGAAGTCTTGAAATTATGGTGTTGGAAGGGTTGCTTCCTTCTGGAGGCTCTGGGAGAATCCCTTGCATGCCTGTCTCTTAGCTTCACGTAGATGATGACCATCCTGGGCGCTTCTTGGCTTGTGGCTGCATCACCCAGATCTCTGCCTCCATCTTCACATGGCCTTCTCCTCTTTGGGTCTCTTCTGTGTCTGTGTGTCTCAAAGCTCCATTTCCATCTCTTTTCTCTTACAAGGACCCCAGTCACT
Source organism: Mesoplodon bidens (assembly GCF_964165515.1). Classification (NCBI taxonomy): domain Eukaryota; kingdom Metazoa; phylum Chordata; class Mammalia; order Artiodactyla; family Ziphiidae; genus Mesoplodon; species Mesoplodon bidens. Next base: position 172,142,464 of record NC_138178.1, read on the forward strand.
GGATTTAGGGCCCTCTCTAAATCCAGGATGATCTCATCTCAATATCCTTAACTTAATTATATCTGCAAAGACCCTATTTCCAAATAAATTCACAGGCACCAGGGGTTAGGAGTTGCTCATATCTCTTCAATGAACACAATTCAACTCACTTCACCATTGCATAGATGATCAATACAAGACTCAGAGTGGTTAAGTGACTGGCCCAAGCACACAGCTCATCAGTAGGACAAAGTAAGACTGGAGGACAGCTCCTTTGATTACAAATCCCATCTCAGAAATGATTATCTCTGGAAGTGGCAACTGGCTTGGAGATGTATGTATAGCATTCAGAGCCAGTGAGAATCAAAGTTCCGTTAGCTGGAACTTCTGGGAAAGAAAAGCATCCTTTCTCTTCTCTGTGAGTGTACTGGTTATCTATTACTGCATAACAATTTCTCTCAAACTTATTGGCTTAAAACAACAAACGTTTTTTATCTCACATGTCCCATGGGTCAGGAATCGGCTGTGGCTTCACTGGGGCTTCTGTTTCAGGTTTGCCCACAGGCTGCCATGAAGGTGTTGGATGGGCCTGCAGTCATGTTGAGGCTTGGCTGGAGAATGGTCTGTTTCCATGTTCACTCATGGGCTTGTTGGAAAACTCAGATCCTTGCAGGCTGGTAGACTGAGGCCTTTGGTTTCTCGATGGTAGTTGTTCAGAGACCATCCTCAATTCCTTGTCACAGGGGTTTCTCCATGGGGAAGCTCACATCGTGACAGCTTGCTTATTCAACAGAAAGTAAGTGAAAAGAGCCAGAGAAGATGTATAAGGGGAGGGAAAAGTCACCATCTAGTATAACCTAACCTTGGACATGAAATCTCAATCCTTAAGTCACTAAGTCCATCCCGTATTCAAGAGGAGGGAATTGCACAAGGGCATTAATACCAACAGGTAGGATCCTTGTGACCCATCTTGGAGGCTGTCTACCAGAGGGACTCACTGAAGAAGACTTTCGATGTTCTTTGGATAGTGGTATGAGGAGGAGGACTAGGCAACCATTTTGCTCTGGTGAAGGGAGAGCTACGGGGCTCCCAGGAGCCATGGCATAGAGCCTGACAATGCACCAACATCAAAGGACACAGAAAGAATAGACCCAGAAGAACCAGGTCCTTGGTAACCCGATCAAGCCTCTTGACCAAGCCTCACCTGAAGACAGAAACCTCTGAACTTTTCAGAAAACACTGAGTCAATACATTTAATTCACAGAAAGTTTTAACAGATGCATGACCCTGCATATACATACAGTCAAGGTGCAGAAAAGAACTCCCTGAGTTTATTTGCCTCTTTAGATAGGTTACTAAACACAACCCTGTTTCATCATTTGTTATCATTTGCTTGCTAGTAACCGACATCAGTTTTGTGAGTTGAACCTGGGTGGCCATCAGCAGCCTCGTGGTTGGGTTTTTATCTGCATCTGTATTCACTTTCTATGGAAGGACTCCTTAGAGTATATCGGGAGCCCCGAAGTCAAGCAGCTGATTAGGTTAAGGGCTGTCTACACCCGAGCACAGAGTCAATATCCCCCCTGCCCAAGTCCCAGGGACTATTTCTTTTGCTGTGTTCACAGCTGGGTTTTTAACAAAATTAGTAATGAGATCTCGCCTCCAAATCCCTTCTCCCTGGTGAATTCACTGGGGGAATCAGCTGGTCTGAGGAGGGCTCATGTGGCCTGTGTTTTTCAACTGATGTTGAAATTCTACCATCTCCCTGCTTTGCCCCTCCACCTGTACCACCCCCCCACACACACAGCTAACCATTAACCTGTCTTTTCCTGTTTCACTGAAGAATTTGTCAACAGTGGCTTTGCCTCCCACCCTCTCTCTCTTCCTCAGACTCCAAGTGGCACCGACTTGTAGCAAGTCACAGGGCAATTATGGAGATGCATTTGTGATGCGGTCCTTTTTACTTCTAAAGAATCTTACATTGTTCTTTAATCTTAATATGAGTCCCCCCTTCCTTCCTCTTACCCAATAAACAGTGTCAAATCTAGAGGCTTCAAGTTAGTTTTCTGATGAAAATTACAGGTGATGGAACCACACTGTCTGCTTTGGGGACCGTGACCCTCTCCCAGGTGGACACTTGGCTCGTCCACAACCTGCCCTGCCTTGATCAGAGAGGTAACAAATAACTATTCCCCAGACATGTAGCATCTGACTCACAAGAAGAAAAAGTATGGGGGGAATAACAGGAAGGGTGTGGATTTTGTTTTGTCTTTCATTTTTTTCTTTTCCCATTTTATTTGTAGAATTTTAATGACTAGCTAGTAGTGGCCCCTTTTATTTATCTACTTTCAAATTTTAATGAATTCTTCTGGCTATAATTACCTAATTTCTGTATTTTAAATGACTAGACTCATACAGTTTGGAGCAAATTTTATCTTAACATGATGGTATCATATAGTATCAAATACTGTGTAGGTATGGATTAATCAGTAAGCAAATTCAGTTCTTGTGAGCTGAAGTTAGTTGTTAATTAAGAGGCATTAACAAAAGGAGGACTAGGGTTTATTGCTACTCTCCCACGATAAAAATCTACTGTGAATTCGCTCAGTTTTCCTGCTGTTTCTTTATTAAGTAGGGAAATGGCTTAATACTGTTAGGAGTGACCATTACAAACAGGCTCGCTCGTCCTGTTTCAATGGATTTCCTCTTCTCTAGACATCATATATTTAACATGGAAAAGAGGGTCTTAGTTTCCACTCAAGCCATTTAATTCTGAAAAGTTCACAGAAGATAAATATCAGGGACACCACTTCTAACAATAGTGAAAAATAAGATCTTTCCCTCATATGGATGTGGGTAATAGGATTGGGCATTTCAACTTCTAAAGTTACTTGGCTGTTTTGGGTGATAGCAACAACCCTTGTACTAGGTACCACTTTTTGGTTCTTTGCCTGGTGCTTCACTCCCATCAGTTTGGATCCTCACAGCATTGCTGCAAGGTGTGGGCTAGGATGCCCACTGCACAGCAACCTGAGAAAACTCAAGTCTTTTTTTTTTTTTTTTTTTGGCTGCACTACCCAGCATGTGGGGTCTTAGTTCCCCAACCAGGAGTCGAGCCGTGCTCCCTGCAGCAGAGTCCTCATGACTGGACCACCAGGGGAGTCCCAAGGAAACTTTAAGTTCTGACAGATCATATCACCTGTTACAATCACATATTTAGTCAAGATCTTAAGCCATAAATGTCCAATATTTATGCATTTTTGTCCCCATCCCCTCTCTATTATACTACTTTATTGTTTATTAATTTTTCCTTTTGTAACACTCACACCAAATCTTTCTCACGTTCTGTTAGGCAAGGCTCACTGGATTAAGAAAGACAGCTGCTTGAACCGCCTCATCTTTTCCTGAAGTTGAGGCAGAAGCAAGCATGGACTTCTTGAGACTAGGAGGCCCAGGTACAGGTGACAAGGGTCCAGGTGAGACCACAAAGGGCAGGAGGTGAGGTGACTAATGGACTCCCACCATCTGCCCACCGGGAACCCAGGGGGCCCAGGGGCTTGGAGTTGTTAGCCAGCCTAAAAGAGCATTTTCAACTATCCCAGGGGAGAGCCATTTAGCCAGGATAAATAAGCTGTTTAAACTGACCATATTTTGTGTTAAAACCAAGGGAATTCCTGGTTCAGCCTACACCATCTTTCTTAAGCTCACTGGGTAAAGAAGCTGAAGAGGAAACACAGGAGTCTCCAAGTGGCCTTTGTGACCAGAGAAGCTGCCAGAAAGGGGTTCCTGGAGAGCCCAGTGGAAGGCTTACACTCAGGAGGAGGGGGGAAGGGGGAAGGGTCTACAGGGCAGGTAATGGTCACTGAACCCAAAGTGATGAGGTTATAAAAAAGGTGAGGAAGGAAAGAGGAGGGCCACAGGGTGGGATGTAACCATCAACCACAGGACAGTGTGAAGGTTACTTCAATGAGGCAAGTTCAGGCCACTCTGAGTGACCACCTGGCTGGGGAGGAGCGGGGCTGGGGTAAGGGTGGTGGACAAGATGGCCCCTAGCTGAGGCTAGAAGGCTGCCAAGTGTCAAGGAGTTAACAGGGCCAAGATGCAGGGGAGAGATTTTTAGGAAGGGGGGGCAAATGTGCAGTGATCTCTTTAAATCTTCATTTAAATTTAATTTAAAATGTAAATGTAAAATAATTTAAAATTAAGTTTAAACTGAAAGAAGAATGCCTTTATGCATTTTCAGGGTGACCTTTTTAGACTCTCCGTGACCCAGATGGAATTACACCTCCTCCAGGAATTCTTCCATGATGCTCCACATCTCATTCTCCATCTTTCAGCATTCTCTGGAAACTCACAAATTGTATTCTGATTTCTATCTAGACCCTCTTGTTTGATGTGGGGGTGATAGCCCCAGCTCTATTGTGAGGTCTTGGGGAGTAGTATTCTTACTGGTTTCTCCCAACAGATTTTGCTCATAAGAGCAGCTAAACTTATGGTTCTCAATGACTAACTCTTTAAAAATACTAGATTTCCTGCTATAAGAAAAACACAACACAAAATCTCACTATGACATCTTTGAAATTTCATTTTCTTTTAACCAAATTTCCTCTTCATTTTTAGTTTAACAATTTAAACTCTTTAGAAATTGCCTCTATATCAATTATAAAAAATCCTAAACCTCAGGTTTCCAAGATTTCTGAAGTTAATCTGATTTATTTATATAGCACGTTCAAGTTTACAGGAAATTTATGGAATCAATTTCAGTTTTTCCTTCACAACAGACTGGATTTGTATTTTCTACCTATTTCACAGATGAAGATGCTGAGGCATAGAGAATGACAAACAGTGAGCTCAATAAAGCACAGGAGAGGAAATGGACTCCAGTTACCTAACATCAAATTCATGCTCATTTTGCTATAATACACTGGCTCTTATTTTGTCAAATTTTACTATAAAAGCAGATGCAACCACATTTATTTTAAAACATTAACTGGAAACGCAGTGCAATGTGGAAAGACAGGAACCCACTGGGACTGAGTGATGCATGAAAAGGCTGTGTTGTCTTGGTGGAGGGGTGCAGGTGCATTTCTCATCTTTTCTTCTCCTTTTTATATTTTATTATTCTTATTTTGGGGGGGTTAGTTTTTTCCTTTTGCTTTTCTTTTTTATTAAAGTATAGATGATTTACAGTGTTGTGTTAGTTTCAGGTGTACAGAAAAGTTATTCATATATATATATATATATATATATATATATATATATATATATATATATATATATTTCAGATTCTTTCCCATTATAGGTTATTACAAGATAGTGAATATAGTTCCCTGTACTATACAGTAAGTCCTTCTTTCTCCTCTTTTAAGAAGAAAAATTGCGTAGCGAGGTATTGTGCTTTCCTTACACTAAGTTCAAGGTGTTGCAAAGAACTATTTGGAAAGGAACAAAGATGGTAGAACCACCTGTAATTTTTATTTATTTATTTTAACATCTTTATGGGAGTATACTTGCTTTACAATGGTGAGTTAGTTTCTGCTGTCTAACAGAGTGAATCAGCTATATGTATACATACATCCTCATATCTCCTCCCTCTTGCGTCTCCCTCCCTCCCACCCTCCCCATCCCACCCCTCTAGGTGGACACAAAGTACCGAGCTGACCTCCCTGTGCTATGCGGCTGCTTCCCACTAGCTCTCTGTTTTACATGTGGTCGTGTATACATGTCCATGCCTCTCTCTCCCTTCGTCCCAGCTTGCCCTTCCCCTCCCCCGCCTGCAATTTTTACGTCAAAAGGTGTTACCTGTAAAATGTTCCAACCTGCAGACCAAAATCACTGTTGAGACCACGATGCTTTCAAGTAAAGAGGCAACCTGGAAAGAGAACGCACGAGGAGAGTGACCAACAGTTGGCACTCAAGTTTCAAAGTAACTGAGCAGCTGGGAAGGACAATGGGATTTGAGGCGAACAGGCTGAGCTGGAGGTGACAGCAGTGTCCTGAGTCATGCTGCCCTCCGGGAGAGGGACAAGGGCTGTGAGCTCCTGAGCCCATGGGGATCGTTCCCGGCGTTGTATTTCCATTGAGGTGGCCCCTGGACTAAGTCGTGCAGCGTTGGGCTGCATGGTATGAGCAGGAGGCATGCAGACTGGAAGGCATTCAGCCAAGGGATCCAAGAATAAGTAAAAGAAGAGTGAGATTACCTTTCACGGACAGATACAAAGACTGACTGGACTTCCTCTAAATGACAATAAGAGGAGGCCAGAAAGGTAACTGAAAGATCTTGAAGATCAAAGGGCGAGAGGAGTTGCTCTCTCTGGCATGAGGGTCTCGGACGGCAAAAACCAGAACAAATGTAGGATGCTAAAATGCAGGTTGCTCGGCAGAAACAGGGACGTTTTAATAACACGGGGAAGTTTTAACAAAACAGGGAAGTGATTTTCCTAGGAAGAGCTCAGAGTTAGGGAACCATTCAAAATCTAGTCTTAGAAACTCAAAAACTGTATTTGTAAGGGAGGAACCATGTCTGCACAGATCATCATCGATGACTATGACAATGTGACATAAAATAACAAAGCTCTGTGTTGATCAGTCACGTGTGCAGTCTACAACCAGAGCTTTGAGAATAGAAACAGGACACCTGAGATTCTTACAGCCATGACAGAATATAGAGTATCTCTTCGGAAGAAATTCTGGCATAAGCTTCAAAGAGAATACAGGTCCATTTCTGGAAGGGTAAACTCAGGGATATTCAAAGAGAGAAGACGAGAGAACCGATTGGTGGGGAAGAAGACCATTTCTTTGAGGCAAAGTCCTGCCAAATTAATCCTGTAGCCAATCTCAAAAAAACTGAGACCATTAATAATTTGTTCAAAAGTACATATTTCCATTCTTTTTGCACATCCCTTCATGGGACTGGGAGTCTAGTGGTGGGCAAAGGAGTAGGAACTTTCTAAGAAGTAAACTGTATACTGATGTCTGAAGTTTGGCTAGGAGTTAAAGAATGTTGGGAAGAGAACAGCATATGGGAAGGCTGAGACACAGAGAGCAGAGCCCAGTGCAGAATTAAGAGGAGTCCAATATGGCTGCAAGGCCCAGAGGTGCAAGACACACCAACCCAGAATTTATAACTCAGGCCAAGATATTTGTGAACCATGCAGAGGCTTTTGAACATTACCCCCAAACCAGCAGGGGAAACACTGAAAACTCTCAAATAGAAAAATGACATGATAAACTTGGTATTTTAGGGCAAACATCCTGGCTAGTAAATAGAGAATGGATGGGAAGGGTAAAATACTAGAGGCAAGGAGGTAAAATAGGAGTTTGTTGCAGAAGTCCAGAAAAGAAACAATGGCGACCTAGACGAAGAGATGGAGGATGGTGATGGATTGAAGAGACTGAACAAATTTGAAAACTATTGTAAAGAAAGCACCCAGAGGCCTTGCTGCTTAATCAGATGGGCAGGCTGATGTCCAGGGAGGCATCAGTAAAGATGCCTAGGTTTCTCATTTGGATATTGAGCATGTGGTGATTCCATTCATGAGAAAATATTGAAATGGAATAAGGATTTAGGGGTGTGTAGAGAAAGAAAAGTAAAATCATTTTGAAGCTATTGAATCTGAGGGCTCTGGGAAATAGCCAAGCCTCAGGACAGGCATCACATCTGTGAATGGAAAGGTCTAGGGTGTAAAGAGAGGCAGGGCTAGAGATGCAGCTCTGGGAGGCCTCAGCACGTGAGTGGTTACTACTGCCTGGAGAGCAGATGGATGACCAAGACACAATGTAAAGAATTAAGATCATGATAGTTTAAAATGGTATACAGCCAAGCTTGAGGAACATCAACACCTAATGGCTGGTAGCAGAAGACAGTCCTGGGAAGGAAAGGGAATGAGAAGCCTTTGGAGATACCAGAAGGGCCCCAAGATCCAGCGGCATAGATACAAAGACTCTATGATGGGTCAGGCTTGGTTGATACAGAGATGAATCAGACAAACGTAGATTCTTTCACTGCCCAGAGAAGTTGGGAAGTCTTCTGAGAGAAAGTGACAACTGGTGTGTGTCTTGAAGGCTGAACAGAAATTGCTGGAAAAGAAGTCGTGTCCTTCCCAAGGGACTGAGCGTGCAAAGTCAGAGAGTCACGTGTGGCGCAGCATGACATGACTGAAGCATGAGAAGTAATTGCATGTTGCACGTGCAAAGAGTTTGTGGTGAAGAGATGTCTGAGGGGACACGGATGTACAGGGGTTTATAGCAGGAGCCTGTGCTAAGGAGCCTGTTAAACGTAGGGGCCCTCAGAGCTTTAATGGATGGTAAGGCGTGTGTCCTCCTGGTTTAGAATCATGTGGTTAGAACTGCCTAGAGACAACAGAACTATACAGAGAGGACATTTATTTAGGGAAGAGAATCAGTAGCTTTTACTCTGAATGCAGGAGATGCAGGGGTGGGGACTGCCTGGGGCTGGAAATCACTAATGATGTAGTGGTGCTTGTCTCTGGCATCTGGGTGGAGGATTCTGCTTTTCTGGGAAGACAAGAGGGGGCCAGTTTTAGAGGTTGACAGGGAATAATTTAATTAGAGTGAACCTAATTGTGACCTTTTCCACCCATTTGTGTATTTCCATAAAAGAGAAAAATTAAAAAATTAAAAATAAATAAAAAACTAGTAGGCAGGGCTTCCCTGGTGGCGCAGTGGTTGAGAGTCCACCTGCTGATGCAGGGGACACAGGTTCATGCCCCGGTCTGGGAAGATCCCACATGCCACGGAGCAGCTGGGCCCATGAGCCATGGCCACTGAGCCTGCATGTCTGGAGCCTGTGCTCTGCAATGAAAGAGGCCACAACAGTGAGAGGCCCCCGTACTACACACACACACACACACACACACACACACAAAGACTAGTAGGCAGTAGTATTGGCTGGCTGGATGCCAGGAATTAAGATGCAATAAAAAAGATCCTCAAATCCTGGTGATGAATTTTTATTTGACTCCCCTAAAGTTAAGCCAGAGATCCCAGACCATGGCTCAACCTCCATCAGCATCATCGGTGTTACAGGGTCTTTGGAAGGGAGGGCAACTGCCTTGAGATCAATCCATGCTCCTGCTGACACTGAATTTGCCCTCAGAAAGGTTAAGTAACTTGCCCGTGGTCAGAGTTTAAAAATGGCTGAGTTGAATTTCTAGCCCAACTCATTCTGGTTCCCAAGGGGCTTTTTCCTTCTTTACATCAGCACTCTCTGCTCATTGATCACACTTAGAATTGAGCAGGATCCTGCAAAACAGTTGGCTGACCCTACTGCTTCCTGACTTTTTAGCTGCTGAATTGCCATGGACCAGGAGGCTAAAAGTTAGTGGCGTGGGGCAGAGGGAATCAGTAGACTCATTACCACGACGGTGGCTCCTGCTGACATTGATGAAAACCTCATCCATGTGGCTGGTGAGGTTATGCTCTAATTACCTTTGATTTTTATCAGTGAATAAGCACCTCTCCTTCTAGAAGCCCCCATAAAAATCCAGAGCAGAGGTAGCAATTGGGATGGGACCACAGGCATACCTCATTTCCCACCCCTCCATATTTATTGAGCACCTCCTGGGTGAAGATGGCATGGGGCATCCTTCTCTTTCTTCTCGAGACGATTAGGCAGTGATATTCCTACACCACAGATAATGAAAATGACCCTTAAAGACTACATTTTTCCAAGGTCGCATCTCAACCTGGGTTTCCATAGAAGTAAGTGTATCCTTCTGAATAATAATTTACACATCTGTCTCCTCCATGATACAGTGAAAAATTGACCGGAGAAAGCTAAGTCTTCCATCTCAGAGCCCCCAGTGCTCAGCAGTTTTGGTGCATGTAGTTTGGGCTCCATGCTCATAGATGCGCAGGCAGCAATGAGAATCTACGATTTGTCAGGCCCTGGGGTTCCAGTAATGATGTTAGTCACTCCTGTAGAGTGTCCTCCCCCTGATTTTGTGTTCCATCCATTGTTTAATTTTAATGGTCTCTTCCTTGTAAAGAAGGTCGTATTATCATCCTTGTTTTTGCGAATATAGAAACTAGGAACCTAAGAGTTTAAAAGACCCACCTCCGTTCACAGGGCTTGCTATGGGGTAGACAGGGAATTGAAGCCACAACTTCTGATCCTCAGTCCTAAATGATGCACACATGTCATGCAGCCGCCAAGATGAATAGGACCCCATCTGCACACTCAGGAAGATGCTCATCTCAGAAAGATGCTCTCAGGAGATAAACTAGAGGATCTATACTGCCCCTTCTCTGTTGCTTGGGGTGGATCTGTGGGCTCCAGTCAAGCATCTACATGTTTGAAAGGGATTAAATCTCTACTTGGAGAGAAAAAGCAAATAGGTCTCAGACCTGTCTTGAAAAATGGTTAAGTCATCACTAGAAGACTGCTTCTTTGGTGGTCAGTGGTTTCCAACTTATCTCTTTTCACCACAGCAGTTAAAAAGAGGCTGCCAGCCAACCCCAACCAGAGATGGTCCAGGAGATCCTTGCTCCACGTGATGTCCTAGCCATGGCACCCCTGGGGAGAGGATAGGAATTCAGCGGTGAAAAATGCCAGTATGGGTTATTGCCATAATTGCTTTCTGGAAAACAACAAATCTAATTCCCAGTAAAATATTAGACTTTGCCAGGTCCTCTGATGGGGTAAATAAAATGCCCTTTCTAGAAATTTCTCATGTTCTGTGGTTTCTAGAGAGATTCCAAAGACGGCAGAGAAAGATAATGTGGTGATACGATTTTGGAAACTATGTTTCCCTGCTCTGTCAAATGTCTGTGGACTCTTCGTAGACAATGAATGATAAAGCCCAAGGTGCTTTTTTTTTTATTTCTATGGGAATAATGGTTCTAGAGACACTCAGCCTGGGTTCAGTCTTGCCATTTAACGAAGGTCATAAAGCCCTAATTTTGTTGTCTCTAAAATGGGGCTAATACTAGAATTTTCCTCATAGGTTTGACAGGAGCTTTATATGTTAGTCCCGGTTAAGCACTTAACCTTGTGCCTGGCACAATAAATGTTAGTAAAGATCATGATTATAACACTTGTACTGTTTCTCTTCTTTCTCTTTAAGCTAGGGTGTTGCAACTGAGCTGTTTTACTTAATGACTCTTCTTTCTTCTGTGTCATCACTTCCTTACTGAATTGATTGACTTACTGTGAGTGGAGAACTCTCCAAAGGTAGTTTTGTGTGCTCAAAACACCCAACAATGCTCGGGGGTAATTTCTAGCACTGGTTAAATGTCCATGGCCCCGAACTTTGTGGGGAGAGGATGGGTGAGTTGGGCGCTGATGTACACAGCAAGAAGACTCAATTCGTTTCTTGTGATATTTGAAATCATTTCAATTCATTTCCTTCTTGGTTGGCCAGAAACATGTTTTCAATAGTGAGCAAATCTGGAGGGAATCCATTGACCTGAGCAATCTTATAATACATGAAGTTAATGGACAAAAAATGATACTCATCTCCAGTTTATAATAGCATTTTTTCCCACAACACTTAAACTTAGGGGCAGCCAGGGATGCTACTGGGGCAACACCGGCACCACTGGTGGATGGATGACCTTTGTTGTATCTGACAATTATTGGATCTATGGTGAAATAAAATAAAAAGCAACCCAAGATTTGACACTAAGATAATAAATTATAAATTATGGAAGTCTACGCCACTGAGGATCTTGTAAACAACAGGCTGGTCTCTTAGCAACAGACCAAGGAGATCAGACTGTTGATAGGAACACAGCAGGCAGGACTGTTTGGCAGGGATTACTAGGAGGACCAGGAACAACATTTTTACACCGGCCCAAGGCCCCTCCTCTGCCCAGAACTTCTTTCTCCAGTGACCAGTCTGGGCCACGAGCAAAAGTTGTCCTAGGATTTCAGAGTCTCTTCACCACCATCCCAGGCCCCCTGGAGAGGACAAAAGAGGCACAGGCTTAGGAGTCAGGGGGTGTGGTAAGGATGCCCTACATGCAAGTGAGGAAATCAGAAAGGGAGAAGAAGGAGAAATGAATACATTCTCATTTGACGTTGTCTGCAGTTAGAACTCTATAAACAGGAAATCCGTTTCTTCCCCCTGTGCCCAGCTCTTTTTTTTTTTTTTTCTTTTTGCGTTGCGTGGGCTTCTCACTGCTGTGGCCTCTCCCGTCACGGAGCACAGGCTCCGGACGCACAGGCTCAGCAGCCATGGCTCACGGGCCCAGCTGCTCCGCGGCATGTGGGATCCTCCTGGACCGGGGCACGAACCCGTGTCCCCTGCATCGGCAGGTGGACTCCCAACCACTGTGCCACCAGGGAAGCCCTCTTTTGGTTTTTAAAATCTCACTTACGGTGATTTTCATGAAGAAATTTAGACAGGACTTTGACAATGTGCCAAAATGGTTTATTTTTAAATGTTGTTCCCAAAAGTACCAGAACATGAAGTTAGAGCAAATGTTGCTTGGAAGAGTGGTGGGGTGGTGGTCACACAGACATTGGAGGGAAGGAGGGGGGTTTAAGGTCTGTAGACTTTAATTATCAGAGGTGGTTGGGCTAGACAATTCAGTTGCCTGGAAGCATTTTTAAAAAGTGTGTGTGTGTGTATCTGTGTGTGTGTGTGTGTGTGTGTGTGTGTGTGTCTTTCTAAATTGCAGGGTCTTTTCAGGGTTGGGGTGGAGAGAGAGGTTTTCTTTAATTAATTAGATGTTTACCTGGAGCATCTTCCCTCAGTGGTTTAGACAATCACCTGCCTACATGTTAGGAATGAGATTTGATAAAGTCTCTTGGAGTGTACTTTTCCTAAAAAAAAAAAAAAAAATCTTAGGATGCTTAGTAACAAACGGGTTCTCTCTCTGTGATAGAAACAGCGAGTTCTATATTATCCATCCATGAACAGAGTGACGTGGATGCCAACTCAGGCTATTAAGAAAATATCAGCCCCTAATTGTACGGGGACCACATGACCTGCATCTCCCTCTATAGTACTCACTTCATGCATTTTATTGTGTCAGAATAAATGTGGCTGGCTAAAGTATGATGACTTTGGGTGTATTTGGCACGTCATTTTAAACTTTCCATACATATAAATTTACCATTTAGAAGAAAGAGAAAATTCTCTGTGGTTCCCAGGGGCCTCATTTTATTCTCAGGCTCCCTCTGATACCAGGAAAAGTGGCTTGGTGACACCCAAAGTGATTAGCTCCCGTCCTGAGGTTTTAGAATATATTTGTGCTTAGAAGCCATCTGCTGGGATGAAATTCTATCCTGGGTAGTGCCCTGGCCCCAGTAGAGAGGGGTCCTGGGTCTGTAAGACGCCTGTCATGGCCCCTGGGTCTGAGCCCCTTCGCATCCGTATCCTTAGCACCCAGGGAAGCTCCTGCAATGAAGGTACCATTACCTCATTCTGCAGGTGGGGCCTCAGAGGCCAACAATGTCAGCTAACTTTCCCAAGCTTCGTTCCAGAGTCCACATTCCAGTCCAGGACTGAGTGACCTCGAACTTTTCCATGCTGTCTCCACCACTGGCCTGATGGCCTGCCCTGGAGACAGGTCATTACCAGGTTCCCTACCTGGTTCAGTCTTGCTCTTTCTTCCTCTTTTTTTAAATTAAAAAAGAAATGCATCAACACACATTATCATTAAAAATCAACAATACACAAGACATAAAGTTAAAAGGCAAAATCTCCCCATCCCCTATCCTAGCCCCCCAAAATATCACTCTCCAAAAATATCTTAGCAGATCTTTTTAGAACTGAATTTTCACTGTTTGCAGGGGAGTCTTCCTGTACAGAAAGAATATGATCCCTTTTCTTCTGTAATTTGTTTATAACTGGCACATCTTGAGGAAATAAGAAGTAACCTCTATCTTTGATGTGTTTTAGTTTCACTTATCTTGTCAACATACCATGGAGAAGGTCGAGCTCTTTGAATCACTCCCCCTCCACCACACATTGTCTCCAACTCTGAATCACCAAGGTGGACCTCTCCAGAACCCACCAACCTTGAATCCGTGAAACGTGGAGTCAGAATTCACAGCTGAGCACATCAGCGGATCCGGTAAGTTCGATCTTGCCAAAATGAGTTCTCCCCTTTCCCCACTAGATCAGAAACCTGCCTGTTCACCAGATTCCCCCAGTGATGTGTATGCAAAGTTGGGTTGGAAAAACCCAGCTCTGGGCTCCGCTTCTTTGGAGGGAAGACACAGAACAATTAAGAAGCCATCGAGAGAAGCTCAGACTTACAGTGGAAACTCCTGGAATGCGACAGAAATGCACCACGAGACGGTTGTCAGCTCAGACCCTAGCTGCTCAGAGAACGTTGAGACTTGTTTCTCCTCCGAAGAGGCCGGATTTCAACTAAATTGTAGCAAAAGCTGTCAGGACACTTTCCCACTTAGTGCCTTGCAGCCCAGCCTAGTCTCCAAGATGACCTAACTAGTCCTGCCTCACTTTGGGAAGAGCTGGAGCTCGGGCCCAGGCAGAGAGCAAGACCTTCATTTGCAGCGGGCTTTCTTGGGGGTGGCTGGGTTCCGGGTCCTGCTCTCTGCCTGGTCCCCTGCAAGCTCGTTTTAATGCAGCCCCTCCAGGCTCCCTGGCTCCACAATGCAGCGCACCGGCTGGCAGCAGTTCAGCTCCACGCTAAACACTTGGCCCCGTTTCAACACGGCTGCCAAGATTTGGCAACCAGAGAGGTGCAGGGAAGCAGCAGGCTGCTAAGCCCTTTCACATTTTTAATTAGATCCACACACCCATGTCTTTGAGCTATCATAAATATACAGATGACATAGAGAGTATTATTCCAACTCTTTACCATTGTCTATCTCACCTTATTAAAAGAATTGATCTATCGCTAGTTGCGGGGAGGAAGAGGAAAAGAGAGGATAGTGCTATTTGCTTGAGTAAAACTCTGTCTGCTGGAGAGAATCTACCCAGGTTTCGGAAAACACAGGTCTCCGGCCGCCTGCCTTGCTGTCATCCTGGGCTTTGAGAGCATCACCAGAAGAGGGCATTCTTGGCAGCCGCTCAGCCTCCTGCAGCCTGGAACTTGCTGGGGCGGGGGCGGGGCGGGGGGGGAGGAGTGTCATAGGAGTTGTCAAGGCCACCCCGTCCTCCCTTTCTGGGTGAAAGCCTCCCCACCCTGCAGAGCGATGGGGTTGGCACTCCTGTCCTAAAAAGCAGTCACTTTTACCTTCAACGTGGCTGCACTATTTCTACCACTTTACCTCTTCTGCTGTTTCGTCTTTGGGTATCGTTCACTGTGAAACACTATAACCGCTGCTTCTTATTTTTTCTAAATTTCTTGCCACAGTAAAGCATACCCAGCTTCTTTCCCTCGGATCCATGCTTCCCCCTCCACTAAGCTCGCGGCTGATTCTGCAGTGGTGGGAGGGATGGGACAGCGACATCCTGAGTCCCATCATCCCCAGCTCCAACGCCGGCTCTGCCACATGGCTTTGGACACACGATTTCAAAGCCCTTCGCTTTGGTTCCTTCATCTGAAAGATCTGCAAGAAGTCTGACCTCAGAGATTGTGTCTGGTGGTTAGATGACATCATACACGTGAGGGTCCTAACGCTGTTGACCCCCAGCTCCTGATCTTTATTATCGTTGGCAAAACGCACAGCAACACACGTGCCTTTCCGAGGCTCAGCGGACCAACAGCAAAAGGACGGCCAGGATTGGGTCTTCTTAGAATTCTCCACCCCTACCCGGTTTCCCCACTCTTTGGTGACAAGGACCACCTGTGATTCTCAGACAACCAACTGTAGTTGGGCTAATTGCTGCGATCTGAAGGCGAACGGGTTTTGACTGGGCCTCGGCAGGGGGATGCGTGTCCTTAATTTTAAAACATGTGAAGAAGGAAATGAAACACTTGAAATGACAGGAAAGAAGTCTCTCTGGTCGTCCAGTCTGAGAGCGCAAAGCATATAGAACCATGGAGGCATCCACCCCACGGCTGCAGGGAGATATCCAACCCAGAGGCAGGTTGCTGTCGCCCTTTTATCCCCAACTCTTTGCCGGATGTTGTGGACATTCGACAGGATTTGGTCTTTCCTCTTGTCTTTCTTTGATTTAGTTTTTTTGTGCCAACATTTCCTTTGTATTTTTCCTGCCCACAGGACAGTCAGACAAACTGGAATGACCAGGTCCAGCGAAATGGGCTGGAGATATTTCCAGGTCCAACATGTGCCTTCCAGCAGATGCAAAGGCTGAGGACAGACCATGAGCAGGGGTCTGGGCGTCTCATTTTTCCCTGCAACTCTGCACATGTCCCCAGATCCTTACCTCCTTGTCCCCCAAACCCACCAGTTACAGGGAATTCCCTTTAGTTAGGAGAGAAACGATAGAAGACACACACACAGATAATGAAAATGGAACGCCTGTGTAAGGCACATTTCACCAGGAAATGCGGAAGGTGGTGATCTCTGCCGTGGCTACAGGCCAGCCCAGGTTCAGTACCAGGTATCTCCAAGGTCCTAATCAGGCTCCAATGGGGAGACTATCGCTGCTCATTATTAGTTATGTATACAAGAAGCAGCAGCTAATTTCCACGAGGGGAAAACAATGCATAATCTGGATAATGCCCTTCCCGGAGCCAAAAGTGTCAGGCTGAAGTCCGTTCTATTGCTGCTGCCACTGGCATGTCATTGCCACCTGTGCACAAAGGCAGTGGGCACAGAGACACCCTGACCCTTCCTGTGCCCTGGGCGGGGTGGGGTGGGGGGCACATGAATGAATGCACACATTGAAGGTTTTTAAGGCTGTATTCGGTGGCTTGGGCTGCTATAACAGAGCATCATGGCCTGGGGGGCTTAAACAACAGAAATTTATTTTCTAACATTTCTCAAGTCTAGAAGTCCAAGATCAAGGTTCTGGTCAATTTGCTTTCTGGTGAGAGCTCTCTTCCTGGCTTGTAGATGGCCATCATCTCCCTAGGGCCCTTCCTTAGGTCCATGTAGGAGGCGGAGGGGTAGAGGGGAGAGAGAAAGTGGGACAGCTCGCAAGCTCTCTGGAATCTCTTCTTAAAGGCCACTAATTCTGTGGGATCAGGGCTCCACCCTTACGGCCTTATTTAACCTTAATTACTACCTTAGAGGCCCCATCTCAAGTCACAACCACACTGAGGGCTACGGCTTCAACACGTACATTTTGGAAAGACACAAGCATTCAGTCCATCACAAAGGCATCTCATGTGCTATGAGAAAGGAGGTGGAGTCGGGTCGGGATTCTACGCTCACTCTACCACCTATTAGCTGTGTGACCTTATGCAAATCAATTAGCCTCTCTGAGCCTTGATTTCCATGTTTGAAAAATGGGGATAAAAATGCTTCCTCCAGAGTCTGATTGTGAAAAGAATGGGTGAGGTAATGCACACACGAGGCCTAACCCAGGGAGGTACTCAAAAAAGGAAGCAGTTGTGGTGGTGATGATGTTAGTTACCATCTGATGTCATTATTAACACCCCCCAGGCGTCCTTGTCCAAAATGCTGGCTTAGAGTTTTGCATCCTCTGTACTGCTGCTTATGTATCTTACCCTTTATCACCAATGCTCACTGGTGTCAGTGAGACAAATAGGAAGTATAATAATGTGTAACAGTGTTTACCATGGAATCCAGAGGAAATAAGAGAGCTTGGTTCCAGGGGAGGGACTATATAATATATAATTACTTGACTATTAGAGAATTATGCGTTTATTGTTGCTACCATTATGCATGAACACAATCACGGCCCCCTTGTTTGAAACTCTTTTTTTTTTTAATTTTTGAAGCAAACAACTTTTTACTGAAGTATGGTTGATTTTTAATGTTGTATTAGTTTCAGGTGTACACACATGTATATATATATGTATATATGTAATTTTTCAGATGCTTTTCCATTATAGGTTATTACAAGGTATTTTTTTTTTATCCCTTCCCTCATGCATCTCCCTCCCTCCCACCCTCCCCATCCCACCCCTCCAGGCGGTCACAGAGCACCGAGCTGATCTCCCTGTGCTCTGTGGCTGCTTCCCACTATCTATCTACCTTACGTTTGGTAGTGTATATATGTCCATGCCTCTCTTTCGCTTTGTCACAGCTTACCCTTCCCCCTCCCCATATCCTCAAGTCCATTCTCAAGTAGGTCTGTGTCTTTATTCCCGTTTTGCCCCTAGGTCCTTCATGACTTTTTTTTTTTTTTAATTCCGTATATATGTGTTAGCATACGGTATTTGTCTTTCTCTTTCTGACTAACTTCACTCTGTATGACAGACTCTAGGTCTATCCACCTCATTACAAATAGCTCAGTTTCGTTTCTTTTTATGGCTGAGTAATATTCCATTGTATATATGTGCCACATCTTCTTTATCCATTCATCCGATGATGGACACTTAGGTTCTTTCCAGCTCCGGGCTATTGTGAATAGAGCTGCAATGAACATTTTGCTACATGTCTCTTTTGGAATTATGGTTTTCTCAGGGTATATGCCCAGTAGTGGGATTGCTGGGTCATATGGTAGTTCTATTTTTAGTTTTTTAAGGAACCTCCATACTGTTCTCCATAGTGGCTGTACCAATTCACATTCCCACCAGCAGTGCAAGAGTGTTCCCTTTTTTCCACACCCTCTCCAGCATTTATTGTTTCTAGATTTCTTGATGATGGCCATTCTGACTGGTGTGAGATGATATCTCATTGTACTTTTGATTTGCATTTCTCTAATGATTAATGATGTTGAGCATTCTTTCATGTGTTTGTTGGCAGTCTGTATATCTTCTTTGGAGAAATGCCTATTTAAGTCTTCTGCCCATTTTTGGATTGGGTTGTTTGTTTTTTTGCTATTGAGCTGCATGAGCTGTTTATAAATTTTGGAGATTAATCCTTTGTCAGTTGCTTCATTTGCAAATATTTTCTCCCATTCTGAGGGTTGTCTTTTGGTCTTCTTTATGGTTTCCTTTGCTGTGCAAAAGCTTTGAAGTTTCATTAGGTCCCATTTGTTTATCTTTGTTTTTATTTCCATTTCTCTAGGAGGTGGGTCCAAAAGGATCTTGCTGTGATTTATGTCATAGAGTGTTCTACCTATATTTTCCTCTAAGAGTTTGATAGTTTCTGGCCTTACATTTAAGTCTTTAATCCATTTTGAGCTTATTTTTGTGTATGGTGTTAGGGAATGATCTAATCTCAAACTTTTACATGTCCCTGTCCAGTTTTCCCAGCACCACTTATTGAAGAGGCTGTCCTTTCTCCACTGTACATTCCTGCCTCCTTTATCAAAGATAAGTTGGCCATATGTGCGTGGGTTTATCTCTGGGCTTTCTATCCTGATCCACTGATCTATCTTTCTGTTTTTATGCCAGTACCACACTGTCTTGATTACTGTAGCTTTGTAGTATAGTCTGAAGTCAGGGAGCCTGATTCCTCCAGCTCCGTTTTTCGTTCTCAAGATTGCTTTGGCTATTCGGGGTCTTTTGTTTTTCCAAACAAATTTTGAAATTTTTTGTTCTAGTTCTGTGAAAAATGCCAGTGGTAGTTTGATAGGGATTGCATTGAATCTGTAGATTGCTTTGGGTAGTAGAGTCATTTTCACAATATTGATTCTTCCAATCCAGGAGCAAGCTATATCTCTCCATCTATTTGTATCATCTTTAATTTCTTTCATCAGTGTCTTATAATTTTCTGCATACAGGTCTTTTGTCTCCTTAGGTAGGTTTATTCCTAGATATTTTATTCTTTTTGTTGCAATGGTAAATGGGAGTGTTTTCTTGATTTCACTTTCAGATTTTTCATCATTAGTGTACAGGAATGCCAGAGATTTCTGTACATTAATTTTGTATCCTGCTACTTTACCAAATTCATTGATTAGTTCTAGTAGTTTTTCGGTAGCATCTTTAGGATTCTCTATGTATAGTATCATGTCATCTGCAAACAGTGACAGCTTTACTTCTTCTTTTCCAATTTGGATTCCTTTTATTTCCTTTTCTTCTCTGATTGCTGTGGCTAAAACTTCCAAAACTATGTTGAATAAGAGTGGTGAGAGTGGGCAGCCTTGTCTTGTTCCTGATCTTAGTGGAAATGGTTTCAGTTTTTCACCATTGAGGACAATGTTGGCTGTGGGTTTGTCATATATGGCCTTTATGATGTTGAGGAAAGTTCCCTCTATGCCTACTTTCTGCAGGGTTTTTATGATAAATGGGTGTTGAATTTTGTCGAAAGCTTTCTCTGCATCTATTGAGATGATCATATGGTTTTTCTCCTTCAACTTGTTAATATGGTGTATCACATTGATTGATTTGCGTATATTGAAGAATCCTTGCATTCCTGGAATAAACCCCACTTGATCATGGTGTATGATCCTTTTAATGTGCTGTTGGATTCTGTTTGCTAGTATTTTGTTGAGGATTTTTGCATCTATGTTCATCAGTGATATTGGCCTGTAGTTTTCTTTCTTTGTGACATCCTTGCCTGGTTTTGGTATCAAGGTGATGGTGGCCTCGTAGAATGAGTTTGGGAGTGTTCCTTCCTCTGATATTGTTTGGAAGAGTTTGAGAAGGATGGGTGTTAGCTCTTCTCTAAATGTTTGATAGAATTCGCCTGTGAAGCCATCTGGTCCTGGGCTTTTGTTTGATGGAAGATTTTTAATCACAGTTTCAATTTCAGTGCTTGTGATTGGTCTATTCATATTTTCTATTTCTTCCTGAGTCAGTCTTGGCAGGTTGTGCATTTCTAAGAATTTGTCCATCTCTTCCAGGTTGTCCATTTTATGGGCATAGAGTTGCTTGTAGTAATCTCTCATGATCTTTTGTATTTCTGCAGTGTCAGTTGTTACTTCTCCTTTTCCATTTCTAATTCTATTGATTTGAGTCTTCTCCCTTCTTTTCTTGATGAGTCTGGCTAATGTTTTATCAATTTTGTTTATCTTCTCAAAGAACCAGCTTTTAGTTTTATTGATCTTTGCTATCGTTTCCTTCATTTCTTTTTCATTTATTTCTGATCTGATTTTTATGATTTCTTTCCTTCTGCTAACTTTGGGGTGTTTTTGTTCTTCTTTCTCTAATTGCTTTAGGTGCAAGGTTAGGTTGTTTATTCGAGATGTTTCCTGTTTATTAAGGTGGGATTGTATTGCTATAAACTTCCCTCTTAGAACTGCTTTTGCTGCATCCCATAGGTTTTGGGTCGTCGTGTCTCCATTGTCATTTGTTTCTAGGTATTTTTTAATTTCCTCTTTGATTTCTTCAGTGATCACTTCGTTATTAAGTAGTGTATTGTTTAGCCTCCATGTGTTTGTATTTTTTACAGCTCTTTTCCTGTAATTGATATCTAGTCTCATAGCATTGTGGTCAGAAAAGACACTTGATACAATTTCAATTTTCTTAAATTTACCAAGGCTTGATTTGTGACCCAAGATATGATCTATCCTGGAGAATGTTCCATGAGCACTTGAGAAAAATGTGTATTCTGTTGTTTTTGGATGGAATGTCCTATAAATATCAATTAAGTCCATCTTGTTTAATGTATCATTTAAAGCTTGTGTTTCCCTATTTATTTTCATTTTGGAAGATCTGTCCATTGGTGAAAGTGGGGTGTTAAAGTCCCCTACTATGATTGTGTTACTGTCGATTTCTCCTTTTATGGCTGTTAGCATTTGCCTTATGTATTGAGGTGCTCCTATGTTTGGTGCATAAATATTTACAATTGTTATATCTTCTTCTTGGATCGATCCCTTGATCATTATGTAGTGTCCTTCTTTGTCTCTTCTAGTAGTCTTTATTTTAAAGTCTATTTTGTCTGATATGAGAATTGCTACTCCAGCTTTCTTTTGGTTTCCATTTGCATGGAATATCTTTTTCCATCCCCTTACTTTCAGTCTGTATGTGTCTCTAGGTCTGAAGTGGGTCTCTTGTAGACAGCATATATAGGGGTCTTGTTTTTGTATCCATTCAGCCAATCTGTGTCTTTTGGTGGGAGCATTTAGTCCATTTACATTTAAGGTAATTATCGATATGTATGTCCCTATTCCCATTTTCTTAATTGTTTTGGGTTCGTTATTGTAGGTCTTTTCCTTCTGTTGTGTTTCTTGCCTAGAGAAGTTCCTTTAGCATTTGTTGTAAAGCTGGTTTGGTGGTGCTGAACTCTCTCAGCTTTTGCTTGTCTGTAAACGTTTTAATTTCTCCATCAAATCTGAATGAGATCCTTGCTGGGTAGAGTAATCTTGGTTGCAGGTTTTTCTCCTTCATCACTTTAATTATGTCCTGCCACTCCCTTCTGGCTTGTAGAGTTTCTGCTGAGAGATCAGCTGTTATCCTGATGGGGATTCCCTTGTGTGTTATTTGTTGTTTTTGCCTTGCTGCTTTTAATATGATTTCTTTGTGTTTAATTTTTGACAGTTTGATTAATATGTGTCTTGGCGTATTTCTCCTTGGATTTATTCTGTATGGGACTCTCTGTGCTTCCTGGACTTGATTAACTATTTCCTTTCCCATATTAGGGAAGTTTTCAACTATAATCTCTTCAAATATTTTCTCAGTCCCTTTCTTTTTCTCTTCTTCTTCTGGAACCCCTATAATTCTAATGTTGGTGCGTTTAATGTTGTCCCAGAGGTCTCTGAGACAGTCCTCTGTTCTTTTCATTCTTTTTTCTTTATTTTGCTCTGCAGCAGTTATTTCCACTATTTTATCTTCCACCTCACTTATCCGTTTTTCTGCCTCAGTTATTCTGCTATTGATCCCATCTAGAGTATTTTTTATTTCATGTATTGTGTTTTTAATCGATGCTTGATTCATCTTTAGTTCTTCTAGGTCCTTGTTAACTGTTTCTTGCATTTTGTCTATTCTATTTCCAAGATTTTGGATCTGGGAAATAGAATCTTGGATCATCTTTACCATCATTATTCTGAATTCTTTTTCAGGTAGACTGCCTATTACATCTTCATTTGTTAGGTCTGGTGGGTTTTTATCTTGTTCCTTCTCCTGCTGTGTGTTTTTCTGTCTTCTCATTTTGCTTATGTTACTGTGTTTGGGGTCTCCTTTTTGCAGGCTGCAGGTTCGTAGTTCCCGTTGTTTTTGGTGTCTGTCCCCAGTGGCTAAGGTTGGTTTAGTGGGTTGTGTAGGCTTCCTGGTGGAAGGTACTAGTGTCTGTGTTCTGGTGAATGAGGCTGGATCTTGTCTTTCTGGTGGGCAGGTCCACGTCTGGTGGTGTGTTTTGGGGTGTCTGCGGACTTTTTATGATTTTAGGCCACCTCTCTGCTAATGGGTGGCGTTGTGTTTCTGTCTTGCTAGTTGTTTGGCATAGGGTGTCCAGCACTGTAGCTTGCTGGTCGTTGAGTGAAGCTGGGTGCTGGTGTTGAGATGGAGATCTCTGGAAGATTTTCACCGTTTGATATTATGTGGAGCTGGGAGGTCTCTTGTGGACCAGTGTCCTGAAGTTGGCTCTCCCACCTCAGAGGCACAGCACTGACTCCGGGCTCCTCAATTTGGGATGATTTGTTGTCTATTCATGTATTCCACAGATGCAGGGTACATCAAGTTGATTGTGGAGCTTTAATCCGCTGCTTCTGAGGCTGCTGGGAGAGGTTTCCCTTTCTCTTCTTTGTTCTCACAGCTCCTGGGTCTCAGCTTTGGATTTGGCCCCGCCTCTGCGTGTAGGTCGCCGGAGGGCGTCTGTTCTTCGCTCAGACAGGACAGGGTTAAAGGAGCAGCCTCTTCGGGGACTCTGGCTCACTCAGGCCGGGCGGGAGGGAGGGGCACGGAGTGCGGGGCGAGCCTGCAGCGGCAGAGTTCGGCGTGATGTTGCACCAGCCCGAGGCGCGCCGTGCGTTCTCCCAGGGAAGCCGCCCCTGGATCCCGGGACCCCGGCAGTGGCGGGCTGCACAGGCTCCCGGAAGGGCGGTGTGGACAGTGACCTGCGCTCGCACACAGGCTTCTTGGCGGCGGCAGCAGCAGCCCCAGCGTCCCACGCCCGTCACTGGGTTCCGCGCTTTCAGTCGTGACTGGCGCCCGTCTGTGGAGCCCCTTTAAGCAGCGCTCTTAATCCCCTCTCCTCGCGCACCAGGAAACCAAGAGGGAAGAAAAAGTCTCTTGCCTCTTCGGCAGCTCCAGAGTTTTCCCGGACTCCCTGCCGGCTAGCTGTGGCACATTAGCCCCCTTCAGGCTGAGTTCTCGCCGCCAGCCCCAGTCCTTTCCCTGCGCTCTGACCGAAGCCCGAGCCTCAGCTTCCAGCGCCGCCCGCCCTGGCGGGCGAGCAGACAAGCCTCTCGGGCGGGTGAGTGCCGCTCGGCACCGATCCTCTGTGCGGGAATCTCTCCGCTTTGCCCTACCCAGGTATGTGGGGAGTTTCTTGCCTTTTGGGAGGTCTGGGGTCTTCTGCCAGCGTTCAGTAGGTGTTCTGTAGGAGTTGTTCCACGTGTAGCTGTATTTCTGGTGTATCCGTGGGGAGGAAGGTGATCTCCGCGTCTTACTCTTCCGCCATCTTACCCGGAAGTCCTATTACAAGGTATTGAATACAGTTCCCTGTGCTATACAGTAGGTCCTTGATGTTTATCTATTTTGTGTAGAGTAGCGTGTATCCGTTGCTTAAAGCAAAAGTCCTGCAGGAAAAAGAAACATAAATATTTTCTACATGGGGCATCTAAAGCTAAGGAATCCAAGCTCACACTGCCAAGAAGAGGCAGAACCCATGTTCAAACAAAAGACTATGCAATTCCAAAGGCCACGCTCTAAGCTTCACAATTCTGCCTTAGTCAGGAGTTGCAACAACAATGCTGCAGAACAAATCATCTCAGCTCAGTGCTAGCAACAGTAAATATTTATTCTCATGCTCCCTGGCCTCAGGTTCACTACGGTTCTGTTGAGCGAGGCTTGCTGCAGGCTGCATGTTGGCTGGATATGGTCTTAGGCTGTAGATTGGATTCATGTCCACTCAGTGTGTATTCGTTCTGGGTCCCAGGCTGGAGGGGCGGTGGCCACACCAAGCACATTAGGACACAATTCCAGAGAAGGGCAAGCACATCTAAGGAGTCTGATTGCATCATGTCCACTGGCAATCCAGTGGCTAAGCCCAGTCATGGCCAAGCCCAACATCAGGGAGTGAGAAAGCAAAGTATGGGCACACCCATGTGGGGAGGGTGGGAAGAGAGTAAAGTTTAGCTGTGTGATAGTCCAAACTAAGAGTGCCCTGTAAACAATGACAAACAGAAAACCAGAATAGTGACAACTGCCACCCCTCTGTTTTCAGCAGGGTTGCACATCCCCAGAAGACGTTTCTAGTGGTTTACAGCCAGCACCCATTCTGATTTGGAGTGCCAGCTCTGATTGATCAGTGCCCAAGCCTTATTGACTTCAAGATATTCTGACTCTCACCCTTGATTATGAGTATACAGTGATACCAGAAAACACTAACTTCTAGGGCCTGCGACCACCAGCCCCAAGGAACCTCCACTCAGAACCCTGATCATTCGAAAGGCGTGGACATGGGTTTCAGAGTCAAGGAAATGGGGGTGAGAATCACGGCTCTGATGCTTCCAGAAAGTGTGACCTTGGGCAAACAAAGTGACCTCTCTGGATCTCAGGTCCTTAGGGATGCAGTGTTGTAAAAGGTAAACTACTTGATGAGTCTAAATCGGCTAACACAGGCATAAATTAGTGCATGTACTTGCTAAATGATGGCTCTCCTCCTGTGGTTTTACTGTTAGGTCGAACCTATGGAATTGTCAAAAATAAGCAAACGCTGGCAATATCATATTGCTCAGCCTAACAGATTATAAAAATCTGATGGGCACATCTGATGTTTTCTTTAACTCTGTCCCCTGCCATCTGAGTAGAGTAGTGAGTCAATGTCAAGCTTTGTGGCAGAAGCCACCCTCTCAGTCTTACTTTCATTCCAGTGGTCAGGATGGAATGGGGGGGGGTTGTAGGGAGGTGCAGATGGAGGGAAGAACAGACAAAAGTTTGCCTTCCACCCAATGGAAAGAGCCACATAGAAGCAATAGTGTAAGGATGGGATGGGGTTCTGCAGAGGGAGAGGGGATTGGGTTCATGGGGGAAAATCTGTGCCCACGTCAGGGTGTGGGAAGAAGATTGTGTACTTTGGAATCAAGCAGATAAGAAGGTTTGAATCCCAGCTCTTCCAAAAGCAACTATGAAATCTTGGGCAAGTCACTAATTTCTCTGAGCTTCTTGTGTATAAAAATGGGATAGTTGTCCCAGGAGTATCACAGACCTTATCAAGATGCTCTAGACACCACCTAACACAGAGCCTACTTCCCAGGAGGGGCTCAGCCATCTCAGGGATCCATCACCCTCCACCATCCTATTTTTGCTCCAGGACAGTCCTGATGTTGGAACAGAGAGGAGGGAATAGTGAATGAATGCAGAGCAACAGAATTCCAGGACCTCTAGACCCTCCAGGAAGGTCTTTAAAATCCCTCTCACCAGATGGATTTACCAGGAAACTAACTGGCATTCCCAGAGCAAGCCTTTTTAATTCACCACGCTGGTGCTAGAGCAGCCAGAAAGTTCACTGCAGTCCTGCCCCCTGGGCACCGCATACATAACACAAGCAAGATGTAAGCATGGGGGGTATCTGGGAAGATCCAGGGAAAAAGTCAGCTATACAATGATGACTATTATTATACCTGAAAATTAATTTGCATTATTCCTTTTAATTAAAATATGAAAAGCCCAGAACAAACTTCAGGATAAATAATAGATCCCCTCTAACATAGGTAGAAGCTGGTGGGATTAGCATTATCTTTGCTTTTAGACAGGACAAAGCATTCAGAAAATATTATTGAGTACCTACTCTGTGCCAAGCACTAAGCCAGGGCACAAGGGCCAACAAGGTGGAACAGGAAAGGTCTCTGCCTCCCAAGACCCTCATTCATCATCTGTGCCTGAACACAGAGGAAGGAAGGATGGACTGTATCAGGGTGCTGTCTCCACCTGTGGAATGAGGCCAAAGGAGGCTTAGTGTGATAAAACAGGAAGGCTGATGCCCAGTGAAAGTATGGCCAAAGCATGACATCCATCAGACGTCTGCTAAGTGTTCAGCAATTAATAACAGTCATTAAGCATCTTCTGTGAGCCCAGCACTGTTCTAGAAATTGCAGGCAGTAAAAAATCTTTCCCCTTCTCTCTAGAGTTTAGAATCTAGCTTAAAAGATTATTATTAATTATAATAATTATTATATTATTATTATACACATATGAAAAAAATCACAAAGATAAGACAATATTGTCTTTAATTCCATCTTAAACATAGCCCACCTCTTTGGACCGGGGAAAATGTGTGAAGGATTCTCATATAAGTTAATCAATGAATGACCAAAAATGGAAATTCAATATGGTGAAAAGGAGGAGGGGAACATAGCATCAGCTCACCACCAGGGCTTTTATAATGACTCCAGCTGTTTGCCAATTTGCCCCTGAGTTTCCTGGCAGCCAAGGCAAAGGGAAAGTATAGTCAATGGTAAACGTGTGTTTTTATTTTTGTTTTGTTTTTAAGAAAAGAGGGCACACACCAAATCCTCTGGGGAGAGCTAGTTATCGTCATGGACAAAGTCCAACACACTAGCTTCTAGAATAAATGCATACCCAATTTCATATGACTGTTTTCCATAATGACTCTCAGTAAACAGCAGAGATGTAACAAAATACAACTCAATGGAGGTGATTTGGCAAAGGGCTAGATAGAGTGGTCCAAGTCGGTAGCTTTCCAGGGATTTGGCTTTGATAAAAGACCTTAACTCAACATAGCAACTTCCATGAGTGGATAAATAACATGTGCTTCACATACTTTTCTTTATCATTTCTCCAAGTATGGGTTTTGGTAAGAGTAGGAGGGTAAGAGTAGTAGCTGTGTTGCTAATTGCTGGAAAATCAACACAATTGGGAAAAGCAGATACGTGAGCGATAGTGTAAAGGTTTATTTTAAACAAATTTATTGGGCAACCAATCAATGGATTAACCCAATAGCTATATATGGACCATTATCTTAGTCACTCCAATATCTGGGGCATGACCCTTGGTATTTAGTAGGTGCTCAAGGATGCCCTTTGAAAGGGATTCCTGTGAAAAGAGAGAAGCTTAGTAGACAAACCCTAAAGAGTTTGCCTGCCTTTGAGGGTCACTGGTGGCTGCCAGCATCCCACGTTCACCTTGCTCAGGGCTGTCCCCACAATTCTATCTAGACCACAGCACCCAGTTAGGGTGCTCAGGCTGAGAGTAAGGATTGGGCAGATAAAGAAGCTCATGATGGACATGGAAGTTTCTTACCAAAGGGCCTAGTGGTGGAAGTCAGTTAAATCCTAGAAGTTACTGTGCTGTTTGTAGCTCTAGTTGTGGAAGAAAGGAAACGACCAAGGCCTTCATTTTTCCAGTGACATCATCAGGGGCTGCTTTACATACCTACACCCTCTTTGTGAAGGGGCTCTTTTCCCTCACTCTCCGCACTTGCCATATCTCAGTCACTTTTGACCTTTGTGAGCCAGAGCAGGCAGCGGCCAGATGATTCCTCAAAGCTAAGCTGGACCCCAAAGGATTCTGTTTAAACACCTTCCTCATCCTGTCAAGAAAAGCAAACACCCATGCCCTAGGGGTAACTCTGCTTTCGCTCTACCTAACATAAGCTCTTTGGGGGTCTGAGCCCCTCAGTCTCTCCTTCACACCCCCTGGGGTCTCCAACTTACTTCGCCTCAGGGAGCTGGCTCACCCCATGTCTGACCTGTTGCCCACCCTGGATCAGGGCTCAGCCTGGCTTTCCTGGGCCCTGGAAAAGCATCCCCTTGGACTTCTTTCTCCATCTTCTTCACGGATACTCCAGTGATGCTCATAACATTGAAAACTGACCATGTTACTGCATCAGTACCCATTGATGGTCATCCATCAACTCCAGGCTTAAGACCGTCTGTAATCTGCCCCTCAGACCACTCCTGACCTCTCCCTGCATACCTCAGCAACTGTTACTTGTTTTGAATGGTTATTATGAATTTTTAATTGTTATCCAATCTCACCTCCCCAGACAGGGCTTTCCTGACCACTTATCTAAAACAGCAAATCACACTCCACCCCCTTCACTCATTTTATTTTTCTCTGTAACTGTTATCTTTCTTTTTTTTTTTTTTTTTTTTTGCTGTATGCGGGCCTCTCACTGTTGTGGCCTCTCCCGTTGCGGAGCACAGGCTCCGGACGCGCAGGCCCAAAGGCCATGGCTCACGGGCCCAACCGCTCCGCGGCATGTGGGATCCTCCCAGACCGGGGCACGAACCCGTGTCCCCTGCATCGGCAGGCGGACTCTCAACCACTGCGCCACCAGGGAAGCCCCTGTTATCTTTCTTTTAAATTACACTATCTCTTTCTTTATTGCCCTTTTTCTCTGCTAGAATGTAAGCTCCCAGGGATCAAAGACTTTGTTTAGTCCTACAGAGTGTCCCCGGAGCCTAGGACTGGGCCTGGCACACTGTGAAATGTGTCAAATGTGTGAATGAATGAACACTTCCCTACATATAGTATGCTATACTTTTTCTCTTTAATTTTGTCATTTGTTGTTGTTGCTGTCTCCCTGTTTTTGGTTAAGTCATTACCCTCTGCAAGGAAAACCTCCTTCCCCTACATCATCCAGGTCATCTCATTTTATTTATTTATTTGTTTTAAAAGTTATGCCATAGAAGTTTTGTTGATTTACAATGGTGTGTTAGTCTCTGGTGTCCAGCAAAGTGATCCAGTTATACATATATGTATACATTATTTTTTATATTATTTTCCATTATAGTTTATCACAGGATGTTGAACATAGTTCCCTGTGCTACAGAGTAGGGCCTTGCTGTTTATCCATACTATGTATACGAGTTTGCACCTGCTAATCCCAAACTCCCCATTCATCCCTCCCCCCACCCCCCTCCCCCTTGGCAACCACAAGTCTGTTCTCTGTGTCTGTGAGTCTGTTTCTGTTTCATAGATAGGTTCACTTGTGTCATATTTTAGATTCCACATGTAAGTGATATCATATGATCATTGTCTTTCTCTTTCTGACTTACTTCACTTAATATGATAATCTATAGGTCGATCCATGTTGCTGCAAATAGCACTATTTTGTTATTTTTTATGGCTGAGTAATATTCCATGTATATATACACCACATCTTCTTTATCCATTCATCTGTAGATGGACATTTCGGTTGTTTCTCTGTCTTGGCTATTGTAGATAGTGCAGCTGTGAACATAGGGGTTCACGTATCTTTTTGAATTAGAGTTTTCTCCAGATGAATGTCCAGGAGTAGGATTGCTGA
The DNA here is from genome assembly GCF_964165515.1 of Mesoplodon bidens. Lineage (NCBI taxonomy): Eukaryota > Metazoa > Chordata > Mammalia > Artiodactyla > Ziphiidae > Mesoplodon > Mesoplodon bidens. The sequence goes on from NC_138178.1 coordinate 172,172,684, forward strand.
TCATCAGGCCATCTCATTTTAAGCTTTTATCTAGATTGCAGGCACAGCCTCATTCAGAAAGGTCTCCTAGGCACCTGTCCAGCTGTCCCTTCTCTGGGAGTCCACTGTCCCCTGAGCTTAACTCTGCCAGTGCATTTCCTGCACAGGGCTATAAGTATCCCTCTGAACCATTATTTCCCTTATGAGACATTCATTCACTGAGGGCTGGACTCTGCAGTCCTGGTGTAGAGCACAGCACCCAATACATTGTTTTATTGGACTTTTCGTAGATTATGTAGCAGATCCCTCCTGTCCTGCTCTTTACAATGCATTAGACATCATCTATTCACACTACTATCATCACCTTCTGAGGCCCAGAGACAGGGAATGGCTTGCTTGTAATCATGGGGCTGTGTGCGTGTTGATGGCTTATGCACTGCAATCCAGATTACTCGAATCCCAGTCAAATATTCTCTCTCTGGTACCATAGGACCTTTTGGTTGACTCTTAGTTGTTTTACTTTTAAATCCTATCATTCCATCTGGACAATAAGCTCCTTAAGGACAGAGATTGTCTTCTGCCTTTCTTGTGTGCATATAGGACACAGAGCAGTGCTTTACACTTATTAAGTACTTAATGAATATGTGTAGGCTGAATTATTAGCTCCGTAACAGACTGCCAGAGAGTTGCTTACTTGAATGCATGAACATAAACACACACACTAGAATATATTGATATTTAGCCATCTTCTTGCCGCTTTAATTTTATCTGTATTGCAGATATATTGGCCTTCTCTTGGAAGGAATAAAGGTATAAATCAATTCATCTATCAATTGAATCAATTAATTTATAATTAATTACTATACTTTATAATGGAAACTCTTTCCTGTTTTTGTTTTGGGTTTTCCAGTACAGCTAAATGGTTCCTCCCTCTTTGTTTTTTTACAAATAAGAAAAGGAAACTCCTGAAGTGCTGTCCAAAGACCACGGTCAGCTGGGGAGGTGGAGGGGTGCTGGGTCGCCATCATTGGCCCCAACAAACGACTTTGGATTATTATATTTCTAAAGCTGAAACAACATTCATGATGATCTTGGTCAGAGGTCAGCAAACTTTTTCTTATAATGGGGCAGGCAGTAAGTATTTTAGGCTTTGTGGGCCATATAGTCTTCATTGCACCTACTCAGTCCTACTGTTGTGTAGAATATAAGTAGTCACAGACAATAGATAAATGAATGACCATGCCTATGTTCCAAAGAAACTTTATTGATGGACACTGGAAACTGAATTTCATGTACTTTTCACCATGTGTCATAAAATATTATTCTTCCTTTGACTTTTAAACCATTCATGTAAAAAACATTTTTAACTCATGGGCATCATACAAAAATAGGATTTGACCCACAGGCAGTAGTTTGCTGACTGCTGACCCAGGAGTACCCTCCTTCACCTTTAAACCCCTGAGAAAATGGAGGAAGAAAGTTATGCAGGGAAATCATGGCAGTGCTCCACAAATAACCCACGTCTTCTGATTCCATCTCTAGGTTTCTGCCCAGTGCACGGGATCTCTGTCTGTTGACTGTTCTCCCACCACACACCGATATTCATCTAGGAAGTAGAAGATATATTTTTCTGGATTAATGTATGACAAAGCCAGAGCACATTGCCAGATTGTTCTTCGAGACAAGCAAGGTCCCCAACGGATCTGGGCACACACCTGGCACATCTTGTCAAGAAACCAAATGAGAAATCCTCCATCTTACACCAAGGTAGGAGAGGGCCATGAAACTCAGGCCAGAGCCCCAAGAACTGGATTGTCAGAAAGCTCTGATCCGTGCAGTTCTTGTAATGTGATGCAACAAACTTTGAGGAGAAAGAGGATACATGTCTTCAATTATATCACAACATACCTCCCTGAGTAGGGTAACCTTAAAAGGCATGCACAGCAGAGTGGGGACTGGTAAGGGAGTCACCCCACAATATAAAGGGGTGACAAAAAACTTGGTAGACAAAATAAGGGATATTTTAATGCAATACATAAAACATCAAAGTTAATGTCCCAAGTCAACAATGAACAAAATATCAGAAATTTAAGTGAAGACAGGATGTAATCCTGTACATGCAGGACTCACCTCTCTCACCTCACCCTAATTTACCCTGTGGATCCTGCTTCTATTGAAATCTTTTAATATTTTGTTCATCATGCATACTTTTTACAATAATTTCTAATTTTGAAAATATTGGCTTGTCCAGGATATATGGTACAGAATTGAATTTAGGGTTGACAAAAGGGAACTTCCACCATTCTCATCTTTTAAGAAGACACAAAAAGTACATTTACTTGACAAAACACGAGAGAATCCAGTTATGACCCATGGACATTGGGATCTGTTTTGGTGTCATTCCACTAGAATTGTTCAGCATCTTATAGGGAAAATACACTAAATGGGTCTATTTGGATTTAATGTCAGGCTAGTTGTTTCTGTAAGTTATAAAATGTTTGATTGTAATATCTCTTTCACGATGAATTGGCACGTTTATCTGTCCACTGCCTTGAAATAACCCACGCTGAGGGAAAGCCAATGCTATAATAAGTGTAGTGATTACAGACCTTGTCATAAGCTCCGACCCCTCTCTGCTAAGAGTCTGCATGCTCCTCAAAATACCAACTGAGGCTAGAATGAAGGTGTTGATGTATTTCAGGAGCAACAATGCTTAGTACCTATTCTGCAAAAATAGAGCTTTTAAAAATAGCATAAACCCATTTTTTCCCTTAAAATCTCCAAATATACATTCAAAAATGGCACTGACACTTCCTCCCCTCTTTGCCAATAAAAAGTTCATTTACTTATCAGAGTGTCCCACACAAGAGGCTGAAAGTAAGTTGAGAAATTTGTAAAGAATCTTAATTCTGACCTTGCTTCTGAAGAGTCATCAAATGTGAATCCTTGAGGCTGCCTACATACATCCTCTTCCCTTCTGGGGCCCCCTCTGTCGCTTGCTCTGGGCCAACCATCTCTACCATTAATGACTCCTTTGCCTGAACCAAAGAAGACATCTGAAAAAGCAAGCCAGGCTTCTTCCCAGATCAACTGTTGACAGCCAGAAACCTCTCTTTGATGTCCCCAGATGAAGAAGAAGGGAGAAGGCATAATTAGTTGGTGTTTTAATGTGTGTGGCATTTTTCACTTTCTCTAATTCTTTTTTGAGCTAAGGTTTGAATTGTTGAGTCAAAGAACCCTTTGGCAGGAGGAGTGATTATATGTTTCAGAGGTCAGAAGCCTGGCCTTTTGCTGTGAAAGTGCCTGAAGGTGAAATTGAGCCAAGTTCAAAGGGAAGTCTAATTGACTGCCCTTGGTCTAACTTCCTTGAGAACTGCTGCCCTTGAATGATCAAGCTGCTGCCTTGGGGTGTCCAGGGTGGTCCTCAGGGGATTGTCTTTAAAATGTCACAGGATGATACCACACTTTAGGGACAAGATAGCTTTTAGAGTCCTCCTTGAGCCCAGCTCATTTATTCATTCAACAACAAATATTTATTTGGCACCTACTTACTGTGTGCCAGGCACTGTTCTTCCAGGGAAGTTATGCTTAAATTCTTTATTTGTGTGACCAATGCTGCCTAACATCAGAAGAAAACATGCATTCTTCCCACTGTGTTAATGCCATCCAAAGAATTTGTCTTTGCAGGAACAAAAACAGATCATTTATATAAATCTTATATAACTCAGTTATATAAATCATGATTAGGGGCCCCGCCAACCCACAGCATCCTCCTGTTGATTTTTTACTAAGTATTCCCCCTTAATAAGTGCTAAAATTCCCTCTTTTCCTTTCTCCTCTCCCCTTGCTTATTTTTCTGTATTGAACATTCTGTCCTGTTTGGTCCCTTCTGAGGCTTGGTCTCTGCCCATTGTTTCACAGAACAAATGCCCAGGAGAGGGAATAAAGTATGCATCTCTTCTTCCCTTGGGAAAGTCCTAGAAGCAGACCAAAGAAAACCACCAAGTGCTAATACCCATGATTTTACTTTTAATTTCAACATTTTTCTTCCATCAGGTAGATAAATGATCAGAGATCCGGACAAAGCAAATTTGATTAGGTTTTTCCAACTGAATAATAAAGATGGAGGGGTATCATAATTGCAAGATGGGAAGTCCCTTGGGAGTCCATAGGATCCAACCCCCCTGCTTCAGGTAGACATGCATGCAAACTACCCTAAATAGGAAGAGGAGATGGCTCATTACACTGGTTGTTACTAGTGTTGTTCTTTAAATAACTCTAAGAAATTAATCTATTGGGACATAGTGACTGTGGATCTTCTGGGTAGACATTTGCAAGGCTTATTGGAGTCAAATTCACCTATATGATAACTAAATGGACTATTTGGCTACCAATGTATGGAACTGTCACCATTGGACTCTACCTGTTCTTTGCCCCTGGTCAGCACATTAAAGCTGTCCTTTACAAGACTGATGACATTATCTTCCTGAAACCATGGGCCAGATCAGCATTGCCATCCTCCTAATTTCAGAAGCCTTCAGTAGCTTTCCACTGCAAACCCAGTGAAGTTCACAGTCATTAGCACAGCATGCAGGACCTTCCACTATCTCTCTGTATACCTGGAGCACGTAGCAAAAGGATAGATGGGCTTTGGAACTCATAAGAATCAGGTCTTAGTTCTGCCATTTACTGCCCATTCCTTTTTGGGATTAAGCCTCAGTTTCTTCATCTCTGGGTAAAATGGGCATTAGAACCTCCATCTCCCAACGCTGTCATGAGGATTGAATGAGACAAGACATGTACGATACTGAGAAGAATGCCTAGCACACAGCAGGTACTCAACAAACACTGTACCTAAAGTTGAAACTGCACTAAGAATCTCTCTCTGAGTTTCTCTCTGATTTCCAAATTTATTTCCTATCACAGTCTTCCGTTCAGTCAGAGCTCCATTGTGACATTGTCTCTCCAGTTCCTGAACACACTCTACTAAATTCAGCCTTCCATGTGAGCTCCTATTTTGTCTCTCTACTCCGACTTCACTCATTCTCTCAGTATCCACTCCTGGATGAAGTGATTTATCTATTTATCTATATTGCATCTTAACTTGATTCCATGGTACTTCTTCCTGAGAATCAAAAGTGGCACTTATAGCCTTTAGCCAATTTTTAATCATCTACTTTTAGCCTGCCCACTACATTGCAGGTTCCCAGAGGATAGGGATTCTGTTTTTGTAACTCTGTGTTCTCCAGAGGCACAAATAAAGCAGTATAAGTCAGCTTTTACTAGGTCATGCTGAAGTAACAAATAGCCCCCAAGTCTCAGGAGCTTACTATTTTTTGCTCATATTGATGTTAATGGTAGGCCAACAGAAGTACCCCTCCTTCTACCTTTGTACTGAGACCCAGGCTGAATATGCAGCCCCTCTTTGGCACTTGACCTTCTCGAGACAGAGGGAAAAGAGTGATGACAAAATCCTGTAGTGGTTCTCAGGATCACTTTCATTTTATTGGCCAAAGAACATCATGTGGCAAACCTTGGTATCAGTGGGATTGGGGAGCATATGTTCTTATGGGATGAGACACTGCACACTCCATGGCAGCAGGTAGGGACAAGGAAGGACAGTAAATATTTGAGCACATTATTACAGTTTGCCACACTTATACATCAGAGATGCTCAGGGGATAATGTTTAAATAGAAGGAAGTTATATTATTTAAAATAATCCTCTGAAACCTATAATCTGATTATGATCAGGATATTACTAAAGACAGTGTTAATTACAAAATGTGTGCTTTGTAAAGAACTAGCAATGTGATTTCTCTCAGCTCTAAGTACAAAAGTAAGTGTTCTTACACCCCACCCTCTACCTATCAAACACTGTCACTTATTTCATTGGCTACTAGGAAGCTCAAGCTCAAGCCTCCCCCTCCCTTGGTGAATTATTTAGAAATGTACGCGACCTTTACCAGAATTGACCTCCGGCCTGGCATCATTTTATTTCACTTTCATCCTTATTTATCCAGCCATGCTGTATTTTCCATAATCTACTTTAAAAAATGTGGATTATAAACAAGTGAGCTTATCTTAGATAAATCCTTTGAGACTGTTTGAAGCTTGTCTGCCCACTGGACTTCATTGTATTTTCGCTTAATGTTTTAGCTCTGCTTTTGAGGAATAAATGAAAACACATGTGCAAGACAAATCACTCCTTGTCCTTCCAAATATGCCATGAACTGCCTGATCAAAGGGAAATGAGAAAAGTCACTTCATAGACAGGGCCCCAGGGGTCCCTGAACCAAGCCAGTCTCTCTGGGGCTGGGAAGGACAGATCCCCCAAGTCTGCTCTGGTTCCCCAAGGCGCCTGTCTGACCCAGCACCTTTGCCCTCATCATCAAGGAGAGAAAACATACAAGTAATCCTTTACGCCTGGTGGGACTGTGGGATATAATATTATGGACAGACCCTGGACTTCCAGGAGGTGTCTCCTTCAGATAACAGGGAAGTAGATGAATAGAAAATACCTGGTAGGTGTGTCTCTAAGACAAGCCAGTCTGACCCTGTGGACACGTGGCTGTTCTGCTTTTTGTACACAGGGTTGGAGCAATTTCACTCCTCATTCTTGGCTCTCAAAGTAATCAGTCCATAATGCTAGGCTGACCACTACACACACTTTTATGAGTGCCATGTGTGGCTTCTTAATAGGTTTAGGGTTAAGGGTGAATTACTAAGCTTGGTTTATGCGCCTCCAGAACCTGGCTCACACCTGCTCCTCTTCCCCAGCCCCTCCCATTCACCCCATGCTCATGGTCAACCAACGTCATCAGAGTGTCTTCGGTTCCTAAAATTGTTCATCCTCTTGCTCAAGCTCATGCCTTTTCAGTTACTGTTTCCTTGGACAGAGATGCCTTTCCTCTGCCTTTAAAATGATGATAATGATGTTGACGGTAATAATAATAATCATAACAATAAGCCCTAGTTAAGTACTTATCATCCTTCCTACTCTGTCCAACACATCATTAGGGAGCTTTCTCTTTTACCCCTTAGGAGAGGTTAGGTTTCCCTGCTTTGTGAACTCAAATGATGCCTTGACCTACTATAATATTGTGTTTGTGAGTCTGTTTTCTCAACTTGTCTATGATTCCTTGAGGCCAAGGGTCAAATCAAGCTCATCTCTGCATCCTCTGCCACTAGTTCAGTAGCTGGTATTTATGAGATGTAGAGTAAATCTTTGCCAAATAAATGAGTGGATGAGTTAATAGGTCGCAGCCAGTTACAATGGTTAAGTGAGTCACAAAGAACAAAACCGCGTGGAGACAGTCAGAGGAAACAGGAAGAGGAAACTGCTCTTTGAACTCAGGGTGTTTGCACCATCTCAGGTCCAAGGTGAGGGAGACTTACTTCACTTAGCAAAATGTCCTCCAGGTTCATCCATGTTGTTGCAAATGGCAGGATGTCCTTCTTTTTAAGGCTGAATAATATCCCACTGTATGTATACACCACATTGTCTTTATCCATTCATCTCTGGGTGGACTTTTAGGTTGCTTCCATGTCTTGGAATTGTGAATAATGCTGCAATAAATGTGAGAATGCACACACACACAGGATCTCGTTGAGATCCTGATTTTAATTCCTTTGTATATTTACCCAGAAGTGGGATTGCTGGATCACATGGTAGTTCTAAATTATATTGCTGGATCATATGGTAGTTTTTTGAGGAAATTCCACACCGTTTTCCATAAGGACAAATACTGCATGATATTGTTTATAGGATGAATCTAAAATAGAACTCATAGAAGCAGAGAGTGGAATGTTGGTTTCCTGGGGCTGGGCGAGAAGGGAACAGGAAGGTATTAGTCAAAGGATACACGATTTCAATTACGTAAGAAGAATAATTCCTAGAGATCTATTGTAAAACATCGTGTCCAAAATCTGCTAAGAGGACAGATCTTATGTTGTATTCTTATTATAAGTGATAGTGATAATTGTTATACACAAAAGGGCAAGGAAATGCTTTTGGAGGTGATGGGTAGATTTATGGCACAGATTGTGGTGATGGTTTCACAGGTGTCTACTTATCTCCAGACTCATCAAGATATATGCATTCATTATGCACAGTTTTTTATATGCTCAAAAAACAACAATGAGGGAGAGATACAGGGCATTTCTTCAGAAGAGTTGGAGGGAGTAGAATGAGGCTGGCTTGAAAGTGTGACCTTTCCCTCTTCTGAATTTGATCTTGGGATGGCTACTCACTGAAGGCAATCTCCAGAGAATTCTCCTTGAATGTTCATGGGTGCAGAAACAGCCTGACACAGTAAACAAAAATACGTTGGACAAGAAATCTTATGGGTGCATTTTGTAAGGAAGAGAACCAATGAGAACATAGAGTTTCACAAATTGCCCTAATCATTATGCAAACTATTATTACTGTCACTACAGAAAACTCTGTAGGGAGTAAAACTGAGACAGTGAGGACAGTGGCAGGAAAACAAAACAAACAAACAAAAAAAACAGAGATGGAGTATTTTTCCTGAAAATAGAACAAAGAGAGAGAGAAAAGAAGATGGGCTACAGCTGTGCTATTCAATATAAATATAATGAGAAGCCCATATGTAATTTTATATTTTCTATTCACCACATATTCAAAGAACATAAAATGCAACAAGTGAGATTATCTAATAATATATTTTATTTAACACCATTTATCCAAAATATTATTTCAATCTGTAAACCACCTAAAATCACGAATGAGAGATTTTCCCTTCTTATCTGTGTGCTAAGTATTCAAACCCCAGTGTGCATGTGTAATACTTCCGGTGCATCTCAATTCAGACCAGTCACATTTCAAGTGCTCCAGAGCCACATGTGGCTCGTGACCACAGTACTGGAGAGGACAGGATTCAGAGGAACTGTTTTTGTGTTGTCTCATATCTAGTGGGTTACTAACCTGGAGTAAATGTGGAGAAGCACCCTTGAGGGCAAGAAAATGCCATTTGCAGCAACATGGATGGACCTAGAGATAATCATACTAAGTGAAGTAAGTCAGACAAAGACAAGTATCATATGATATCACTTATATGTGAAGTCTAAAATATGATACAAATGAACTTATCTGCAAAACAGAAACAGACTCATAGACTTCAAATACAAACTTTTAATTACCAAAGGGGAAAGAGGGGGAGGGATAAATTAGGAGGTTGCAATTAATATATACACACTACTATATGTAAAATAAATAACAAAGACCTACTGTATAGCACAGGGAACTCTACTCAATATCTTGCAATAACCTATAATGGGAAAGAGTCTGAAAAATAATAGATACATGTATATGTATAACTCACTTTGCTGTACACCCAAAACAAATACAACATTGCAAATCAACTATACTCCAATATAAAATAAAAATTAAAAAATAGAAAAAGACGCAGACCTTGAGTTGGGTCACCAGTGAGAGGGGTGTGACTTCTGTTCTGGTGGTCCTGGGGCCAACATGAGATTACCATGAGATCTCAGATGAGCTCCTTCCCCTCTCAATGAGTGGAAGGAATCAGCACCTGCAAAACAAAAGGGTGAGACCAAACATGATGGTCTCTTAAAAACACCTCCATCAATCTCTCATAACCCTAACAACCACTCAGAGTTGGAACTAGAGCCGTCATGGAGAGATGGAGACCCTGAGACTCAGGAATATCAGCTACGGTATCAAGGGCAGACCTCAGAGTCAAGTGGGGAGGCCAGTGCTATGACCAAACCCACTGGCTTGTGAGCAACGGTTATTCTATAAAAAGTTACTGTAACTCTGAAGGGTGTCTGTACATAGAAGATTTTATTTGCTGAATTGCTGCAAGTGGCTACATTACCGTGTAGATAACTTCTGTTCTGGGCTACTTCCTGCCTTCTCGATGACAAACTTTGCAGGTTTCCTTTCATCCTATTTAGGTTAGAACAAAAACACATTTCAAACAAGGCTTCTTCCCTCTATCTCTCTCTTATTCAGGCTGATTTGGGCTCTTGGGCATTGACAGAGAAAGTTCCCTGTCATATTCTCTACCTTTTTTGAAAAGACAAAACTAGAAAAAATATCAAAACACTAGGAAGGTTATTGCAGCATCAGAAATCTCAACGGTGGCTTGGTTAAGTCCCTGGTTTCATGAGAAGAAGGAGCATACCTGTAATGCATCCTGAAGCTACACATCCCCCAGCAGGTCTTCCTCCCCGCTTGGCCCCAGACAGCCCATAATCACTTCTCTTGCCATCCTCGGACTACTGATGTCGAAAAAGCCCATGCACCAGGGCCCTGTACCAAGGTGGGACCTAGGAGAACAGTTACCAACATAGATTTTTCTTTCACATTGACTTGGGTTCAAGTCCCAGTTTCCCACTTAGTATGTGACCTTGGGAACATCTTTTATTCTGTCTTCCTTTCAATTATATCACCATAAGAGTTATATTAATAATAATAGTTCTTCCCAGGGCAGCTGTGAGTATTGAATGAAACTGTGCAAGGATAGTGCCTAGCAGGTACTGGCACATGAGGAAGGATCACTAAAGCTATTATTTATGGTCATTGAGGTAAGAGCAATATGGATGTGATGGATGTCCTAAGATAGACCTTAAAGTCATGAAAGCACTTGTCACATACTCTCCAGAAGAGCTGACTTACCATAGATTAACAAAAAATAGCTATTTTGGTGAAAAAGGTCATGGAGAGATAGAGAAATGTTTTTCATTGGACAACATGTGGCAAAACCCCATAAAATCCTCCTTGGAGGATACTGCCTTCACCCCAGATTTTCTCTCCTAATATCGGCTTCTCTTTACCATCCTCTTGTTTTCAATGGCCTCTGTGGGCTCCACTTTTGTTCTGGATCTCATCTTGGTCCACATCTGGGATAATAGAATGCCAGCCAGTGTCACTCCATCTTAGAAAGCTGCTGGGCACCATTCAGGGTTATTCAAACATGACATACCAGGCTGCTTATCATGATTAGTAATACACTCTTCCTGACCCCAAGGAGTTTGGAGTCTAGAAAGGAAGACAGACATGCAAAGAGGTGAGCGCCCAGGAGAAATGTAAGGTCTTTACGAAGCATAAAGCAGGACACCAAGTAAGGCTTTTGAAGCCTGAAGAGGTCAAGAAGAGCTTGATTGAGAAGGTGATGTCTGAGCCATCAAATGATGGAAGTGAAGGAATATTCCCAACTGATATGGAAGGGCCTTCTAAACAAAATAGAGTACACTAGGGCACAGACTGCTGGAAGAGGGTGGAATGTTTAGGAAAATGCAAATCGTTCCATACTATTTATGAGCACCTTGCCCTTCCTGGAAGAGAGGACTAGAGATGGTGGGAGTGGGAGATGAAACTTAAAGGAAGACTTGGCTGGGCATGTTAATGAATTTGAACTTGATGTTGAAAGTAATGGGAGGGTACTGAAGGATTTCAGGCTGAGAGATGGCATCATGATTTCTATTTTAAAAGGGTAAATCTGGCTGCTATGTTGGAGAAGAAATGGTGAGACTAGAGGAAGAGACATGAATTTGTAAGCTATTTTGGTGACAAGGTAAGAGAATGATAGAATGCCATTCATCTTGGAAGCCCAGCAAGTAAGATAAGTGAGCTTGAGCAACTAGAAGGCAATGCACATGCTTCACTTGTAAGCAGAGAGATGAGGCTTGGCCTCCGGTAGTTTCCATTCCATGTTGTAGCTCTGAGCAAGTCAATTCCCAAATACTATGACAGGATGTCACCCAACAGACAAAAGTTTATGTGATGGCTTGGATGTGGCCATCCCACACTGGCATCCTTGGGGGATGACCAAGTGACATCCCGGGTTCCTTTTAGACACCAGTGTCATCACACTCTCCCATGTAACCCTGACTTAGGCTCGGAAATCTCAACTTCACCCTTTGATGTTGCCAATCATCGTTTCTCTGGGTTTGTTATTATTCCCCTTCTCCTGTTCTCTCTCATCACTCCACTAGAGAGGAGAGGGACAAAATGCGAAACTTGACTTATATTGTGGTTAGCAGCACCGGGTTCAGATTCATTAGTCCCAGGAGCAGAAGGTTAATGAGTTAAATGCCCTGATTAATTAAGCCACCTAATGGTTCCGTCTTACATAACTTCTCACCTGATCAGTCCAGCACCTCTTAAATACGTTATACCTACCACTCTGCAGGAAGGCCGAGAGCTAGATCCCCAAAACATCAAGCAGATCCTGGTCCCCAAGCACTGAGCTCAGACGTGTAGAAGAGAACCAATCTGTCCTGTCCCAATACCTGAATCTTTCATGGCCTCATATGTGATGGTCTGCCAAAGATAATCAATGTTCAGAGCAGCTGGCTGCCTCCTGGGTTTTGTAGAGTTACACCACCATGATCCATTACTCTGCTCTCTGCAAACATGTCTTATTCCCAGAGAGGAAGTCCATTGCAGTAAAATAATTCATGATTTGGGTGTCATAAACATAGGATTGAGTCACTTACTAGCTATGTGATCTCAACAAGCTATTTAACCTCCTGAGCTGCTATGCTCTTATCTGCAAAATAAGCACTGCAGCACCAGCATCACCACGTTGCTGTGAGGGTTAGAGAAGGTAATGGACCTAAAATGCATGGCTTCAGTAACTCACCCCTTTTATTATTATTAACCAAGGTACAGAAAGCAGAGATGCACCTGGACATTTAAGACGTATGCTGCAACATATTCAGGGGAGGAAGGATTCTGTGTACTCCAACAATGGCAACACTTTGGCCACTGAGCTAGAGCTTGGTAAGCAGCATGGCTAATATCTTCAACAATGTTGCAAGACGGAGTTGAATAATTTCCCAATTTAAAGTGAGGACAATAAAGATCAGAGATTTAAAGTTATTTGCTCAGCGGCATAACTAGTATGTGTCAGAATAAGAATTGCAACTCCAGTCCATTGATATTTTTGATGACACACGTTACTCTTCCCTTCCTGGTTTTCTCACTCCCAAGCCCAGGTAAATAAAAAAAATTAAAAAATAGAAAATGTATTACAAGTAGGTAGACAAGAAGGTGGGGACACTGGTGGTCACAGGGCATAATCAGGAAGTGGAGAAGGCAGAAAACTATGCAAAACAGATTTTAAAAGAAGGCAACGTGGTGCCATTCAATAAATAAGGCAAACAGAAGTTCTCACTACATTCCCTTTTACAAGGGATTTTTACTGTGTGCATAAGGATAGCCCTGAATCATGATAAAAATGGGATGGTGTTCAGGGACCTCACTTTCAAATGACAGAAGACAGCATGGATATAGCTCATTTTAGAAAGTTATTGTTTTGGTTGATTTTATCAAACATGTTGACATAAAATATTTGGGGCTTCAAGGGAGAAACCTCTGTGGCACAGCGTGTGGCAAACAGCAAGCACTGAAAAGGAGAGTGTTGATTGAAACCATGAAGAAAGAAAGAACGAGCAACTTAATAGTCATAACTCAAGAATTCAGAGAAAGAAGTTTTGGATAACTATGACCCCTGAGGCTCTTTATTTATCACTGCCATGTGAGTGACTAGCAGGCTAGGTCTTTCTAAATTTGTTCTGAGATCCACATATTTGCTTTTCTTGAAGACACAAAATTCAAAAGCATGCTTGCTATGCATGATGGGGTGAAAGAGAAAGCACTGCCAAGGAGGAATTCTCTTACTCACTGAATATCTAAGAACATGTTCTGGAGATTACACTGTGTTTGGAAGCACTTTAACTACCTTTTAGAGGTCTCTCCAGGAAGACTCTGAGTTGTATCAATGAGGAATGGAGACCCTCAGCCCAAGCACAAACTCTTGGCACATCAGATGTCAGTAGACGGTGCCTTTCTGGAAGACTGTGAAGAATGAAAGGCAGAATTCTCTTCAAGTGGTGCTCAACAAGCACACACCAAGTTCTTACTGTGTGCCTGGCACAGAGCTTGGGGAACCAGAGGCAGGGTTGTTGTAGTCAAGATGCTCCAAGTAAGCTGGTCAAGTACAGAGTGGCTCCAAGAGTCAGGTGTCACATTAATATTTATAACATCTCTGCAAGTGTAGGTCATCATGCCAATTTTCTAGGAAAATAAACTGAGGCTAGAAGTTATACAACTTTCTGTTGTGTTCAAAGAGCTAGGAAGTGACTGACAATGATAGAAATAATAATGATGGATACATATTTCTTCCATCATAATATAACAATATAATATAGTATAATATATACTGTATATAATGTAATATATAACTTTATATAATGATGGAAGAAATATATATCCATCATTATTATTTCTCTCTGTTTCTATATATATATCTATAATCAATACCATTTGCAAAAAGTCTCTGATTTCTTATCTCCCTGAAAGAAAAGCCAAGAACATTATGAACATTTATATTCAGTTAGGATATTCTTGTCTCTGCTGTTGCATATTCTACAATCCTCCCTTTCTGAAAATGTGATTGTTTTATTTAAATAATCTGCCAATGACAAAAAAAATGTACGTTACCTTAAGTTTGCAGCCACTCCCCAAGCCAGATCATTTTGGAAGGCTGAGAAACCACCCCTGCTTCCCATAAGGTCAAGACATGTTTCCCTGTCCAGGTTCCTAGACACCCCACAGGCAAATTCTCTATCAAACTCTGACACTTAAAAGATTTTTTCCCTCCGGATACCATTTGTTCATTAAAGTCAACATTACATCTTCTTGTCCCAGAGAGCCCCGGGCAATCCTCAAATTTTCCTGGACTGGAGAATAAACAGCCATAAATTTAAAGACCAAAGAGTGATCATCTTCTAGAAAGGATGGAGGGAGGGATGGAAGAAGGAAAGGAGGGAAAGAAGGAAGGAAGGAAGGAAGGAAGGAAGGAAGGAAGGTAAGGAGGAAGGAAAGGAGGGAGGGAGGGAGGGAGGAGGGAAAGAAAGAAGAAGCCAAAGCAGGCATTCTCCAGCTCCACTTGTACTGTGAATTCAGATTCAGGATTGAGCTTACAGAATCTCCACCCTGTGCTTGTTACCTTATGTGTGTGCATACCAGGGACAGGTTATTAATTTCTGTTCCCGATAGGGCATCCTCCATTAAGGAGCTATATAGAGAGGAGTATGATGCTGTATGATTCTCGTATTTTCTTCTTTTTATCACTTTTTGGTGTGAACATTCAGAAATAGAGCCTTGGCTTCTTTCGGTATCTCAACATGTATTTTTCTTAGAGCAGCTTTATTTAGTTGGAAAAGTGAGTAATGCATTTTTTATCCATTGTAGAGGAAAGCTAGGCTAGGGGAATCACAGATCAACACATATATTTAATTACCGCTGAAATCTGTGGGCCTCATAAAGTCTCCTCTCATTCCCCCCCATCTCCGCATTGAAATATACAAACTCTTACCCTGCAACAGAAAACATAACTACATAGATGTAGAGAACAAATGTATGGACACCAAGGGGGGAGAGTGGTGGGGTGGGGTGGTGGGATGGACTGGGAGATTGGGATTGACATATATACACTAATATGTAAAAAATAGAAAACTAATAAGAACCTGCTGCATAAAAAATAAATAAATAAAATAAAATTCAAAAAAGAAAAGAAAACATAACTAATGCTCTCATTGATCCCAGAGACCATTTTCTTACTGGGGGGACTGACATATCTAAGGGACCCAAGGCATGGGAACACAGGTATATGAAGAAAGGGAAGATGATTATATTTCAGGTATTAATCATTATTGAGTCAAATTGTCATCCAAGTGCTATGATTATTGTTTTTCACATTCACCACATGCTTTCCTAGGAAGAGATAAGAACAAAACTGAAATAGCAAGGTAAGAAAATGGCAAGAGCAGAATTTCTTTTTTTCTTAATCTAGGTGACATTTCAATAATGGCAGAGTGTACAACGCTCAGGATATTAAAGTCTTATTTCCCAGGCAAATCAGAGAAACGTGACTCATCTACAGAAATACAAGGTGAGGAGCTAATAGAGATGGCTGCTTATCTAACTCTATCTATCTGTTTAGGCCAGGGCATATTAGCAGTTTAAGGAAAGACATCCAGAACTCTCTATGATAGTGGGTAGAAATCTAATATCCTTTAGGTTAGGAAGGTAACACAGATGAAGACTTGGGTCAGCTAGGACTTAGGGCAAAGCAATGAATCCATTCCATGTCAAAGGAGGGAGCCACTAGATAGATACGCAGCCCCTGTCAATGATGATATGGGAACCTATGGGACTGCAGGCTTTATAGCTCTTCCAATTTTTAAAGAAACTTTGCATATAGGATCCTATAAAATCCAAAAACACTATTCTGAAGGTCAACCAAAATCTTTGCATGGACCTGGCGGTACTCATGACCAGCCTTTTGGAGATCTCTGCTCAGATAATAATAACCATTTTTATCAAGCAATACATAGAGCTAGATGCTTTATAACAAGTTGTGTCACTTATTCTTCTTGGGAAGCAGCCCAGAGTGGTGTGTGGAAGTTCAGACTTGAGATTAAGGCTTTTACATCTCACCGAGTGACCTTTGCTTAATTTCCTTGTGCCTCTCTACTGAGAATAATCAGAAAGAAGATGCCACATGCTTCCTTGGATTGTGTTGAGGACTACAGGTGTTGATGTGACAAAGTGCTTGGTGGAGGATGTAAGACAGAATGTAAACTTAATGGGTGTTAGCTATTATCATTATTATTGTGTTGTTGGCCATTTAGATAAGAAGAAGGAATTACCCATTTTACCTTCTAGGAAACTGAGACTTGGCTGTAAGCTCTGTAGGCTACTCTAATAATTAAAATCAATAATATGATCTAACTTCTCAGTTAGCCATGATTGCACAACACACACACACACACATACACACACATACACCCTTACACTAGCACACGTTTTAGAAAATGGTTCAAATTCATTCAGAACTCTATTGAGTGTGGTTTTTGTATTGCCTTGTGATTATTTCCTCTGTTAAATAATTAGTCCAAATAAATCAAGATCATAGTATTTTGGAAATAAGAATTGTCCCTTAGTCACCACACTTTTATTTAGCGCTTGCAACAAAGTGGTCATAGACTTCAGCATTTTTTAATGGAAAGGATTTTATAGATTGCTTTGTTCAAAAATCTCCTAACCTTACAAATAGGGAAACTGAGATCCATAGAGGCCAAAATTCCTAAGGCAAATAGTCAAATCAAATGCCTTCCAATATTAACAGATATTTCCATGCTACTTTCCTAAATACTGTATGAAAACTTTTTAATCATCTCTAATGGAATTATTGAGATTGCAAGATTCTTATCACATCAGCCTGACCTATTTGCTGTGTGACCATGAGAAAGTCTATTCATCTTTCTGAGTTTCTCATCCAGAAGTGAGGGATATGATCTCAACCTCCCCCAGCTCCAGAACAAATTAGGATGCACCACAATCATCCATATTTTTGTAGTAACATGTGGGCTACAATCCCTTTAACCACAGTGAACCAAAACACTTGTCAGAGTAGACTGTCCATCCAACCATTGTCAAGGTCCCTTGTCCAGATAAGCAACACAGAAATATTTTCATCTTGTGAGGTCATCTGCTTTTCCTTCCAACCTTTCTCATCTTTGCAGCTATTTTTTTTCTAAATGATGTACTATCTCTCAAAGAAGACGAAGGGCACCTAGAACATCAGGAAAAGCTCCAGGAAGGCACTGTGTGGTGTGATTAAAAGCCTAGAAGCCAAGAATGATGTTTTCTATGGAAAGAAACACATATTGGTCCAGTTTTTTGGGGACAAATGGCTCAGTAATACATGTATATATACAACACACACTTGCATTGGCAGAGCCGTGCATGTGTGCCCACGTCCCTGTCCCAACTCACCATCTTTCAAGGCCAACGTCATCTCCTCCATGCTGCCTTCCTTACTTATTCATCTAGACTCTCTCTCCTTCCCATTCCTGGGTCCCCAAGCCCCAAAAGCTTTCCCAGTTCTTTGCTTTTGTCTTCAACATTGATCAATTTTGCAACTTGGTCTGTATTTCTTTAGGAAGTAGTATGGTATAATTAAAAGATTGTGGATATCGCATCACACTGACCTAGTTTAAATCATGGTTTTGTCACATAATGTCAACCTAAGTAAACTTGGGGTTCTCATCAGAAAAATGGGAATGATAATATCTGTCTCTTAGAGATCTTGTAAAGATTAAATGCTAAAAATGCCTAATGCATTATGGGCTTCAAATAAAGCTACTTTACATCCATATTCACCTTTTATATATGTTTCATCAATGCTACCAAGTTATAGACTCTTTGATGAAGTCTGTGTCATATTCATTTCTACTTCCTACAGTACCGTGTTGTAGAGAACAGGAGACATTTTCCATAAATGTTTGTTAAATGAATGTGTAACTATTCTGCTATGCATTTCTAATTTCATGTTCACTACCTTTAGAGTCAAATTGAGTTTTCAAGGTTCTATCCTCCACTATGTATGATGTGGATAGTAAAATAAATTGAATGTAAAAATATGGGAAAATTAGGCAGAAGGCCGTATGTTACCTGGGAATGAAATGAATCATATCAAATTTTCAAGATTCTATCCATGAATTATCTGTGATATGGGTAGTAAAATAAATTGAATGTTAAATTATGGGAAAATTAGGAAAAGGGCTTGATATAGCTTAGTAATGAAAACGGATCCTTTTGTACATGAGCATAGAAGTGATGGTTGTATCTGAATAATATGTGTTGTTTGCTTTTATAGTTGTGCTATCCTTAACCCCTCTCCCAACATTTTATTGGATTCTTGAAAGTCATTCTCTGTGCATTTACACTATTTCAAAACATCTGCTGCTTTGGGGTTCAAGCTGTGCATTAGGGTTCTGAGAATTTGCAGAGAAATTTCAAAGCAGGTCTCTTGTCTGAATAACTCGGTAGGAAATGCAGTAGAAGCCTGCTCTTTTATGAGAGTGCTTATAACTGCCTTGAAATGTTTGAAACCCAATTCCTTTACAATTGCTGTGTCTTGTTATTTCCTACCAAACTATATTTTTTGCTATTTACATCTCTTTATGGGACACTATGGTCCAGCTGAGCCAAGGGACCCAATGTAGACAATTCAGGTCTCCTAATTGCAAGCTTAGATGCTTTCTTTCTAGCTGTGGACCACCTACTGCAGTGGCTGAAATTGTCTGATCATCTATGAAGCCACCATGTCCAACCTCATCTCATATCCCATCACACTAGGAGATAGGAATTGATGAACTCTCATGACTTATGACACTGAACCCCTGGCCCCAGTCCAAACCACACATTTTCTTTGTGATGTTTGCCCATTTGGCTTTGATCTTTATGTACTGCCTGATTATAAGCCTCAATACTACTTCAGTTCCCCTACCTGTCTTCAGTGCAAATCCACTATCAATTTAAATCTGCCTCAGTCTGAGTTAGAAAACCTCATTACCTGCTCCCTGGGCAAACTTTCCATGTCACCAGAGGTTCTCAACCTTGTCCTCTTGAATCATCCAGAGTCCTGACAGCATGAACCAGAGAGAGATTAAAAGCTTCCTTTAAAAAATATCACTAATGGTGAATGTAAAATAACATAATTTGAATTAATCTCAGGATTGATTTGGAATATTTTATGTGGCATTAGTAAGTGTTAAAAATCTGGGAGGGCTTCCCTGGTGGCGCAGTGATTGAGAGTCCGCCTGCCGATGCAGGGGACGCAGGTTCATGCCCCGGTCCAGGAGGATCCCACATGCCGTGGAATGGCTGGGCCCGTGAGCCATGGCCGCTGAGCCTGTGCATCCGGAGCCTGTGCTCCATGGCAGGAGAAGCCACAACGGTGAGAGGCCCGCGTACCACAAAAATAAAATAAAATAAAATAAAATAATAATAAAAAAATAAAATCTGGGAAATGTCCTTCCTTCTATATAATGGTTATACTACTCAATCAAACATAGACAGTGGTGCAGTATAATGTGGCTTCACGGAGAAAAACACACATAAGCACATGCACACAAAAACAAATACCACTGACTAAATGAATGAAGGATGTTGGTCTTTAATTCTTTTTTTAAATTATATATATAATTTTTATTAAAAAAAGCTAAAAAGTTTTTTTAATGACAGCAAAGAAAATAAACACATAGTGTAATTCTCTTTGCCCTCATTAAAATTGCAAAAATGAAAATGTTTTTTTTTTTTTTTTTTTTTTTTTTTTTTTTTTTTTGCGGTAGGCGGGCCTCTCACTGTTGTGGCCTCTCCCCTTGCAGAGCACAGGCTCCGGATGCGCAGGCTCAGCAGCCATGGCTCACGGGCCTAGCCGCTCTGCGGCATGTGGGATCTTCCCAGACCGGGGCACGAACCCGTGTCCCCTGCATCGGCAGGCGGACTCTCAACCACTGCGCCACCAGGGAAGCCCGAAAATGATTTTTAAAACTATGTATGAGATAGAGTATGGAAGAGTAGAATTATTTAAATGTGAATTTTAATTTTTTTTAATGGGTGGAAGATCTAAATAGACATTTCTTCAAAGAAGATATACAGTTGGCTAAAAACACAACCAAAGATGTTCAACATCACCAAGTATTAGAGAAAAGCAAATCAAAACCGCAATGAGGTATCACCTCACACCAGTAAGAATGGGCATCATTAGAAAATCTACAAACAATAAATGCTGGAGGGCTTCCCTGGTGGCGCAGTGGTTGAGAATCTGCCTGCCAATGCAGGGGACACGGGTTAGAGCCCTGGTCTGGGAGGATCCCACATGCTGCGGAGCGACTAAGCCCATGAGCCACAACTACTGTGTGTCTGGAGCCTGTGCTCCTCAATGATAGAGGCTGAGATAGTGAGAGGCCCGAGCACCGCGTTGAAGAGTGGCCCCCGCTTGCCACAACTAGAGAAAGCCCACACACAGAAACGAAGACCCAACACAGCAAAAATAAATAAATTAATTAATAAACTCCTACCCCCAACATCTTACAAAAAAAAATAATAAAATAAAAAAAAATGCTGGAGAGGGTGTGGAGAAAGGGGAACCCTCTTGTACTGCTGGTGGGAATGCAAGTTGGTGTAGTCACTGTGGAAAACAGTATGGAGGTTCCTCAGAGAACTCTGAATAGGATTACCATATCATCCAGAAATCCCACTCCTGGGCATAAATCAGGAGAAAACCATAATTCAAAAAGGTACATGCATCTCAGTGTTCATTGCCACACTATTTACAATGGTCAGTGTCTTTAATTCTAATGCCAGGCTTTTCACTAAGCAATTCTAACTTTAGACAATACATGATATTGAGAAGTCCTTGTCCATAGTAAATGGTTAAGATATTCTAACCTCTCTTCTCAAATAAATTGCCACTAAGACACAAGGATTTTTAAGTGTGACCCCCCTTAACAACATTTGCATGTCAAAGCAAAAAATGGATACTGAGAGAACCTCAAAGACTCAAAAGAAAGCAATTTTGGTAGTGGAAACGGCTCCCACAACCTTGGAGCAGTTCCAAGGCTACTGAGAGTGAAAATGAACCCTCAGATGAAATGCAGTGGCTGCCTCGGATTGGAGTTGTCATGTGCAACTTCGGAACAGTAAGAATTCCTCTGCATTTTGCATTGAATCTTGTTCGTTGCCTAGAATCATACAAGTTGTTCAGTGAAGTTGGTGAATTATTATACATCACAATTAATTTACAATCTCTACACTTTTATATTGAATTCAGCAAAACAGATAATGGGCAAAAGATAAAAAGAGACACACAGAGTGTCCAGTTATATGACCAGAGGCGCATCTTGGTTCCTTGGAATACAGTTTCTTCATTTGGTCTTATCAGTTATGTTACCAACCAGGGTTCTTGGACTCCTTAATCAATAGAAATTGATAGGAGGCCAGACGAGCAATTCAGGCAAGACTTTATTGGGGCCCCTGTTGCAGCAGGAGGGAGTGAAAACAAGTAACAGTTTCCCTTGTTCGTTCCCCGAGGGGGAGCGGGCTGGTTCCTTATATGCGGTGCGGTGCGCGTCATGGGGTCAGGCCGGCGGGTTGGCTTAGGTGGGTTGCCCACCCCTTTGGTGGTGTTGTGTGCAGGGGGCATGCACAGTACCCTGCTTTTCTCCAGACACCCTGCGTTTGCTCCCAGCTCCACAGAAGTGGCACTTGAATTTTTTATTTTTTCAGTCTTTTTATATCTTGTCTATAATTTGTCCCAACTGCACATGCACACAGTTATTTTTAGTCCCTTCTAGGTTCTTTGTATTTTGTTGATGGAGGAGCCATTTGTCCAGGTGCAAGCACTGCAGCAAAGGGTCCCAGTCTGTCTCAGACCAGATGTGCTCAACATTCTCTCCAAGCTGTGAAATGTCTCACTTCTATGATACTGTGATGCTATGTAGTTTGATTCCCCCATCCACTGAAGTTAACTTTTCCTAGCTAGCAGAAAGCTGTCCAAGTACAATGAACAAGGAAGGTGTTTTTTTGTTGTTGTTTTTCTTTTTCTTTTCCAAGAAGCAAACAAACTTTTAAAAGTCTTCCTTCACATGCACCTCTGGAAGGTGCTGCCTGTTCCACTGAGTTCCTCAAAACCAGGAGGAAAAGTCTCTTTATTGAACTGCTAATGGGGGAGCAAACTGGATAATAAGATTGCATCCCCTTTGGGTCTACATATAATTTACACACAAAATAAAATTGCACATGGCCTTGTTTCATAGCATATTTGTTTAATTATCCACTTTTTATAATTCTTTTTCTTCAATTAATTATCAATATTTAAAAGAGGAATAAAAATGTCAGTTTATCTGCACACCTGATAATTAAACAGAGTGTGGGGAATAATTACATTATCTAAACAGTGGAAATTTGTCCAGCATTAATAACTAACATTTAACAAGGGTTTTTCTCTTTTCCTTCCCTTCTAAGGACGGTCTTTGAATTTCTCTCTCCCTTTCTCTCTAAGGAAAGAGGATCAGGTTCAGAGAATGGAAAATGCCACCCCCTTTTTCCCCAACATTTATGGACCTTATTTTACCATGAAAATGTGTTACAGGAAACTCTGCTAGAAGAAACTCCAATTTCTGCTTGATTTGCATTTCTTCCCAAAACTGAGTAGTTGGCTAACATAGGAACCAATGAAAAAACTCAGCAATTCACTGTTCTACCATAATTCACATCTATGTCACCTTTGAGTTAATAAAAATAATAACAACAATAAACAGTTTATTAAAAATAATAATAATTTTTGCTGATAATAAATAAAAATAAGTAAACTGAGTGCTTACTCTCTACTAGGCATTGAAATGCCCTCTTCCATGGGTTTTGTCATTTTAAAATCCTGGGCTCACAACAGCTTCTCATACTAAAAGTATTGGGCATCTCCTTCTAATATTTTCATACTGGGAACCTAAGTAAAGCCAGTATGTTTCTGCACTGGTCTCGGGTAGGGAGAACAAAATCCTTTTTAATAAAAATAACTAAAATTATTAAGACTAGAAGAAGAAAAGAGGAACATTTGTTAAATGCACTCCTCCCCCCTTTTTTTTTTAACTGTACGTGAGCCTCTCACTGTTGTGGCCTCTCCCATTGCGGAGCAGAGGCTCCAGACGCACAGGCTCAGTAACCATGGCTCACGGGCCAGCCGCTCCACGGCATGTGGGATCTTCCCGGACCGGGGCATGAACCCGTGTCCTCTGCATCAGCAGGCAGACTCTCAACCACTGCGCCACCAGGGAAGCCCACACTCCTCCCTTTTTTAATTGAAGTATAGTTGGTGTACAATTTTATATGTCACAAGTGGACAATATAGTGATTCATAATTTTGTAGTCCAATTATAGCTATTATAAAATATGGATTATATTCCCTGTGTTGTACAATATATCCTTGTTGCTTATCTTATACATAATAGTTTGTACCTCTTACTCCCTTACTCCTATATTGCCCCTCCCCACTTCCCTTTCCCTACTAGTTTGTTCTCTGTATCTATGAGTCTGCTTCTTTTTTGTATATTCACTAGTTTGTTGCATTTTTAAATTTCACATATAAGTGATATCACACAGTGTTTGTCTTCCTCTGTCTGACTTATTTCATTTAGCATAATTCCCTCCAAGTTCATCTATGTTGCTGCAAATAGCAAAAATGTTTTATTCTTTTTTATGGCTGAGTAATATTCCATCACACACACACACACACACACACACACACACACACATCACATCTTCTTTATCCATTCATCTGTTGATGGACGCTAAAGTTGTTTCCATACCTTGGCAATAGTAAATAACAATGCTACAAACATTGAGGTGCATGTATCTTCTCAAATTAGTGTTTTTGGTTTCTTTGGACACATACCCAGGATTGCTGGGTCATATAGTAGTTCTATTTTTAGTTTTTTGAGAAACCTCCACACTTTTCCACAGTGACTGCACCAATTTACATTCCCACCAACAGCGTATGAGGGTTCTCTTTTCTCTACATCCTCGCTAACATTTGTTATTTGAGTTTTTTAGGTGATACCCGTTCTGACATGTGTGAGGTGGTATCTCATTGTGTTTTGATTTGAATGTCCCTGACAATAAGTCATGTTGAGCATCTTTTTGTTGCACTCTCCTTTTTTTGGGTACTAGAGTTTTTCTTTCAAATTTAACACACACGCACACACACACACCACTGAAATTTTTTTCACTTTCATTCTCTGGACATTGATGAGCTAAATCTGCACTGTTATCTGCCATTCAATATTATTTTATATTCTAAAATATTAATAGCTCTTTGTATTTATTTTTTTTTATTTTTTAACATCTTTATTAGAGTATAATTGCTTTACAATGGTGTATCAGTTTCTGCTTTATAACAAAGTGCATCAGTTATACATATACATATGTCCCCATATATCTTCCCTCTTGCATCTCCCTCCCTCCCACCCTCCCTATCCCACCCCTCTAGGTGGTCACAAAGGACTGAGCTGATCTCCTTGTGTTATGTGGCTGCTTCCCACTAGCTATCTATTTTATGTTTGGTAGTGTATATATGTCCATGACACTCTCTCACTTTGTCCCAGCTTACCCTTCCCCCTCCCCATATCCTCAAGTCCATTCTCTAGTAGGTCCGTGTCTTTATTCCCATCTTGCCCCTAGGTTCTTCTGACCATTTTCTTTTTTTTTTCTTTTTCTTTTTTTAGATTCCATATGTATGTGTTAACATACGATGTTTGTTTTTCTCTTTCTGACTTACTTCACCCTGTATGACAGACTCTACATCCATCAACCTCACTACAAATAACTCAGTTTTGTTCCTTTTTATGGCTGAGTAATATTCCATTGTATATATGTGCCACATCTTCTTTATCCATTCATCCGATGATGGACACTTAGGTTGTTTCCATCTCCGGGCTATTGTGAATAGAGCTGCAATGAACATTTCAGTACATGTCTCTTTTTGAATTATGGTTTTCTCAGGGTATATGCCTAGTAGTGGGATTGCTGGGTCATATGGTAGTTCTAATTTTAGTTTTTTAAGGAACCTCCATACTGTTCTCCATAGTGGCTGTACCAAATCACATTCCCACCAGCAGTGCAAGAGTGTTCCCTTTTCTCCACACCCTCTCCAGCATTTATTGTTTCTAGATTTTTGGATGATGGCCATTCTGACTGGTATGAGGTGATACCTCAGTGTAGTTTTGATTTGCATTTCTCTAACGATTAATGATGTTGAGCATTCTTTCATGTGTTTGTTGGCAATCTGTATATCTTCTTTGGAGAAGTGTCTGTTTAGGTCTTCTGCCCATTTTTGGATTGGGTTGTTTGTTTTTTTGCTATTAGCTGAATGAGTTGCTTGTATGTTTTGGAGATTAATCCTTTGTCAGTTGCTTCATTTGAAAATATTTTCTCCCATTCTGAGGGTTGTCTTTTCTTCTTGTTTATGGTTTCCTTTGCTGGGCAAAAGCTTTTAAGTTTCATTAGGCCCTATTTGTTTATTTTTGTTTTTATTTCCATTTCTCTAGGAGGTGGGTCAAAAAGGATCTTGTGGTGATTTATGTCATAGAGTGTTCTGTCTATGTTATCCTCTAAGAGAATGATGGTGTCTGACCTTACATTTAGGTCTTTAATCCATTTTGAGTTTATTTTTGTGTATGGTGTTAGGGAGTGTTCTAATTTCATTCTTTTCCATGTAGATATCCAGTTTTCCCAGCACCACTTATTGAATAGGCTGTCTTTTCTCCATTGAATATTCTTGCCTCCTTTATCAAAGATAAGGTGACCGTATGTATGTGGGTTTGTCTCTGGGCTTTCTATCCTGTTCCATTGATCTATATTTCTGTTTTTGTGCCAGTACCATACTATCTTGATTACTGTAGCTTTGTAGTATAGTCTGAAGTCAGGGAGCCTAATTCCTCCAGCTCCGTTTTTCGTTCTCAAGATTGCTTTGGTTATTCAGGGTCTTTTGGGTTTCCATACAAATTGTGAAATTTTTTGTTCTAGTTCTGTGAAAAATGACAGTGGTAGTTTGATAAGGATTGCATTGAATCTGTAGTTTGCTTTGGGCACTAGAATCATTTTTGCAATGTTGATTCTTCCAATCCAAGAACATGGTATATCTCTCCATTTATTTGTATCATCTTTTATTTCTTTTTCAGTGTCTTATAATTTTCTGCATACAGGTCTTTTGTCTCCTTAGGTAGGTTTATTCCTTGATATTTTATTCTTTTTGTTGCAATGGTAAATGGGAGTGTTTTCTTAATTTCATTTTCAGATTTTTCATCATTAATGTATAGGAATGCAAGAGATTTCTGTGCATTAATTTTGTATCCTGCTACTCTACCAAATTCATTGATTAGCTCTAGTAGTTTTCTGGTAGCTTCTTTAGGATCCCCTATGTATAGTATCATGTCATCTGCAAACAGTGACAGCTTTACTTCTTCTTTTCCAATTTGTATTCCTTTTATTTCTTTTTCTTCTCTGATTGCTGTGGCTAAAACTTCCACCATTATGTTGAATAAGAGTGGTGAGAATGGGCAACGTTGTGCTGTTCCTGATCTTAGTGGAAATGTTTTCAGTCTTTCACCATTGAGGATGATGTTGCCTGTGTGTTTTTCATATATGGCCTTTATTATGTTGAGGAAAGTTCCCTCTATGCCTACTTTCTGGAGGGTTTTTATCATAAATGGGTGTTGAATTTTGTTGAGTGCATCTTTTTGAGATGATCATATGGTTTTTCTCCTTCAATTTGTTAATATGATGCATCACGTTGTTTGATTTGTGTATATTGAAGAATCCTTGCATTACTTGCATTCCCTGCATTCCCACTTGATCATAATGTATGATCCTTTTAATGTACTGTTGGATTCTGTTTGCTAGTATTTTGTTGAGGATTTTTGCATCTATGTTCATCAGTGATATAGCTCTTTGGTTTTTTTTGTTTGTTTGTTTGTTTTTGCAGTACGCAGGCCTCTCAGTGCTGCGGCCTCCCCCGTTGTGGAGCACAGGCTCCGGATGCACAGGCCCAGTGGCCATGGCCCACGGGCCCAGCCGCTCCACGGCTTGTGGGATCCTCCCAGACCGGGGCACGAACCCATGTCCTCTGCATTGGCAGGCGGACTTCCAACCACTGTGCCACCAGGGAAGCCATAGCTCTTTGTTTTTAAACAGTGATTTTGCAGTTCTCATGGTTCAATTACACAGATGTCACAGGCAAATACAATAGACCTTAAAATATTTTTCTAGGAAGCAGGTAGCTTCTTTAAAACCTTCATAAGTCAGCCCCTTCATATAGATAACGAAATCCAGCTAGGAACCACAAAGTTTAGACAGATTATAACAGGTTTCCCATCTTTTTTTTTTTTTTTTTTCGTCACAGCAACTTATGCATTAACATTTATAGGTTAAGTTTACAAGGATTTTCCCACTGCATAATAAATTTAGTTCTTAGGTAAATTCTGTGAAGTAAGTACTGTTTTCCTTATTTTAAAGATAATGAATTTATGGTGTTCAGAATTAAGCTAATTTTAAATATGGCCAAACTAGTATTCCTGTGTTTTCCATTTCAAAGATGGCAAAAGCATAGCTCAGAGAGGATGGTACCAATCTCCCTCGGCCCCACTCTCGGCCTGTTTCTATCACTCCACATCCCCTCTCTCCTAGGGTCACTGGTTTTGGTGTATCTTGATTTCCCCATTTTGTCTTTGGGGTAGGTAATTTCAGAGAGGGCTTGTCACCCTGAATGAACTGGAACATCAGCTGTGTCCATTTTCTTGGAAGTGGGGGACACTCAGAGGGTATGTTCAAGTATCAAATGAAAAACCAGCAATGTCCATATCTGGAGTCACCCCAGGCCAGCTCTGCTGGACAAGGCCATGACCAGAATGCTGTACTTCCGTAACAGGTAATTCAGAGCTCTGCCACCACCAGCAACACAACTGTCCTTCTCTGCCTTGTTCCATAGCCTGCAAAGCCAGGGGTGCAGTGTCCAGCTGTCTAGTCTGTCCAGTCCACACCATGGCTTAGGCTCCACAGGGGACTGGTCCCTGTAGTACCACCTCAATGGCAGGGGCAGAAAGAGGTCAAGAAAAAATGAGTGTAATAGAAGGAGAAAGCCTGAGCTAATAGAAGCTTACACATCAGGGATTTATTTTTCTCTTGTAAAAGAATTTTCTCACCTAACAAGAAATCTGGATTTGGTTAGCTCCAGTGATGATTCAGCTGCTCATCAAGGACCCTGGCTGTTCCCACCTTTCTGCTACACTATACACAACATATAGATGGATATCTCCTCATGCTCTCAGGGTGTCTACAGCAGCTCCAAATATCACATCCTCTTACAGCAATGTGCAAAAGCAGCAAGAAACAGCAAGAACCATGTTCTCTCTCCCTCTCTCTCCATTCCTTCTTCCTTTCTTTCTTTCTTTCTTTCTTTCTTCCTTCCTTCCTTTCTTTCTTCCTTCCTTCCTTTCTTCTTTCTTTCTTTCTTTCTCTCTTTCTTTCTTAATATGTGACAGCTGTTAATCTAGGGGCATTACCCATAACATCTTACCAGTTCTCTTGACAACCCACCTTTTTTCTATAGAAAAGATGAATCAGTCAATCCATCTTCCCATTCATCTATCCATCCATTTACCCATACACCCATCTATCCATCCATCCATCAGTCCATCCATCCATCCAACCATCCATCCACCCTCTCAAGAACCCACTTCTACTATACTCAGTGTTAGACATTGAGGATTAACAGATGACTCAGTCAGGTTTCCTTTTGCTCCCCTGGTCCTCATACTCTTCCGGGGCAAGGTGATGAATGGAGACATACCAGCTAATGCAGCATGATATGTGCTATATGTGTATGTCCCCTGGGCAGCTGGAAGCCAGAAGGGACAGTGCTGGTTCTCTGAGATCCAAGAACTTAATGAAGATGGTGACCCTTCCTAGAGTAGGACAGTTTACTGCTCCAGTATTGCACATGACTTATTTTTTGAAACCAATTTTAAAGGAGCATGGCTCTGAGCAAGCTTTGAACTCCCTTATAGATATCTGAAGCTGACATTCAAGTTATTATCCCAAACTATCATCACAAACCAAATATAGGAGCTTGCCACTGTCAACCCACCTTAATTTCAGAGATATGCAATTTTTTTGTTGAGTCATAGCTTTCTTTTTGATGACACACTATAAAGAGAAAGGTAATGCTTTGGGCCCGAGGAATTAAGTGTTCTCTTTATACTTTTGGGGAGAAGAGGGCAGAGTATACCCATCAACAACCTGAGGATGTTGCTTGTCTAGAAATAAAGAGAAGCTCTGGGGACTCTCTGTTTGAAGTTGGTGGAGACTCAGTTTTGGAGGAGAGAGGCATTTAGAGAAAGTCTTCAGAGTAACCGTATTCATGCTCTTCACTGTGTGACTAACTGGGTTCACCAATTCCACTCTCCAGTATGTAACTACCTCTACTACACTGTCTCCAACAAATTAAAATTAAAAAGGGAGGCTTTGAATGCCTACTTCCAGTCGATTTGGTCTTAGCAATATATCAGTGAAAATTGTTTTAATTCTGACTTTTCTTAAGAATAAATAGTCAGGAATGTTTTACTTCCTCAGCTTCCCCATTAAAAGTCCATCTAAATTCAATCAGCTTTATTAGCTCACATGAACATTAAATTTCTTCCAAAGGTGAGTTATCATTATATAATTCCATGGTCTAGCATTTGCTTTAGGTTCAAAATGCCTGAAATGTTTAGTTTAGTAATCCTTTCTCAACAGTTCTAAGGCTGGTTCTGTGTTATAATCTTTTTTTTTTTTTTTCTGATCAAGCATCTTCTAGCATAGAGCTTCATTCATTCTTATGTTAATTCCTTTACTTATTCACTAATTCATTTTTCCATTCATTTATTCTGCAGACATTTGCTTAATCTGAATCTTGCATCTCACCCACACAAAGGCACACATTTAAATAAAAATTCCCTCAACATGGATGGACCTAGAGATTGTCATACTGAGTGAAGTAAGTCAGACAGAGAAAGACAAATATCATATGATATTGCTTATATGTGGAATCTAAAAAAAATGGTACAAATGAACCTATTTACAAAAGCAGAAATAGAGTCTTAGGGGTAGAAAACAAACTTACAGTTACCAAGGGGGACGGGGTAGAGGGATAAATTGGGAGATCAGGATTGACATATACACACGACTATATATAAAATAGATAACCAACATGTACCTACTATATAACACAGGAAACTCTACTCAATATTCTGTAATGACATATATAGGAGTAGAATCTAAAAAGGAGTGGATATATATATATATATATATATATATATATATATATATACAACTGATTCACTTTGCTGTACAGCAGAAACTAATGCAACATTGTAAGTCAACTATACTCCAGTAAAAGTTAATTTAAAAAAATGTCCCTGTCCACCTGTATCTTACAGGTTGAAAGCAGACAGAAAGCAGACTGGCCATTATCATACAGTGGAAGGAGTGATGTATAGGAAAATACTCCCTCAGGGGAAAGGATTCCTTCCTGGAGGGACTTGACCTGTATTTTGAATAAACAGAGCAGATAAACAGGGCCTTCTTGACAGAGGGACAGTTTATGAAAAGAGGAGTTTTATAGTTTACTAATCAAACTGTGCAATTACCCTCTACATTTTGTCATCTAAAGGAGCCTTATTCATTTATCAAAACCCAAATTTTGAGGAACATTAGAGAATGAACACAAGGTAAAATTGAATTATCTGAGATTGGAGGAAGACTCCAATATACTATGACTTCAGGTAATTTATTTGTTCTGGTCCTGAAATATCAAGACCAGCCAAAACTGGGTGAACTTCTCCTCCCCTAAAGGCTGATGCCTTTAGACATAGTCATGACCACAGTTGTCAGAACTGTCGAGGCCAAGACAGGAATGGGACCTCCCTGTCTGAACTGGGGCCACACTGTACCATCAAGACCATATCCATTGTTTTTAATCTCCCGCTCATTTTTTCTTTACATGCTTATTTATTTAAGTCTTTCCTCTCCTAACTCAGCTATACTGTGGACCCCTGAGCTATTTAAATTCTCTACTCTTGATACCAAGAGAGATAAAAGAGAGGATGGAAAAGAGACGTCTGGTTCCTGAGTAGTCTGAGAGAGCAGAGGATATGGACGTGCCCTCCATGCTTCCAAAGCATCCTGTGTTTACAGTTGGCTTAACTCTCCTGTTGTGTAGTGTCCTCGTTAGATTGTGAACAGCTTATACAAAAAGATCATGTTCTGGAATTCTATGAGCCTAGTGACTGACTCACACTGGTGATTCCTATGTGTTAACTGAATCAGTTGATTTAAAAATTGACACAATTAAAATAAGACCTTGGTCCTGAGTCCTATGTAGATTTCCAGAGCCCATGGGTGGGATGTGCCTGTTTTGTTTGTTTGTTTGCTTGTTTTGGTTTTTATTTTTTTTGTGTGTGTAAGACTAATTGGAAGGGGAGAATAAAGGGAGAGAAGAAGGAAGACAAATACTTACTGGAGAATGAAGAGAAGGCAATGAGGAAAGAGGGGAGATATAATCAGTGATAGAAAGAAAACCAGGAAGCTGCAGAAAGTACAGTAGAGAGAGGAAAACTTGCATGTTACATTGTTTACATTGATTGTGATCATTGTGATTGGGGATGTTCACAGTGGCCCTTGGAGGAGAGAAATGAGTGCACAATGAAAGGAAAACAGGAAAGTGGCAAAACATTAGAGGAAATAGCAGTCAAGATGGATCAGTCAATGGGATTTCTCTGGTGGTCCAGGGGTTAGAACTCTGCTTTTTCACTGCCAAGGGCATGGGTTTGATCCCTGGTTGGGGAGCTAAGATCCCGCAAGCCACAAGCCACTCGGCCAAAAAAGAAAGGATGGATCAGTCAAGACATTTGCTGACTCATCCACTCACATGCTTCGGGATAAAGAGGAGAAATATTAAATAATAAGCTGTTCTAATTTAAAGGTGATCATTGTATCTTAGAGGAAAAATCAAGATGGGATGACCCTTAAAGAAGATTTGTCAACTGAAAATGGTTGTGTTTAAGTAATAGCTATAATTAGCATTAAATGACCCATTACTATGTGCCAAGTGTAAAGAAAGTCCTTAAACTGATTTTGTCTTTAGGTAAAACTCTGTAATAAAGTTTCTTATTGTTTTTTAGACTAGAGAAAACTTCATAACAGACTGGCATTTTTTCTCAGACGTGAGTTTGTAACCACTGAAGTAGGGGGAAATATCTAATATTGGTGTGGAGTTCCATAAAACTCTTGAATACAATGATATTATTGACTCTTCACAATAGTTCTCTGCTAATTCATTCCTATTCTCTAGATAAAGTCAAGAAGGCAGAAAGAAGTACAATCAGTGAAGTCTCTTTCAATTTGCAAGGAGTGGAGCCATTTCTGGAACACAAAATTTGATGCTATATCTTCAGCTCTTTCCATTTTACCACAAGTACCATTACTTCTCACCGCAGCTTACATTGGAATCACCTGGGAAGCTGTAAAAATATGTGTTGGGCACACTCAGATTTTGTTTTGATCGATCCAGTCTGAGGCTAGGGAGATGCATATTTAACAAATTCCCCTGTGCTTGATATGCAATTTAAATTGCGAAACCTCATTTGCCCTGTGGGTGACCACCTGCTTGCACAAACTAATGCTTGCAGAGCTGTTACCCTGTGTGGACACTCTGCTCTGCCACCCTGATTGCCCACGTAGAACTGAAGGACTTAATACCCCAATGTCTGCAAAGATGGGCAGCTGATAGCCCTTTGTGGACAGCTCTCTTGGGGAATTGCCTCCTTCTGAGGGCAGCCCCAGACATTAACTGATCAATGCATGGGGTGCAAATGGCCACTCCCATGCCCCATCTTGGGTGATTTGGAAGGGTCTACCCAACTTCAGAAATATCCATGGGTCCTTGTTGCGAATGCTCCAAAGCCCAAACTCTCCTTCTGTTCAGTTCTGTGCCCTGACCTCTGCCAGTGTTGATCCTGGGAGCACTCCTGATAAACCTTGCAGGTAAGTCCCAGCCTCAGAGGCTGCTCCCTGTGGCCTCCACCTACAGTTTTCATTCCCTTTGTACGAGCTCCTCTCCACCAACCACAGGGCCTTGAGTTTCCACGTTAAGAGTCATTTCTTTGATTCAAACAGACTCCTCTTGAGTTCCCTATGAATCTGCATCTCTGTAGTGCAACTGACAGGAGAAGGTAAACCACCCTTTGAGGCCGTTCATACACCCCGGACACATCTGAAATATAGAACTTGCTTAGAGAAGGCCTGGTTCTACTGTTGTCATTTCTGAGCCAGAGGTCTTTATCGAGCATCACCTGTGCATGAATTCCAAAAGCCAATAGATGGATTCACAGCCAATTAGAACTTTAAGGCATCTTACAGCATCTCAGACAATGCTTTCCTTCTGCAGTTGAGGAAACTGACACCCATAGCAGGAAAGGAAAGTAATTGCATAAGGTCAAGGCCAGAGCCAAGTTCAGAACCAGAGTTCCTAACTCCCAGTCCTCTATCGTCTTTCCCCCCTTGTGGAACTCACCCAGGATCCTGTTAGGGCCTTTCCTTGTACAGTTCAATTAGCCTTCATTATTTTCCTGCCTCCAATTTTCTGTCCATCCAGCTTCAAGGTGTCTAAGAAAATTTCATCTAGTTTCATATGGATTCAGTGAGAAATATCTGTATAACCTTTATCCTGTCTTGGAATCCCAACAACTTGTCGTGTTAGAGAAAAGAAGGGAAGCCCACTGGACTCAGGAGCCCAAGATTCTTTCTCAATAGTCTGCCTAGGGATGTGGGAAAGCAGTGTGCACACAGATGGTCCCAGTCTGGCTTGCTTTACTCCAGCCCTCCTTCAAAAACAACAACAAAAACACACCCAAGAATGTGGAAGTCATGTTGGAACAGGATCAGGGATACATCACCCAGACCTGCCTTTTACCCAGGAAGCCAAGCTCTACTGGGAGCTGAAAATGTATAGGTGGAAGGGTAACCTTGGCCCTCAGCCATACCGTGCTGATGCTAAGTGTCCTGGGAACAGCCTGTGATCTAATTTTGAGAGCAGCGTGTCTCTTCTGGATGCCCCCTCCACCTCCTCAAGTCCAGAAGGAGACTTGGAGAGTACCCAGGCTGTGATCTCCTTGCTTTCAATTACAGGATTCTTGTCTAGGGCTCAGCATTAGGGCATTTCTCCAAAGCCTTATGTGCTTACAAGTCTTTCTTCCCCCTCTTAATTTGCCTGGAGCCAGGCTTTCATCTCGACTTTTAGCCAAGAGGCACCTGCTGAAATATTCATCAGCAGAAATTGTGCCATGGGTGCTTTTTCCTATTTGTCCAGTTGTATGTCATTAGAACAAGGGTGAGGTGAGTGGAAATGGAGTTTGACACCAGAGACTGGAATTCACTCAGAACTCCAGGTAAGAGACAATTAACCCTTTGAAGCATAGGAAACTAAGCACTCAAAACAGACCTTTGCCGACATTATCCACTCATCCACGGATCAGTTATTTCTGGCATCTGTTTATTCTTTCAAGACACTTTATTGAGCGTCTCCTGTGCATGAATTCCAATGCTGGACCCTGGCTGTACCCAGATGAATATGATTTAGTCCCTGCTCACCAAGTCTCACAGTCTAATGAGGGAAAGCAGACAAGGATACAGATAAAAGGGCAAATGTCGTTATGAAGTTAGGTACAAAGGAGCATAGAGCAGAAATCAGATATAGAAAAGATGAATTCCTGTTCCTGGAAGCAAAGAGCTCCAAGCTGATTCTTGAAAGCTAACGTGAGTTCTTCAGTTGATGAGAAAGTGGGTGGCAGGGTGGAAGTTTGGAGGATGCCAAGAGGAAAAAATGGACCTCCAGATAGAATCAACCGCAGATGCAAAGCAAGATGCAATGAGACATGACATTACTGATGCAGCTATAAGCAGTCAAAGCATGATGAAGAATAAGGTAGGGGGGTGGCAGAGAGAGATCTGGGAAAAGAAGAGGTTAATGGCAGGTCAGGGGCCTTGTCTGCATGTTCAGGAGCTTGAACTCTGTTCTTTATTTGTTGGTGGGAGAAGAGGTCAGAGTTGAAGAGTTCTAAACAGAGAAATAGGATGGTGAGATTTATGCTTTGGAAATGTTATTCAAGCTTCAATGGGAGCATAAACTGGCAACAGAAGATAAGTGGGGAGACCATTAAAATAGTCAAGAGATAACATGGTTGTGAATTATGGTAGAGGTAGTAGGGGTGGAATGGAAGACAGAATTTCGATACCAATAAACAGAGCTTTCTCGATTCAGTGCAATGGCCATTTCCTGAGCATCTATTATTAGCGACGAACTAGTCCACGTATGAATGGGAGAATTCCAAATCAGTATCAGAGACCATTTTATTTTGCACAATCTAACATGTCAAGTGAATTCAGGGATCTTAACCTAGCTTTGCAGAAGAACCAGATGATTACCACTGGATTTAAAAAAAAGAAATTAAGGAACAATATTGACCATTCACCAAAGACAAGAGGGTTATAGGGAGCAGAGAATCGATCCCCTTCAGTTTCCTAGAGTGGGCTCCGTGTTTCTGAAAGAGGACTCAGTCTGCACCCAGACCGCCAATCTCATGTCTGCTTTGGCTTGGGCTGGTGAAAATTGCACAGGCTTTTCAAATCTCCAGTGATGAAGGCATGACTGATGAACTCAGACCACAGCAAAGGCTCAGTGGATCCAAGGCAGAGCTGATTGTCTTTTTTCATCTCCATGGCCCCATTGAAAAACACCAGCTAACATTTCAGGCAACATTCTAACAAAGCACATCACTGGTTGCTATCAGCTCCACAATGCTGGTATTTATAGAGGAGTCATGATTTTTTTTTAAAACATTTTGTCTCAACATGGAATGATATAGGGCCCTGTTGCCAGTGTGCCCCATAGGCAGTCTCAGTTTTTGTGCTTGTGCCACATAGATATAAAAGCACATCTGAATTTCACTTGGAGTTAAATCACTGTGAATGTTCCTGGCTGGATGCAGTGGGATAGAAATATTGTACTGGGGAAAACCTGGCATGGTAAACAAGAGTTTGGAAGTTACTTCTGCAAAATGGAACTATATGGATATGCCTATGTGTATGTGTATGTATGCATGCATGTGATCCGTACATGCACATAACGATAACTGAAAAGGGAGACTAAGTCACTTGCATTTTGAGGCAAGTCTTGCTTCTGTTGCTGTTATTAATTCACATTGTTCACATTTCTGTGACCCAGTTTCCTCATCTGTAAAATGAGGATAATTATATTTATGAATAAAACACTAAGAGCTCGTTGGATGAAAGGGAATACATGATTGAGAGGAAGCAATTTTATGACAAACTACAAACATTGTGCATTCACAGGGCACTCAAGCACAAGCTCTTGCTGGAGCCAGAAAATTTCATTGGTAGCTGATGGATGAAAAGTACTGATGTACACTTCTTTTTTTTTTTAACATCTTTATTGGAGTATAATTGCTTTACAGTGGTGTGTTAGTTTCTGCTGTATAACAAAGTGAATCAGCTATATGTATACATATATCCCCATATTCCCCTCCTTCTTGCATCTCCCACCCACCATCACTATCTAGGTGGTTACTCAGCCATAAAAAGAAATGAAATTGAGTTATTTGTAGTGAGGTGGATGGACCTAGAGTCTGTCATACAGAGGGAAGTAAGTCAGAAAGAGAAAAACAAATACTGTATGCTAACGCACATATATATGGAATCTAAAAAAAATATGGTTCTGATGAACCTAAGGGCAGGACAGGACTGATGTACACTTTAAAGGACTATGGACATGCAAGTTGAAGTTGCCATTTGTG
This sequence comes from Mesoplodon bidens, assembly GCF_964165515.1. NCBI lineage: Eukaryota > Metazoa > Chordata > Mammalia > Artiodactyla > Ziphiidae > Mesoplodon > Mesoplodon bidens. Next base: position 172,209,973 of record NC_138178.1, read on the forward strand.
TGAAACGATAGATATGAAGGTACATTGACATGTTTGGTTGCTTGTGGAATTCTTCCCATCCCAATCCTAATCAGAAATCTCAAGATATGACACAGATGATTAAAAAATTGTTGTTGAACTGTGCCACTCACGTTGCACCCTATAATCTCTGACTGTCTGTTGTGATCAGTAGGGTCTGAACTATATTGGTGTCCTACCAACCACTTCACCCCCAGGTAGAGGTGACACATTTTCCTTTTCAGCTGTGATGAAGTTTATTTTATCAATGAGTATTTTTTTAACATCTTTATTGGAGTATAATTGCTTTACAATGGTGTGTCAGTTTCTGCTTTATAACAAAGTGAATCAGTTATACATATACATATATCCCCATATTTCTTCGCTCTTGCATCTCCCTGCCTCCCCCCCTCCCTATCCCACCCCTCTAGGTGGTCACAAAGGACTGAGCTGATCTCCCTGTGCTATTCGACTGCTTCCCACTAGCTATCTATTTTACATTTGGTAGTGTATATATGTCCATGACACTCTCTCACTTTGTCCCAGCTTACCCTTCCCCCTCCCCATATCCTCAAGCCCATTCTCTAGTAGGTCTGTGTCATTATTCCCGTCTTGCTCCTAGGTTCTTCATGACCATTTTTGTTTTTGTTTTTAGATTCCATATATATGTGTTAGCATACAGTATTTGTTTTTATCTTTCTGATTTACCTCACTCTGTATGACATACCCTAGGTCCATCCACTTCACTACAAATGACTCAATTTCATTTCTTTTTATGGCTGAGTAATATTCCATTGTATACATGTGCCGCACCTTCTTTATCCATTAATCTGTTGATAGACACCTAAGTTGCTTCCACGTCCTGGCTATTGTAAATAGAGCTGCAATGAACATTGTGGTACATGACTCTTTTTGAATTATGGTTTTCTCAGGGTATATGCCAAGTAGTGGGATTGCTGGGTCCAACGGTAGTTCTAGTTTTAGTTTTTTTAAGGAACCTCCATACTGTTCTCCATAGTGGTTGTATCAATTTACATTCCCACCAACAGTGCAAGAGGGTTCCCTTTTCTCCACACCCTCTCCAGCATTTATTGTTTCTAGATTTTTGGATGATGGCCATTCTGACTGGTATGAGGTGATACCTCACTGTAGTTTTGATTTGCATTTCTCTAATGATTAATGATGTTGAACATTCTTTCATGTGTTTGTTGGTAATCTGTATATCTTCTTTGGAGAAGTGTCTATTTAGGTCTTCTGCCCATTTTTGGATTGGGTTGTTTGTTTTCTTTGCTATTGAGCTGCATGAGTTGCTTGTATGATTTGGATATTAATCCTTTGTCAGTTGCTTCATTGGCAAGTATTTTCTCCCATTCTGAGGGTTCTCATTTCACCTTGTTTATGGTTTCCTTTGCCGTGTAAAAACCTTTAAGTTTCATTAGGTCCCATTTGTTTATTCATGTTTTTATTTACATTTTCTAGGAGGTGGGTCAAAAAGGATCTTGCTGTGATTTATGTCATAGAGTGTTCTGCCTATGTTATCCTCTAAGAGTTTGATGGTGTCTGACCTTACATTTAGGTCTTTAATTCACTTTGAGTTTATTTTTGTGTATGGTGTTAGGGAGTGTTCTAATTTCATTCTTTTCCATGTAGATATCCAATTTTCCCAGCACCACTTATTGAAGAGGCTGTCTTTTCTCCACTGTATATCCTTGCCTCCTTTATCAAAGATAAGGTGACCATATGTGCGTGGGTTTGTCTATGGACTTTCTACCCTTTTCCATTGATCTATATTTCTGTTTTCATGACAGTACCATACTGCCTTGATTACTGTAGCTTTGTAGTATAGTCTGAAATCAGGGATCCTCATTCCTCCAGCTCCATTTTTCTTTCTCTAGATTGCTTTGGCTATTCGGGGTCTTTTGTTTTACCATACAAACTGTGAAATTTTGTTCTAGTTCTCTGAAAAATACCATTGGTAGTTTGATAGGAATTCCATTGAATCCCTAGATTGCTTTCAGTAGTATAGTCATTTTCACAATGTTGATTCTTCCAGTCCAAGAACATGATATATCTCTCTGCCTGTTTGTATCATCTTTAATTTCTTTCATCAGTGTCTTATAACTTTCTGCATACAGGTCTTTTGTCTCCTTAGGTAGGTATTCTCCTAGTATTTTATTCTTTATGTTGCAATGGTAAATGGGAGTGTTTTCTTAATTTCATTTTCAGATTTTTCATCATTAGTGTATATTAATGCAAGAGATTTCTGTGCATTAATTTTGTATCCTGCTACTTTACCAAATTCATTGATTAGCTCTAGTAGTTTTCTGGTAGCTTCTTTAGGATTCCCTATGTATAGTATCATGTCATCTGCAAACAGTGAAAGCTTTACTTCTTCTTTTCTGATTTGTATTCCTTTTATTTCTTTTTCTTCTCTGATTTCTGTGGCTAAAACTTCCACAACTATGTTGAATAATAGTGGTGAGAGTGGGCAAGCTTGTCTTTTTTTTTTCCAGGAAGCAGCCAGATGATTGAGGTTTATATATTATTATTATTATTATTATTATTATTATTATTAGCATCTTTATTGGAGTATAATTGCTTTACACTGGTTGTTAGTTTCTGCTTTATAACAAAGTGAATCAGTTATACATATACATATGTCCCCATATCTCTTCCCTCATGCATCTCCCTCCCTCCCACCCTCCCTATCCCACCCCTCTAGGTGGTCACAAAGCACCAAGCTGATCTCCCTGTACTATGCGGCTGCCTCCCACTAGCTATCTAGTTTACATTTGGTCGTGTATATATGTCCATGTCACTGGCAATCTTGTCTTGTTCCTAATCTTAGTGGAAATGGTTTCAGTTTTTCACCATTGAGAACGATGTTGGCTGTTGGTTTGTCATATATGGCCTTTAGTATGTTGAGGTAAGTTCCCTCTACGCCTACTTTCTAGAGGGTTTTTTATCATAAATGGGTGTTGTATTTTGTCGAAAGCTTTCTCTGCATCTATTGAGATGATCATAAGGTTTTTCTCCTTCAATTTGTTAATATGGTGTATCACATTGATTGATTTGCGTATATTGAAGAATCCTTGTATTCCTGGGATAAACCCCACTTGATCATGGTGTATGACCCTTTTAATGTCTGTTGGATTCTGTTTGCTAGTATTTTGTTGAGGATTTTTGCATCTATGTTCATCAGTGATATTGGCCTGTAGTTTTCCTTCTTTGCGACATCTTTGTCTGGTTTTGGTATCAGCATGATGGTGGCCTCATAGAATGAGTTTGGGAGTGTTCCTCTCTCTGCTATGTTTTGGAAGCATTTGAGAAGGATAGGTGTTAGCTCTTCTCGAAATGTTTGATAGAATTCACCTGTGAAGCCATCTGGTCCTGGGCTTTTGTTTGCTGGACGATTTTTAATCACAGTTTCAATTTCCATGCTTGTGATTCGTCTGTTCATATTTTCTATTTCTTCCTTGTTCAGTCTTGGAAGGTTGTCTATTTCTAAGAATTTGTCCATTTCTTCTTGGTTGTCCAGTTTATTGTCATATAGTTGCTTGTAGTAATCTCTCATGATCCTTTGTATTTCTGCAGTGTCAGTTGTTACTTTTCCTTTTTCATTTCTAATTCTATTGATTTGAGTCTTCTCCCTTTTTTTCTTGATGAGTCTGGCCAAGTTTATCTATTTTGTTTATCTTCTCAAAGAACCAGCTTTTAGTTTTATTAATCTTTGCTATTGCTTCCTTCATTTCTTTTTCATTTATTTCTGATCTGATCTTTATGATTTTTTTCCTTCTGCTGACCTTGGGGTCTTTTTGTTCTTCTTTCTCTAATTGCTTTAGGCGTAAGGTTAGGTTGTTTATTTGAGATGTTTCTTGTTTCTTAAGGTAGGATTGTATGGCTATAAACTTCCCTCATAAAACTGCTTTTGCTGCATCCCATAGATTTTGGGTCATCATGTTTTCACTGTCATTTTTTTCTACGTATTTTTTTGATTTCTTCAGTGATCTCTTGGTTATTAAGTAGTGTATTGTTTAGCCTCCATGTGTTTGTATTTTTTACAGATTTTTTCCTGTAATTGATATCTACTCTCAAAGCTTGGTGACACATTTTCTATAAAAATCTTTCTTGACCAGGGCTCTGGATTTCAGACATCTCTGAATTCTCTCCTCTCTATCTTCAGTATTCCTCCCCCTTGTTGTGTTGTTGCATAGCCAATTATCACAAATGTACTGGCTTAAATGAACTCAAATATATAATCTCACAGTTTCTGTGGGTGAGGATTTAGGACACAGCTTAGCTGGGTCCACTGTTCAGACAGTCAGCAGGTGGAAATGAAGATGTAATCCAGCAGTAGAATCTATCTCTTTAGTCATATAATGTCACCTAATCAAGGGACCATCAATCATCTGCACTGGCCCCACCCACACTCACAGGGAGGGGATTTCAGCAGGCAGGAAACTTGGGGGCCATATGGGAATTTTTCCCACCACCTTTGTTTTTCCCAGTGTCTACTCTGGGCACAGTCGCCATCTGTCAGGTCAGGTGTCTGAACATATTTTAGAGCAGAGATGATTTTAACTTTGGTTTTGAAGGATGAACAGAAGTTACATTTAATACAGAAAACCCATCCTGGACACAGTGAGGAATAGGAAATAATTTAGGTTTAATAGTCCTAACTCCTGCTGTTCTATTATTGGATTCATTTTTTCTGCTGTGGACACATAAAGTGATTATGAGGTTCTTTACTTTTTCATATTCATGTATATGGGGCTAATTGCTCTAAAATACCTGAATTTTACAATGTAGATAGGAAGAGTTAATTGAAAGAAAAAGTAAGTCACCTTCTTCCACTACTCTGACACAATAAGAATAAACACATATTTAGAGCTGCATTTCCTGTGCATTAATGTATATGAAAATTACCTAATATTATTGGAAAAGAAAAGAGGATTCCTGTGTCCTATCTCCAGAAATTCTCATTTAGTGGAACAGATGTGATGTCCAGGAATCTGAATTTTAACAAGCTTCAGGGATGTTTCCAAAGCAGGTGGTCGAAGGGCAATGCTTTGAGCAACATTTGTTTAGTGCTTTACCAAGACCTTTCACAGACAGTTTCACTTTCCCCCCTCAATGGTATACTCAGTGCAACATGATGTTCATTTTATAGATGAGTCAACCTAAGCTTAGAAAGTCATTTGCCAAAATCACTACACCAATATATGAGAAGAACTGGGGACAAATTCAGATGTTCCTTTTCAAAGCTCCAGATCATTTTTGCCTCATAGTCTCTTAAGACATAATTTATAGATGAGGGTGTTAATTGGATCTATGTCCAACTGGTGTTTGGCATTTTTCTTTTTTGTTACTCCATCTCCATAATATCTATGCATCCTGGACCAAAAGGTCTGCCTTTGCTTCAACTCCTATAAAAAGCCCTGTGGAATTCACATTAGCACTTCCATAAAAGTCATCAATGCTCGGCAAACTACTCAGAGTTTAAATATGGAAGTTGAAACCCTAATCACAATTTAATATAACTAAATATGTACATACTTTATGGTCAATCATCCAGACCATTTACAGGGTCTCTTGGCTTTGAAATTACTAAAACTCAATTGGTACCGTAGATGAGCCTTTCTTGACACGACATATATTGAAACAGACTGTGGAGCAATCACGTTGGGATGAAAACCTCGCTTCAGTCTTACTGAACCAAAGCTAAGAGGCAAATTATTCAATTACAGTAAATTTACAGTAGCTTAATATTTGATAAAAGTGGTTCTTCCATCATCAGAGCATCTTACTGAAAACACTTGAGTGGCAAAATAGCGCTGGAAACTTAAGATGTTTTAACCACTTATTAAGAATATTCATCTAGCTTGATCTTCTATGAGCAGTCGTTTGAATATCTGTTTTTTTTTTTTTTTTTTTGTAATTGCCAGGTACTTTGTGCATGCACCAGTGACCTCAAAATTAACCTGCTAATTGTCCTACTGCAAGCAGTAGTAGGGCTGTTAGGGGCACACAGCGACATCCACTGGAGAAAAGCTACTTGGGGTTGAGAGCCTGGCCTTGGGAGAGGGATATTGTGTCTGTCCTTGGGATTTTGAGGTGCAGATCGATTCCCAAGTGCTAACCCTACAGAGGTGTGAGATGTGCCTGGCAAGGGGTCAGACTGCTCTCTGAGAAGATGAGTTGTGAGTCATATGACAAGTTCAAGGAGGAGCCTGTTGTCTGCCCAAGAAAGTTCTAAAGCAGGGCTTCTCAAATGTTAATAGAGATGAATCATGAAGGATCAGGTTAAAATGCAGCTTCTAATTCAGCCTGAGATTCTGCATTTTTAACAAGCTCCGGAGTGATGGCTGCCCCTGGCCCTGGCCTATGGACCACTCTGTGAGTCACCAGGAGATGGAGGATGCTCCTGGCCCCGCCTGGATCAGGCATATTTTTAACACCGCAGTCTCTGGTGTGACATCTGAGTTGCAAGACCACAGATGATAGTGGACACAGCCCTGGTGGGGTTTGAATCTAGACTCTAACAATTTCTAGCTGTGGGGTTTGGGATAAGCTGTTTACCCCATTTGAGAAAATTCCATGTCATTGGATTTGAGGCAGGATAAGGAGGGGTTCTAGCTCTGACATGCTAGACTGAGGGACTCTTGGGGAAATTCAAATTGGCTTTTAGCTTCCTCCAGTGGGTGCCCTTACATGCAATGGTCTGTGCTGTAGCTAGCTTTGGAGTTACCGCCATAGAAGTAAATATTCACCCTGCCCAAACCCCTTCCTTGTCAAGTAGCACCCGCTGGGAATGTTGATTTTTCTAACTTCCAGAACCAGAGCACGACTTCTTAATCTGGGTTTAGTTAAACTTCCCCTACTGCTCAGGCACTGTCGTCAAATATAAAAGAGGCAAAGAGAGGGGGTGGAAATGCTAATTAGACCCTGTCACAATTCCAGCTACTGTTGTGAGAATTCACAGTATGCAAATCAGATTAAACCTACCCTCAGCTTCTCAGGGATGTGAGGGCATGGGTGGGGGATTGGATTGACAATTCCAGGGTGAAAAGGTAAGAACTGATTCCCATTTGTTCACCTCTCTGTGGTGTCTCCAAAGCACCCAAGCTGAGAGACACCCATGGGGAGAAGTAGAGTCATATGACTCTACTTCTGTGTGTGTGTGTGTTTAAATAAAACATTTTCTGCGCCCCAATATTGCAGCTGTATTCAGAGTAAAAGTGAGCTAAATGGCTTTAAACACACACACACACACACACACACGCACAGTCACCATTCAGCTCAGTATAAATGTCACAGCGTCAAATACTAAATACAGAGAATTATTAACGTAAGTGGCCTCCTATAATAAAGCTCATTATTAATAGGCCTATTAGCTCAGCATTCATTTGAACCGACAGCAACTTCTTTCTATGGCAGCTGTTTGCTCCCTTTTTACTTCCAAGACCCCTTCTGACATCTCAATGTATATTAAGAGGCAGAGAATGGGGTGGAGGGTGGCAGGGAGGCTGTGATGGAAGTAATGCAGATTCTCTTAAAATGGGGAAGAGAGACTGGGAGTTACTATTTATTGAGCACATGGTGTAAAACAACAGTGAACATTATTGAGCATATATCACATGCAAGCATATTACACATATTATTTTATCTCCTTGGCAGAAAACTTAGGACGCCAGTTAAGTATGAATTTCAGATAAATAACACATATTTTTTTAGTGGTCGTATGCTCTGAATATCACATGGGACATAGTCTTATTAAAAATGATTTGTTGTGTATCTCAGATTCAGATTTAACTGGGAGTCCTGTGTCTTTATTGGGTAAATATAGAGCAAGTTCTGCTATTATTCACATTTTACTAGTCAGGGCACTGAAGCTTAAAGGGGTAAAGTCTGAGGTCAGACCCCAAATTGGGTTAGAATCTCTGACTTTGAAATCGATTTATTCTAGAGCTCTTTCTCCTACCACTATTCACAGGAGGCTTTCTACCAGCACGTCATGACACACACAGTCCCACTCACAACTTCTCTTGTTCATTTCCCCAGAGTTTCCTGAAGTTGCTCTTATTGTACCCATTTTGCAGATGAAACTCTGAGCTGTTCAGTTACAGCCAAGAATTATTTTGATAATTTCTTGAGCACTTATTAAGCATCTACTCTCTGTTAGATATTCTGCTGAACACAGGGGATATAAAATTCAGACCTGTGTTCAGTCTCCAAACCCTAAGCATATAGTAAATGGAATAAGGCATGCACACAAATCAACTAAGTGAAATGCACAATGGGACCGGTGTTAAAATTACTCCCCCAAACAGTTAAACCGGCATGTCCGTTTCCCTTTTGAAAAAAGTTTCACCCAGTGAAGACCTTTTAGGGGGCCTATATTGCAGCCTGATTATTAAATACAATCTTAAAGGAAACCCTGGATTGCCATACGAGAAAACAATGTCATATTTTCAGCTTAAAAATATTGTAAAAGTCCTGAGGGAATGAATCATAAGTGAAAAATATGAGAAATTTAATAAATCGGAATTTGCAGAAACCAGTTTAATATCACACAGAAAATGACATGAAAGGATGGTTGCTCCTTCATTCTTCAATTGAAGCTCAGGACCAAATGATGGAGATCAAATTATGTGACATTTTTTAATCAGTATTTATAAACACCTACTATGTGCCAAGCACTATAGAGAAAAATCATATATCTGCTCTCAGGGAGTTCACAGTGGTTACACACTCTCTCTGATTCTCATTTTCCTCACCCGTGAAATGGGAATAATATTTGTATCATAGGCTGTTGTGAATATTAAATAAACTAATAAACCTAAGCTCCTAAACCTGACACATACTAGGTACTCATAAAATATTAGCTCTCACTGTTATTTGCTGAGGACCAAGAAAATTGTAGGGGGCATAATTACATTATAGTGTGATAAGGGAGCATTGGGGAAGAGGCATGGGAATGTGAGGCCACAGAAGTCACCCCCCCACACCAAAAGACCTTAGAGACTTAAAGAAGGCTTCACATTCAGCAGAATGAGCCTTTCCCCAAAAGGCAGGAGGAAAGGGCATTCCACCTTAAAATGAGTTAACATTTATTGAGGTAGGTACTGTTTCCACACACAAAGAAACAGACTGCAGATGGCAGGTCTGGGCCATGGACCAGATAGTGTGGTCTTTACTCCTTATCAGTTTCTCGTGACTAGAATGGCAGGTGGTCTGGGGCAGCTGGTGTCCAGTGAGAGTGGAAGAGAGATGGAGGTTGGGTGGACCGAGGGACCAGGCCAGGAATTGCCTCAAAACTCACGTCAGCTGCTGACTTTGTCCTACAGGGACTGAGGGGCCACTAAAGGGTAGATAAAAGAGAACGAGAATGTTCCGATCAGACTTAAGTTGTAAAAAGGTGACTCTAGTAAAAATGGTTAAAAAAAATGGTGTGGAGAGGGACAGATTGAGATGGAGATTGAGAAAGAGACACAGAGAGAGATGGAGAGAGAGAGAGAGAGAGGTGTATTTTTCAAGTTAAGTCCTTTTGTGCAGCTTTGGTCTCCAATATTTTGCCGAATATCTCTGAATTTTGTTAATAAAATATTTGTGGGCTTATGGTTCAAAGGGAGACAGATTTCCAAACAATATCTCTATCTTCTAAAAGTGGTTGAAGTTCTGTAAGCCCTCTCTTTTTGGTTAATTGCTGAGTTATCTGCTTTCTACCACTAAATTAAATTTGTAGTAGCTTTGCTTTTTCACCAACGAGATACTCTGTGAAGATGAAGAGTCCAGGAGTGATAAGCTGAAAATCCTAAGCTCATTCATTTATTAATAATTTATTTTATTATTTATCCATTAAACCAGCATCTTATCCATTGAACTTTCCATCTTTCTGTCTGTCCAATCATTCAATTTTATGTCTATGCATGTTTCCATTTATCCATCCATCCATCCATCCATCCATCCATCCATCCATCCATTCATTTCCTTTCATTTCATTTACTAAATGCTTACTGAGCATCAGTTATATGCAAGCACATTAATAGGATTAACTAAGCACAGTTCATTTGCTATAGGGATCCCACAGCTCATTAAAGGAAATATGCAAGTAGACAGCCATATTAGAGTATCTTTTTTAAAAAAAAAATTTTATTTTTTAATTTTTATTTATTTATTTTTTTTAATTTTTTTTTTGGCTGTGTCGGGTCTTTGTTGCTGCACATGGGCTTTCCGAGCAGGGGCTACTCTTTGTTGCTGTGTGCAGGCTTCTCACTGTGGTGGCTTCTCTTGTTGAGAAGCAAGGGCTCTAGGCACACGGGCTTTAGTAGTTGTAATATGTGGGCTCAGTAGTTGTGGCTCACGGGATTAGTTGCTCTGTGGCATGTGGGATATTCCCAGACCAGAGATCGAACCCGTGTCCCCTGCATTGACAGGAGGATTCTTAACCACTGCGCCACCAGGGAAGTCCCATGTTACAGTATCTTAAAAGGATTCATCCACAAAGATATTTCCAAAGTCCAGAGGTAGAACAAGGCAAGGGGTGATAAACTAGAAGACTTTAGCCTGCTTTAGGAAGTGACTTGGTTGCCTGACAAGTTCTATAACTATCAGCAAATGAAAAATGGCTGAAGGTATGTTTGTTTTACTTGACATCCATCTCTACTTTTCAGATTTCAGGTGTTTTCAGAGGGCAAATGTCTTTACTCCACAAAACTACTACAAAGAGTTACCAATAACAACATGTTCTTATCAAAAAGAAGTCATTTCCCCCACTCTTCTTGCTTTACCATTTTAGAAAATAATTTATTCCCCCAGGGATCTATTCACTACCACTCTGCCTATTCCAGTGATGTGCTAAAGAAACAGTTGACTTGAGACTTTTCTTTAGACTTGGAGGAGAAGAGGGTTGCAGAAAGGACCTAGGGAACTGGGCTTTTTCTAGCCCAGTTTCTGTGCCTTCATAGATAATTTATTGTTCAGTCAGCACATTCTAACTGGAAGTAAGGGGGCCATTTCATTTAGCTTTTTGGTGAAAAACGCAGCTATGACTGAAAACTTTGAAACATTGAGCTGGAGCCAAAATAACTAGAAATTATTGCTGGTGAGAATTTAAAAAAAATTTTAATTATCAATGATGAAAATTAACCCTATTTGTATCTGGCTATTTTTCTTTTAATAAGTTTAATAAATTAACACTCCAGGCAAATGGCAGAACCCAGGTAGTTTGTCTTTTGGAGACAACAAAAGTCCCAGATCCCTGGATCCTTCACATACTTAAAAAGACAACAAGACTCCATCTCCACTTGTTTGCTCCTGTAGACTTGGAGAACATCTCAGATTTCCTGGGCAGTGAGAGAAACATTCCTGCGACTTGAGGGCATCTCCGTAATATATGTGTACAGTGATTTATTTGTACACTGTATTGGACTCCACTGATTAAAGAGCTAGTTTTTTAAGTGGGAAGTGGGCATGGTGCACTTGCTAATGAATGTGGATGCTTTGGATTTATTTGGGAGCCTGGAGGATATCCACCCCCAGACTCAAGGGTGGATATATGCAGAGCACTTCAAATCAAGTCTGAAGATAAAAGCAGAGGACAAGAGAAGGAGAGGATGAAGAAAGAAGCCAGAAGGGAAACAATAGAAACTTTAGAAACCTTCCTTAAGTGGCCCTCCCTCTGGCATGATACCCAAACTATTGCCAGGCTACACTGCTGCCACTGTGCCCTGATCCATATCCCCCAATCTCCTTCCATCCATTTGACCATGAACTCCTTGAGGATAATGATAGTATTTTAACTGTATTTGAAATCCCAGCACCTAACAGTGCCTGGCACGGAGTAGGCAGTCCATAAATGTTTGTTATGGAAAATAAATGAGAAGATTCTAAGTGACTGATAATCAAAGATTGTCATGAAGATCAAAATTATATAAACAGAAAGGAAAAAAGAAGAGAAGGTGAGAATATGTGATTCAGTAAAGTTTAAGAGTTATCATAAAAGGAATCAGTAAACCCATGTATCACATACTCAAAGTGGACTCGGGTCCAGCAAGAGTAGCATCTGGATACTGAGAACCTGTTGGAACTGTAAATTCTCAATGCCCATCCTAGGTCTACAGAACCAGAATCTGTGGATATGGGGCTCAGAAGTCTTCGTTCTAACAACCTCTCCAGCAGGTTTTTATGGACTCTCAAGTTTGAGAAGCCAGTGAGTAAAATATATTGCCTTTAATCAGTGAATTATTGAGTTAAGTGAAACACATGGAAAATACCTTTCCTTCTCGTCTTCCAGAATTGGCGCTGTCCAGTTTCCCTGATAAACATTTGACAGTTTTCACAAAGAAAAGAAGGAAGGGGAGGAAGGGAAATCCCAGAAGGAGGGATCTTATTATGTGAATCAACTATGCCATTTGCTGTGATGGTCACTTCTCATACGTGAGAGTTGAAATGTCCATGGAAGAGTCTCTGTTCTGGATCCCACAGGCAAGGGCTTCTCTGAACCAGGGGAGCCTGGAGGATTTTGCCTTTGATCACGTAGATGAATGTATTCAAGGTGGGGTTTGCTTTGATGGCCTAGCTGAGGCACAGAATAGATTAAATTGGCCTCTCACGGTGGTCCAATCTGATTACCTTAATGACCTTATATATAGTGTCTGAGCCCTCTGCATACTAGCTATGAGATGTGGGTAACTTAGTATTTCTCAGGCTCAGTCTCCTCACCTTTAAAAATGGAATAAGACTCACTTGATATAGTTGTTGTTAGGATCAAATGAGTCAAGAATTATGAAAGCCCCTAGAATTATGTCCAACATTTAATAGAAACTTAATGATGACTGAATATGAATGAATTGTGGACTGAATCTATAATATCTAGCACATTCACCAGGGTAATTAATGCCAGTTGCCACTACAGACCAGCCCTGAAATCTCAGTGGCTTAACACCAAGGTTTTTATTCCCATTCACACTACAACTTCAACAGCAATTGAGGAAGATTGGGGATGGAGGAGATTGTTGCACAGTCATTCAGTTGTCCAGGCTGGTAAATTAATCATCACACGGTTGATCCATCTGAAACATGTGGCTGGGTGGGCACCATGGTAAAGGGAGAGAAGAGGTGGTGAAAGCAGGCCACGTCACTTCTCTCATGGTCATTTGGGCAGAACGTGGCACATCATTCCCCATATTGGTGTCCTCCCTCTCTTCTCCTTGGCATTCCTCTCTACTCTCTCAGTGCAGCTTGCTGAACCAACCTCTGCTCTGCCATGAAGGCAGAATTTTGAAAACAGCCCCAGCCACTGATAGAAATAGAAGTGGTAGAAAAATACCCCAGCTTCCTCACTCCTCTGTCTGGGTCATTCTGAGCTCCTTCTACACTGATTTCCAGAGTTCTTCAGTAGCATTAAGCTCCAAGTGACCACCATGGAAGCTGGCTAAATACCACACTCTGTGTTGTCTTCACTTCCTTCCACTTATCTGAAGATAATCTATTAATCCTTGTCTTGGTGTCTACTTCTGGGGGAATCCACATCACAAAACCCTCCAACTACAAAGAAGATGGGAAATACAGAGGGAGACGTGGGATATTTGAGATCCACTGTCTCTGTAACAACGTGCCTGTGCAACAAAGTGTTCCTACTTGAAAGAATAGGAAGACTACTCCTTCCTCAGTGATTTTCTGGAATAGTTTCAGAAAGATAGGTGTTAATTCTTCTGTAAATGTTTGATAGAATTCACCTGTGAACATCGCTAATTATTAGAGAAGTGCAAATCAAAACTACAATGAGATATCAGCTCATACAAGTCAGAATGACCATCAACAAAAAATCTACAACAATAAATGATAGAGAGAGTATGGAGAAAAGGGAACCCTCCTACAATGTTAGTGGGAATGTAAATTGGTACAGCTACTACGGAGAACAGTATGGAGGTTCCTTAAAAACTAAAAATAGAGCTACCATATGATCCAACAATGCCACTCCTGGGCATATATCCAGAGACAAACATGGTTCAAATGGATATATGCACTCCAATGTTCATTGCAGCACTATTAACAATAGCCAAGACATGGAAGCAACCTAAATGTCCAATGACAGATGAATGGATAAAGAAGATGTGGTACATTTACACAATGGAATATTACTCAGCCATAAAAAAGAACGAAATAATGCCACTTGCAGCAACATGAATGGACCTAGAGATTATCATACTAAGTGAAGTAAGTCAGACAAAGAAAGACAAATACCATATGATCTTGCTTATATGAGGTATCTAAAAAAATGATACAAATGAACTCTTTGCAAAACAGGAACAGATTCACAGACTTAGAGAGCAAACATGGTTACCAGGGGGGAAGGGAGGGGATAGACTGAGAGTTTGGGATTGACCTGTATACTCTGCTATATTTAAAATAGACAGGGCTTCCCTGGTGGTGCAGTGGTTGAGAGTCTGCCTGCCGATGCAGGGGACGTGGGTTCATGCCCCAGTCTGGGAAGATCCTACATGCCGTGGAGCAGCTAGGCTCGTGAGCCATGGCTGCTGAGCCTGCGCGTCCGGAGCCTGTGCTCCACAACGGGAGAGGCCACAACAGTGAGAGGCCCGCGTACCACAAAATAAATAAATAAATAAATAAATAAAATAGACAACCAACAAGGACCTACTGCATAGCACAGTGAACTCTGCTCAATATTCTGTAATAAGCCGAATGGGAAAATAACTTGAAAAATAATAGATACATGTATGTGTATATATATATATATATATATATATATATATAACTGAATCACTTTGCTGTACACCTCAATCTAACACAACATTGTTAATCAGCTATACTCCAATATAAAATAAAATTTTTTTTAAAGCATAGGAAGAGATGCCTGCCTATTATTTGTAATCTATTTCTAAGTTTCCAGAGTTTAAAAGCCTGTGGTTTTCAATGAATTACTTCTTAGCATTGTGTATCTGAACTGACCACATAATGAGGCTTTGTGATCACACCCATCCTCTTTACACTAATTCTGAGCTTTGATTAATGAAGTGCTACCCATTGTACGGATAGGAAAAATGATTCAGGGCTAGTCACTTCCACTAAATTAAATACAGTTAGTGTGATACTTGATATAACATTCCAACCATTTCCTATTCAGAGTCCAGTCCCCCACTTTTTTTTTTCTTGTCTCTTCATATTACACCTAAGTCCAAAGTTATTCATCCTGGTTTTAAGCTCTTAATTCCTGTGTCCGCATAAAAGAGAAGGAAGAGTTACACTGCTCAAGGATTTAAGCTGTTACTTAACCTTGAATCTTCTTGGCTCTTGATTTAAAGCCTTTGAAACCTTTTTTAAGAGAGAAAGACATTTCTCATTCTAATATTAATATCCTCACATTCCATTCCCACCTGATGGAAGTAACATGAGGCTTAGAGAATGTGTATGGGTCAGAATCTCCAAGAAAGAACTCAGCTCCCTTCATCCATCTATTTGTTTATTTATCTCCCATTCATTGAGCACCTACCATGTGCTAGACACTGATGCTGATGGCGATTCTCTTATCCATGAGAATTGTGCAGCCTAGGAAAGGAGATACCAAATGCATACATGTAGCTCATGAGAAATATGAGTGCTAAGTTACCCCAAGAACGTACACTTATGAGAGCTCAGAGGAAGAAAAGACCCCAGCTCAGTGGTTATGCAAGTGCATACATAATCCACTGGGTATTTATTTATTCATTCATTCATTTAAAACAATGTTGGTCATTTACCATGTGTTAGGAAATGTGCTAGCTCTATGGATAGAATGCATGTATAAAAATGACCCAGCCCCTGCTTCCTGTGGTGTCCAGAGTTTAGTGGGTCAGAAGCATGGGTTATATCTGGATATGATGAAATGGGTCCGATGGTTCGGATTTGGGGAGATGAGTGTTTTCCAGGCAGAGGGAACAATGTGAACCCAAGACACAATGTGGCTACAGGAAGAATCCTGAAAAGAAGGCAGTCCGTTCGGTGGAGAAGAAAGCTCTGGGATCATGCCGGAAAGGATGTCAGACTGAATCAGGGCTTTGGGTCAGGCTTTGGAGGAACTTGACTGCCTCTCCCAAAGTCCTGGCAAATGTGTGATAGACACATAGGAGACTGAAGTTGTTTCAGAAAAAAAGGTATGAGATGACAGACTTGACCTAGCAGGAAAAAGAGAGATGGAGACTGGAGGTGTGAATGCAGAGAGAATGCAGTTCCAAAAACAGAAGTGAAACACACACAGACCTGAACCTGGGTAGTGGCTACGTGGTGAGTCATATGGGAAGGGGCTGGGAGGTACTATGGTGATAGAAACTATGGGAGTCCTGATCCCTAGATATAGATGTTGAAATCAAGAGAGACAAGGGAACAGAAACTGTGGGTGCTCACAGGTAGTGATTATCCTTCTATCTGGACACAAAGATAATACCCTTTTCTAGCATCCCTGAGAGATCAGTGTGGCCATGTGACTGAGTTTTGGCCAATAGAATATGAATGGAAGCCCTGTACAGGACCTCTATGCCTAACCTGTTAAAAAATATCTCCCACAGGTGACCTCCACTCTCTCTTACCACCTGCCTGCAAAATGGAGAGACTTCCAGAACTCAGAGAAGGGAGACACAAGACAGAAGGAGACAGCCTCCCTGAATACCTGCCTAGAACAAGGGTCAGCTGATTTTCAGACACCATACCAATGAATGGGCATGGCTGTGTTCCAATAAAACTTTATTTCTGAAAAGAGATGTCAGGCTGACTGTAGTTTACCAACCTTTGGCCCAGAGCAAAGCACTCCAGCCCACAGATCTCACTGGACAAGAGATGCAGGATGTTGATGTTTACTTGTTAAACTTCTGAGACCTGGGATTTGTTTGTTATGCTAGTTAACTTTGGCATATGGGAGAGAAAGGAAAAAAGGCTGTAAAATCTCCCCATGTTCCTCTGAAAATGTGAGAATCTATGGGATATAAGATGTGAAATCCCACCACAGGCTTTAAACAATTCCTTAAAAATGAGTGTGACTGGGGAAAAAAGCCCCCAAATTGCTAGAAACTTCTGGGGAGATGCAACCTATGAATACCCCAAGGATTCAGTATTTCATTGCTTAGAAATGGAGTGAAATGATGGCTAAGGGCCCCTTCTCCTGACACAGCATGATAATTGGGGTTTAGACACATTCGTTTACTGATGGAAAATTCTGCTGTCTGCATTCCAGAATTCAAAAGAAAGAAGGGAGAAAAGAAGCCTTGGATTTGCGCCAGGTGGAGAAGAAACTGAAGAAGTCTGTCAGCAAGCCCTCAGGTAACAATATCATAATTTAATTTTTTTTCTAACAATGAGGGAGTAATTAACGATACAGTGTTCCCTTTTCCTGTTTCCATTTCAGCCTAGCAGAATTCACAGAGTGTTGGTGTGGTGTGGGGTGTGTGTGGTGAGTACGGTATGTGTGTGTATATGTGTAGTATGTATGTAATGTGGTGTTTGCATATGTGTGGTGTGATGTGTGTGTGTGTGTGTGTGCACTCACTCAGAGCAATCAGAGACAGGAACAGCAGGAGATTGTCTCTGTAGGGTTAACCGTGGATTTATTTACTTGCGAGTCCCATCAAACAGGGGCCACATTTTTGCCTCTGTAGCAACTTGCAGGTTCCTAAGGTGTTTTAATTGGCCTGTTAGCTGTGAGACAAGTTGATAGACCACCCCGAATCATTCAGTGCGGCATTCTTAAAAGGCAGATGTGAAGGCCTTCCTGATTTATTTGCATTTGAAAGGAGAGATGATGAAATATCATTCTGGCTGGCTACCCCATTGCCTTCTCTTAGAGAGACTTCTTGTGCCTAAGTGACAGAGGGATTTCAAGTCACCCCAAATGCCCACTGGTGAACATTCCAGGACAAGGTCACCTGAAATGGCTTACTTTCTCTCCAAGGCACTCTAAGTTTCTCTCCGAGGGACTTGAAGATCTGTAATTTATGCACTGGGTCATTTATGCTGTGGATCTAAAATGATTTCAGAATTGGAAATTATTTTCCAAATTATAGAAAATATGCCTAAGAAATGTGAAAGCAAGGGGTCCATTTTCAGGTTACTTGGACCAAAGTTCAGATCTACAGCCAAATAGCTGTGACCACTGACAAATCACCTCCCTTCCCTGGGCTTTGGTTTTCTTCGGCAGATATAGGTATTGAGGATTGAGTCAAATCCATGCTTTACAAAATGTGTTCTAAAAGATATCAACAGTAAGTTATATGCAAAATTGTTTCAATTATTAATTTAACCAGAAGTTGTGTTCCAGTGCCATTAAAAAAGACATGTAGGGCTTCCCTGGTGGCGCAGTGGTTGAGAGTCCGCCTGCTGATTCAGGGGACACGGGTTCGTGCCCCGGTCCGGGAAGATCCCACATGCCGCAGAACGGCTGGACCAGTGAGCCATGGCCACTGAGCCTGTGCATCCGGAGACTGTGCTCCACAACGGGAAAGGCCACAACAGTGAGAGGCCCACATATCGCAAAAAAAAAAAAAAGAAAAAAAAAAGACATGTACATGCTGCTATATTTAAAATGGATAACCAACAAGGACCTATGTATAGCACAGGGAAACTGCTTGATGTTATGTAAAAACATAAATGGGAAAATAATTTATAAAGAATAGATACATGTATATGTATAACTGAATCACTTTGTTGTATACCTGAAACTAACACAACATTGTTAATCAACTCTACTCCAATATAAAATAAAAAGTTACAATGAAAACAAGATGGACATTTATTTTTCTTTCAAGTGAAATAAGTCCAGAGGTAAGCAGTCCTGGCAGATCCTTCTATCTTCCTTCTCCACAGTCCTCAGCAATGACTTCCATCTTCAGTCACCATGCAGTTCAAGATGGTTGCCAGAGCTCACCATTACACCTGCATTCGAAGTAACAGAAATGAAGAAGTATAAAGCATGGAAGACAGACTTGTTTTCTCTTAGCTAAATCAATTTCCTCTAAATAGATTTTCCTGAAGTCCCTTGTGACATTCTGTTCTTACCTCATGGGCCAGAATATGTAGTCACCTGACCATACCCAGTTGCAAGAGATACTGTGAAATGTAGTATTTTAAGTCAAGGGTATTGCCAATGTGAATAAAATCAGAGTTCCATTACCAAGGAAATTGAAGAGAGTGGACATTCAATAGAAACAAACTGTCTCTGCCATAATGGCTAAGGAAGTATGCAATATACTGGATTACAGCTGAGTAGATTTCTTTTCTGTACATTTCAGAGATTTTTGTATGCAAATGTACATTGTGACACTTCCTGTATGAGATGTGTCCCATAACTATTTGATTATAGATTCCTTTCATTTCAGAACATCACATGCAAATTCGTTTTTAAGAAATAACTTTGAGGAAAACTGTATGTTATGATCTCAAGTGTCCTTGGTTATTGATGAGGTGTCAGATGATCTAGATCACGGGTTCCCCTCTCTCTCACCAGATCTCTGGCAGTCAACCCTGATTCTCATTAACTTTTTCCTCCTGTCGACCTTCTGGGCTCTCCTGACAAGCTTGGGGTGACTCTGGAGCCCTCTGTGGGCACTGAAGGGGACACCTGACAATCTCGTTTCCTTCTTGGTCATATTTAGTCACCCACTGATGGGTTTTTACTGAAGTAGGATCATGGGGGTGTTGGGCACCAAAGTCAAGTGAGGATGTAATTGGAACCAATCAGAATGAAGTGTCCCATTTTAGGAAACCCTTTTTACACAGCAAAACTTAGTAACAGCACAGTTATAATTTAAAGGGCCAGGTGTGAATTTAAAAAACAGGCAAAAGTAAAGAAAATAAGAAAATGGCTCTGCCATGTGTGCCCTTCCTGCAAGGCTCTGTATTTGTTCCATGATACACGATGATGCCAACATACAATTCTAAGTCAAAGTTTTCAAGGGCATCATTGTCCCTTTAATAGAGAAAAAATGATTTCCTACTATGTGTGAAGCCCTCTGCCTTTGTCCTTCAGAAGATCATAGTCAAGCAGAGAGAAAAATGTTAAACAAAAGTCAGAGGAGTTCCGGAGGTCTTCATAGAGTAGCGGATGGCTGATAGAGAAAAATATCTGCTGGAAGAAAAGCTGAGCTCTAGAATAAGAAGTGCATGTAACTGAGCCTTGGCTACCTCACTTTTTAGACTTTGGGAAAGTTATTTAACTCCTCTGTGCCTCAATTTCCTAATCTGTAAGATAGAATAGAGAAGATTTCCATTCCTGAAAGTAATTTTGGCTTTTAAATGAAATAGCACACTTAGTACTTTACCTGTCATGTATGCATTCAACAATGGCTTTACTGCTGTTATTGCTATTATTATGAATATTAATATATTTACTCTTCTTAATGTTTTCATGGCAATATACCAATGGGGATACACAAAGGATAAAAAGATAGTTCTATCTTGGGGAAAGGGGTAGGGTGAAGGATAATTTTATATGATAGCAACTTTGGACTGAGTTACAAAAGAAAGAATGTTCTAGGAGATGAAGGTATCTCAATGGTCATCTAGACCAGCCTGACAATCAAGACATCTGACCTCATTTGAGGTCCACGTTGATTTTCAAATGAGCTTCATGCAGCCAGTTCCAACCAGCAGACTTGTTGTTTTAGCCAGACTGGTCTATATGTTTGAATTTGAATGATTCTCTCCTATTTTATGATTGTCCAGTCCTTATAGGATTTTTACCTGGCATATTAATGTGTTTATGTATGGGTCCTCTTCTAGGGGAAGATGTTGCTAAAAAGAGGGACAGTGGCCAAACCCTATAGAAGGATTAAGGTCTGGGCTGTAATAAGACTCACAGTGAGGTCAGAAGTCAGGAAAGTAGAGAACAGAATAAAATGTGGATACGGTGGTCGGACCAGGCAAGATGTGTGGAGCGGGGGTGTGCTAGCTCACAGGACCATTCAGAGCTGATCACAACTGTTCTTAACCATGGGATGACCTGGGAAAAGTGACCCCCCAGCTCCAGCAGCCTCCATTTTCCTCATTTTTAAAACAGTATGGGTTAATGGAGTCAAGATGATCACATCCAGATTTCTGATTCCAATTACACAGTTCTCTAGAGGCAGAGTAGAAGGACTTCATCGGAAGGGTATTTCCTCATCCATATGCTATCCAGAAGTTTCTGGGTTTTTTTGAAATTTCTTGTAAGAAGTCCCACTATCTAAAGAATAGTTCCCAACACCACAGTTTCTTTTAATAAGCAGTTACATCATCCTTCTAGACACTACCAACTACAGCCTCGAAACAAATGGGTTGTTGGTTAAAATGGAGTCGTTGGTTGTCAAGGTCACCCAGAGTAATAAGGTCTAGTTACATTGGGTTGGAGCCTTCTGTCTCTCAGTCCCCTTCCTTCTGCTCATGGGGCAGAGCAGCAGGGCAAGATGTGCTTTCAGTTTCTACAGGAGATGCTCCATACCTCTCAGCTTCAGCCCTGTGTTCACTGAAGTGTATTTACCGATGTTTCACAACATTCCTGTTCCTACAACATATAAAAGCAAAGCTAACATATAACTTTTGTGATGAACATATTTTGTTTTTAAATTTTAAGGCTTCTTGAGGATATGAAACTTTTTTTTTTTTTTTTTTTTTTTTGGTGGTACGCGGACCTCTCACTGTTGTGGCCTCTCCCGTTGCGGAGCACAGGCTCCAGACACGCAGGCTCAGCAGTCATGGCTCACAGGCCCAGCCACTCCAAGGCATGTGGGATCTTCCCGGACCGGGACACGAACCCGTGTCCCCTGCATCGGCAGGTGGACTCTCAACTATTGCACCACCAGGGAAGCCCGAGGATATGAAACATTTTTCTTTACGTCTTGTGCCTTCTTTCTTCCCACTTATACAATAGGAGTATTAGTTGGTAACATTTTTCCGTGAGGCTTGGAAACCATTGAAGAGGAGGCATCCAGAATGTACATAAGCTATCAAGTCCCCACTTACCAGTGGCACACAAGACGTAAAGTTACACATTGAAGAGCATCCTTCTCAAAGCAGCCTATTCAAAGGTCTTGAAAGCAAATGTCATCTGTGTTTTGTCTTCATGTGTGGAAGCCACCACTGTGGCTGGGAAGGGTTTCTCTGCATTGGCTAGACTCCTAGCACCACCCTCAGTAGCCATACAACTTTGCCAGCCTGGACTGAAGTCTCAAATCTGTAATTTGAGTATTATCATGTTTTTTATAGGATTGCTGTGTGGATTAAATTAAACTGCAGTTGCCTGTCATAGAGTAAAGATCAAAAAAACTGTTGATGTCTTCCTTCTCTCCTGTTTGCAGAATGGTTTCATTATTCAAGTCTTTTTCCAAAATGTACTTAGTTTATTTTGGGGGGGCCTGAAACACCTAATACCAGTGATAAACTGAATTTTTAATTAACAAATCATTATCGAACATCTATTAAGTTCATAAAACTCTGCTATGTACCATGGGAAATATAGAGTCAGTCCCTTATTGTAAAGGAGCTGAGGTGGAATGAAATTGCAGAAACGCTTTCATAATTGAATGGCTGTGAACGTCTGAAATGCACTATTAGGAGGGTTGCTCTATGGTTGTTTGGGATTCATGGGTCACTAGGAGAATCACTGGCATGTCTGTGAGCTCCTCAAGGTAGGCACCCTGCACATGCCTGTAGTCTATGGCACACAGCGGATATCAGTGAACGTGACTTAGGTGATGGATGAAGAGGTGGATGAATGAATGAATGGTGCTCTATTTTTATTGCTATGACCAGCATTAGGCTCACAGATTTTGGAGATCAGCTGTATGAGCTAAGCAAAGTGAGTACAGTAAGTCCCCTACATACGAATGAGTTCCGATCTGAGAGCGTGTTCCTAGGTCCAATTTGTTCATAAGTCCAACAAAGTTAGCCTAGGTACCCAACTAACACAACTGGCTATATAGTACTGTATTATAATAGTTTTATAATACTTTTCACACAAATAATACATAAAAAACAAACACAAAAAATAAAGAAAACATTTTTAATCTTACAGTACAGTACAGTAGTCCAGTACAACAGCTGGCACACAGGGGCTGGCATCGAGTGAACAGGCAAGAAGAGTTACTGACTGGAGGAGGGAGAGGAGGTGGGAGGTGGTAGAGCTGAAGGGTCGTCAGCAATAGGAGACGGAGGGCAAGCTGCAATTTCACTCACACCCGACGGTGATGGAATACACGTTCGCATCTTTGAAAGTTCGCAGCTTGAGGGTTCGTATGTAGGAGACTTACTGTAGTTGTCTCTGCTCCAGCATGTCTGCGACCTCAGCTGGAATACTTGAGTGAGAGTGACTCAGTGGCTAGAAGCTACTGAAGGTTCATTCATTCATGTGCCTTGCACTTGGTATTGACTATAGGCTGTCAGTGATGGGAACACCTACATGCTGCCTCTTCATGTGGCCTGGGCTTCCTAACAACATGGAGGTTTTAAGGGTGACATCTCAAGAAAGAGATCCAGGCGAGGGCAGTACCCCATTTACTCACCATCATCAGACGTCATTCACTGTCACCTCCACTCTTCATTACTCAAGGCAGCAGTTGCAGATGCCACCCAGGTTCAAGAAGAGGGGACAAAGACTCTACCTCTTGTTGAGGAGGGACAAGGTTTTGGAAGAGCAATCAGAGCTAGAAATACTGTAGCCATTTTTAGAAAATCCTCCACAAAGATAACAAATATGAATAAATGAATGAATGAATGTTCCTGAGATCAGACTCACTCAAGTTTGTGCAGAGGTGGGGAGATTGAAACAGTTTTTTTTGGAGAGTTGGGGCAGGGAGACCTAGGGAATAGAATTTGATTGGTATGTTGAAGACTTAGTAGAATTTTATAAGTCAGGAGTGAAGGGTCTCTTGGAAACTTATGGTCTAAAGGAATGATTCAGGGCAGCACAAGTCCAAACAAGTTAAGCTGATTTGACAGGAGAGCTGGAAGCATGTGTAAATAACTATGGGAGGGAGAAAATCCTGAAAAACTCTCACTGCTGATGATTGTGGTCTTGGAAGCTCCATGCAAAGCTCACCTTGCCATCAACATGCCTTGGAGATGGTGGAGGGACACATGGGCCATATTTCAGGTCAACCATCAGTGAATCAGAAAAATGCACTTGAGAGAAGACAGGAGAAAAGGAACAGGCATAGAGAGTTGGTTCTTATAACGCTGGGGGATGTAAGAGAATCTACAAAACAGACAATTACTCAACTGCTTTCATTTAAAATAACACTTAAACCTTTTCTTTCCTGAAGGAAACTGAAAAGAATGAACTATCCATTTTCTTTAACATCGGAGACCAACACAGAGATGGAGAGTGCTCTCTGAGGAGAGCAATGTAAGGTCACTGCATTTACACAACTTTGTCCCCTGAGCTTGGAAAGCAGGCTGACATGCGAGGAACTTTTATTTTTCCCTCCAATGCTAATTGAATGTGCAGATAGAGGGGTACCAAAGTGACTATATTAAAATGAAATATGTCCCCCGAGTACCTGTTTCCATCCATCCTCTTGCCAACTGACCTCCACCCCAGCAGGATGATAACTTTTTCCGGCCAATAAAGCCCATTTTCAGTTATTATTTCTTTTTGTCTCTTTTCATATCTCCATGGAAACATTCCAGTAGCTGCTGGCTAGAAAATTAGCCATCTGAACTCTGTTTCTCCCTCTCTCTCGTTTTCTTTCTTTCCATGCCTCTCTCTTCTCATCAGATTAGTGAGAAAATTCAGCATTGAATCTCTTTCAAGCTCTTGGCTCTGCACAGCCTGGTTAACACATGGAAGGGGCTAAGATTAAACCTTAATTTAACTCTGTCTCTCACCCAAACGTCACCAGACTCCTGGCCCAGTTTAACTTTCAATCATTTTCTAAAAAGTCTGGAGGAGTGCGGTTCCTCACTGCCCGTGTCTCCAATGTGACCATCTTCGCCTGGTCAAATGCCTCGTGGTGAAATCCAAGATGGCATTAGGGAGGAGAAGGAGAGTGAGAAGAAATGAATATTTATTGAGTTCCTGGCATATGTCAGGCACTTTAAATGCATTATATCTTTCAATAGAACAGCCCTAAAGAATAAGTATGTGTTTCTCTAATTCTTTTCAGAGAGAGAAACTGAGGCTTATGGGGGGTGGGTAATTTTCATGTCTCAGTTCACACTGATTTTAATGGTTTCCTTTCACTGATTGTTGACATATCAATTGTCCCTGAGGCTGGATTAGCCACCAGATTGCCTAGTGACCAGCACAAACCCAGTGATCAGAAGTGCTCATGGCAACTCGTTCAATAGCTGTTGTCATCCTTCATTTTCAGACAGGGAATTAAAGCTCAAACGGGTTCAATAACTTTATTAGAATTGTTGAGACTGGAACTCATTTCTACTGTAGGTCAAAGCTCATGCTTGTGTGAACTAGATTTGTAATTTTGAATGTCTGCTCCATGGTCAATCCACCTACAAATCATACTTTCTCCATTTCATTCTACACCTCTTGGAGTACTTGATATTGCCCATTCAAAATCAAAACAAAGAAAACATGAGGAGTACGTGTCTTCAAAACGCATCCTGATAGAATGGAAAGAGTTAGTTGTGGGGTTTTATTTGTTTCTGTTTTTGACAAATTGAGACTAGTAATATTAACTCTAATAAGTCAGGCAGGCAGAGATGGGACAGGAGGCCAGACCAGGCCTACCTCTAGAGTGAGAGACCCAATCTTTGGGAAGAAGAACATGGTACCCAAAGAGGTAAAGAAATAAGTAGTAGGCCAAACAGGAAGCTGCTATTCAGAAATGATGAACTTCAGAAAAACCAAAGGAGTGAAACACAGGGATGGAGCAAATGAGATTCAGAAACCCAGAAGAGATAAAAATTCAACATTAGACAAGTCCATCAGCAAATCCAGGTTATATGCATGAAGATCTGTTTATCACATTGCTGTTCATTCATATTGGAAAAATTTATATAAATACATTTTCATATAAGAATCACTGAATACATACATATACCCCTCCCACAAAGGACTATTATTCAGCCATTATAAATTGTTAAAAATATTCATGACAAAGAAAAATACTTTTAAGCCCCATTACCCTCCTCCCCAACAAATGATAAGATACAAAGCTGTTCTCTCTCTGAATAAACTCACTTGTGTAAAAATATGTAAAGTGAACCTAGAAGAAATCATGCCAAAATATGCATGATGTATGACCCCAGACATAAAATTTGAGGGCAAATCTTTTCTGTTTTTTACTTTTTCTGTAATAAATATCTATTTTTAAAAATTAGAATATATTACAAGAGGAGAGATGTGGGCCAGGACCCTAGGACAGGGCAGGCTATCTGTTGGGGTCAGCCATGTACTGTTGGTGGATGGGGAACAGTGGAGCTGGCCAGCATGGAAGAGAGTCAAGAGGCAGGAAGAAGAGACACTAGTAGGTATCAATGTCTACTCTGTCCCAGACCTCTGACATACGTTATCTCACCCAGTCTTCTCATGGCCTTGCTAAATACCTATGATTATCCCCATTTTATAGATGTGAATTTGGAAGTTATCAACATTAAATAATGTGTCCAGAGTCAGTCAGCTCAAATAGTAACAATAGGTAAAATACTACTGAACACTCATGTGCCACAACACACGCTGAGAACCATCCACACATGGGTCAGGTTAGTCCTTGCTACAGACCTACGCAGTAGGTACCATAAATTCCTGGATCCTACAGATGGGGAACATGAAATACACTTGACCCCCAGTCCCATTCCAACGCAGGCTGAGACAGAGTTGGGCAGTTGACTCCAGGGTGTGCCTTAAACTACGTCAGGTCACAACCAGAAAGGTCTGCCGTGGTCAAGATAAGGATAAGACACAGAGTTGTCTGTCTTAAGAGAGTACAGTCTTTCAAATACATTTCAGCATCTATGACTAAATAAATGCTAAAAATGAAACTGCCAGGCCATCATTGAACAAGACTCTCAGGTCATTCCAGCTCCATCACTAATGTATTGTGTGATCCTGTTAGTTCTGTCTGGAATTCTATTTCATTTCCTGCATAAAGAAGGGGTGTGTTTTGAAAATCTTTGAAGTTCCTTCCAAGTCTAACCTCGTTAGGAAACACATCTCTGCTCTGAAGTCTGTGCTGGCCCCCCCTTACCTTCATGGCTTAGTATCCTTTTTACAATGCATGTACTTTACAAAATATTTTAGAGCCTTTTGTTTTGAAATAATATTAAAATCACAAGAAAGTGCAAAACTAGCACAGAGAGTTCCTGTGGACCTGCCACTGAGCTTCCCCCATCGATTACCAGGAAATTGGCATTGGTACTATTAACTAAACTACAGAGATTTTTCAGATTTTACCCATTTACATGCATTTATCTGCTTAGCGTCCTTTGGACATCAGGATGTGGAGACCAACAGCCATTCGTCCTTTTTCACATCAACGACTTCTTCCTCGCATTTTACCCTCCAGCAACCTTGATCTTCTTATGGGTCCTAAGTATAGCATATTATTTGTGTGGATGGGCCCTGGATCCCAAAGTGTCTTTCTTACATCATTAGGACCCACCAGTGTCTCAGATTAAGACATGCCTGCTCTGCCGTTTCTCATAACCTCTTTGTGATTGCATGCTCCAAGACCAGCTCCCTTTGGGAATCTGTCCTCCTTGGTCAGGGGTCCATCCTTACTTCCTGGTGAATTCTGTGTCTAACACCATACCTGAGGCTGATTGGACTCATAACACATACTTGTGGGAGGAATGAACCAATGCAACCTGAGATCTTAACATCTATGCTCTTTGTATCTTGAAATGTGTCTTTAAAGAGCATCTCTTTCACCTTACAAAGATTTTCACAGAAGGATCATTAATTTGGAAATGAAAAGTACAATATATATAGGATGCAGTGCAAAAAAACTAAGGAAGGAAATGCATACACCAACTATCACCACACTGAAGGCTCTACAGTACCATTTTACCATTTAAGAGAGAGGCAAAACTGCTGTGCATATAATTGAATTTTAATGGTGAAAATAATATTCATTCTCACTATGCATTAGAGATACTATTTTAAAATTATTTCTAATATAAACACTTTGTCTTCAGCCCTCATTTTCCCCCTTTCTCTCTTGCTCTCAGGCACAGATTACTGTTAAGTTGGGCTAAATAATGAATGAAACAGTCAGTGTCATTAATGACAAAGTGTAATATTGAGTTGATGAGACTTCTTGTTTGCAAAGCTTTTCTCTCTCTCTCTCTCTCTTTTTTTTTTTTTTTTTGTGGTATGCAGGCCTCTCCCTGTTGTGGCCTCTCCTGTTGCGGAGCACAGGCTCCGGACGTGCAGGTTCAGCAGCCATGGCTCATGGGCCCAGCTGCTCCGCAGCATGAGGGATCTTCCCAGACTGGGGCACAAACCCGTGTCCCTTGCATCGGCAGGGGGACTCTCAACCACTGCACCACCAGGGAAGCCCTCTTTCTCTCTTTTTTTCCCAAACATTCCTCTGCAAGGATCCCTGGCAAAATAATTCATATTCAAGTGAGTATCTAACTGAAAGATTATGGACCCATGGAAATGTAGACCAGCTGGTCTGATATCCGAAGGAAAAATAAATAAACAAAACAACCTTCCCTTGGAATACTCACACTTACTGGTGTATAACAGTCTTGAATTCAGAAGAAGAGCTCCCATTTTAGAGCTTATGCAAGTCTCACAAAAATAAGCTCTCAACTTATGAGTGTCCATCACTGCCTTGGGGAAGGGTTTACTTGGGCAGAAGTTAATTTTGTGCTATTACAGTCCTGACATCAATTTCCAGTCAGACACGTTTTTTGAGATGTGAAGTTCATATATATGAACATCGCCTTAGAGAGGACCATCCTTTTCCCCAGATCAAGATGATCTTGAATCAGTAGGTAGGGTGGGATGGGGCCAGAGTCTGAAAAACTAAATGAGGGCTGGAATGCTCCAGAAGCTCTAGGCTTGATTCTCATCTGTAATGTTTTTTAGCTTTATTTCACTACCTGGCAAGAGAGGTATCCTTACTTCCCCCAATCTTGGACTTTTATAGATAATAAAATTAAGACTCATAATGGTTATACAGTCTCTAAATAACCCCTGGAACAGTGAACTCAGAAGATATATATAGAGGGAATGAATGAATATTCGTTCTGGAGGTGGGATGACTTCTATCATGGGTTTGTAAGACTAAAGACCATGTGAAGAACTTTAATTATCTGTCATAAAAATGACAATCAAAATTCTAATTAACTAGGTAATGTCTATTGAATTTATTCTAAATCATGCACTGAGTTAAGCCCTTTAGATATAACTACTCCATTAAATATATCACAACTATTCAATAAAGAAGATACAATGCATCTTCCCAATTTTGGGATGAGGAAATGGAGGCTCAGAGACATTAAGTATCTCACCCAGGTTCAGAGTGGTATCTAGAAACTGGCAGAGCTGGGACTGGCACTCAGGCCAGTGTGACTCACATCCATTGTTTTGGAGAACACACATCAGTGTCCCTCTTTATGAGTCACGGCAAAATCAAGTATTTCCAAGAAACATTTCTCTGACCTAATAAACGTGTATTTACTCCCATTACATAATAGGGTTTGTGGTCATTGTTGAAATAGTAAATGCATCTCAACATCTTTCTCTTTTTGCCTTTGCTGCTGCAGAGCTGCAGGCTAAATTCATCGCTCAATCACAATAATTTTATTAGCCCTCAAAATAAATGTGTTCTCCTATTCTTCTAAATAGATTTTAAATTTCTGGTTCTGTTTTTACTGCCTTAAAGCACATTTTATTGTAAGCCCTTCTGAATCATTTTTGAGGAGATCTGGAAAATTAGGAAGAACTTTCAAATCAATTAACCTTATCTTGCTGTAAGTTAAGATCACTTTGCAGATCATGAGACAAAGGAAGTTAAGGGACTTGACCAAAATAAATGAGCTGGCAAATTCTGGAACAAAGACACTTTCCAATTTTCCCTATTCTGTGTACAATGATTATTCCATCTTATCATGTCACATTTTGGATATAGGGAATATATATTATTTAAAAAAATTAAATTTTGGGAAAGATGATCTCAATTAAAAGCAGAAACTTACTGAGTATGTTGTGTGCTTTGCCCTTCACTTAAAGTTTTATTTAGACTATTTTAATGTTGTCCCTTCAACATCAATTAATTTGTCCTAGTTTTCTATTTCTGTGTGTGATAGTCTATGTGTCAACTTGACTAAGCTCTAGTACCCAGTTATTTAATCAAACACTCATCTAGGTGTTTCTGTGAAGGTGTTTATAGACTTGGTTAACATCTGGAATCAGTTGACTTGAAGTTAAAGAGATTACTCTCAATAATGTGGGTGGGCCTCATCTAAGCAGTTGAAAGATCTTAAAAGTGAAAACTAAGGTTTCCTGGTGGAGAAGAAATTCAATCTCAAGGCAGCATTAACTCCTGTCTTAGTTTCCATTCTGGCCTGCTCTATGGATTTTGGACTTGCCAGCCCAAAAAAATCACATGAGACAATTCCTTTAAATAAATAAATAGATAGATAGATAGATAGATAGATAGATAGGTATATCAAGATAGCTATAGATATGTATCTATATCTCTATATCTTATTTTAAATAAGTTAATTAATAATTGGATCTGTTTCTGTGGAGAACCCTGATTCATAAACTGTAACAAGTCGTCACACACTAAGGAGCTTAAACAATACACATTTATTACCTTACTGTTTTTGTGGGCCAGGAGTCCAGCACACTTTGGCTATGTCCTCCACTCAGGGTCTCACAGGCTGAAATCAAGGTGTCACCTGGGTACATCCTCCTCTGGAGGTTCAACTAGGGGAGGCATCTGTCCCCAGGTTCCCTCAGGTTGTTGGAAGAATTCAGATCTTTGTGGTTGCAGGACTGAGGTCCCCATTGTCTTGCTATGTGCTGGTCAGCTCTCAGCTCCTAGAGATCACTCCCTGGTCCTCACTACAGGGCCCCCTTCATAGGCCCCTTCCCACTTTGAACCTCTTCCTTCAGGAAGGCTTCAGACTCTTGGAAAGGCTCACCTGATGAGGTCAGGCCCACTCAGAATAATCTCCCATTTGTTTAACTCAAAGTCAAGTGATTAGGGATTTCATTACACTCGCATAATCTCTCCTGTCATATAATCACCATGGAGTGATAGCTCACCATTACAAATCTTGTTGAAACTGAAGTGAAAGGAATTATGCAGGGTGTACACCATCATCAATCTTAAAAAAAGCCCTCAAAATCCATAGCGCTGAACTATCTAACATCAAGGCCTCTTATTCCTTGTATATTCATACCTTCAAGGCGGAGGCCATCAGCATTACCTGGGAACCTGCTGGAAATGCCAGTCTCCAGGCTCTACCTCAGACCTATTGAATCAAAAACTCTTGGGGGTGGGGCCCAACAACCCCACCCCACTGTATTTTAAGAAGCCCTCCTGCACACTAATTGTGAGAATGACACCTGTAAAGAACTTAACTTTCTCCTTATCTCAGGTAGCTCTGCACATGGTCTTGTCTTTAAATTGTCATCTCTGTTAGCTTCACCATTTCTGAAACTTAACTTCAGTCTTTCAACATACTCTGACTATAGCCTCCAAGCTTCCAGATCACTCCAGTCTTCCCAATCCAGAAATTCTGCAGCATCACTGAGACCCCTAGTCCATCGATCCTACGGCTTTTTTTTTATTATCTGGCATCCCTGGTAGTTAATAAAGCTATTTCACAAATTTCTGATTATTCTCCTTTCCAGAACATGGTAGAACTGCTCCTTGACCACCTTTTGAAGTTAGATGAAACTTTGTGATTTGCTTTCACAAATGAAATCTGAGAAGAAGTGACATATGAATTTTAATTGCCAGTGAGATTCCCTGACCCTCTTTTCTTCCCACTGCAACAACTGTGGAAGCCAATGTTGAGATGGAGCCTTCATCAACACAGGTCCCTGAGTGACCACAATGAACAAAGGCTGGATCCATCCTGCTTGAGAAATAAATGTTTGCTGTGATAGGCCATTGAGATTGGGGGCTTGTTTCTTATTCCAGGGTAACCTAGACTTTTCTGATGGGTACAGCCTCCCACCATGTACAATTTTTTTCCCTACTATGACCATAGCCATCCCTTGCAAACATCCTTCATTCCCTTGCCCATTCTCTGCTCATCAGACTACCCTAGTAACCCCACTTCCCCCCTGAAACCTGTTGGATTAGTCAGCATTCTCCAGAGAAACAGACCAGTAGGATGTGTATACAGAGAGAATCATTTTAGGGAATTGACTCATGTGATTTTGGAAACAGTCAAGTTCAAAAATCTTCAGGGTAGACCAGAAGGCTGAAGACCTAGGGAAGAGTGGCATTTAGAGTCCAAAGACAGTCTTCTGGCAAAATTCCATCTTCTTCCATGGAAGTCACTCTTTTTTCTCTAAAGGTCTTCAACTGATTGCATGAGGTCCACCCACATTACGGAGGGAAATCTGCTTTACTCAAAGTCTTCTGATTTAAATGTTAATCTTATCTAAAAATACTTTCACAGAAACATCAAGGATAATGTTTGATCCAATATCTGGGTACTGTGGTATAGCCAAGTTGACACATAAAATTATTCATCACACCTAGCTGTACTGACTGTCTTCTCTCTCTGCATGTGTTGCCAAGGAGCTGATTGTGGCTGAAGAATGTTGCAAAATGGGCTGAATGGATGCATTTCAGTAAGTGACCACACATCTGAAATAGATGTTCAATCCAACTAGACAGTACTATGTTTTCCAGGTAGATCTACCTTTCCAGCTCTGGAGATGCTGGGTTTCACAGCCATCTTTTCTCTACTATCACCCCCACCGCCACCACATTCTACTGGTGACCTCACCTTACATCTCAAAGAAGAAGGATGCAATTAGACATAAATTCTCCATCTTTATTTCTCCAGGGAGACTGGCTGCCTGTGTCTGTATTCACAATCTCTGGCTTCCCCCCATGTGATGGAATGAGCACCCATCTCATCCCTAAGACAACTCCTTTGCTTATGCTCCCTGTCCCATGCCCCTTTGCTTTCTCACGGACTGTGTTACTCCAGGTTTTTTCGTTCTGTTCAGCATCATCAATTTCTCCCTCTCTACTACATCATTCTCATAAGCCTCCAAATCTGCCATCAGATAGCCATCCAAAATAAAATCTCCCATGCCTCCAAATGCCATGGCCTTTTTGTATAAGTGTTCACAGCAACGCCTCCCCCTAAGAGTTTTCTCTTGTGTGACGGCCATTGTCTCCCTCTTCCTTCATTCACTCCTTACCGCCTCATCAGGGCCCTCAGGGACCTTCCCAATACTTTCTATTGTTATAGTAGTTTCCCTACATAGGACTTATTTTTATTACGTCTTCTTGTATCTGTTTACTTACTCATGTGCGTGTTTATTACCTGTCTCAGCCCATTAGAATATAAGCGAATTGAAAGCAGGTCCTCAGGCTATGTATGCGGCTCCTGTCTGCCTACCACCATCTGAATACTGCATGGCTGAATGCCCCCAGCCCCCCTTTCTAGGCAAAATGCAACCAGCTTGAAACCTTATCTAGTAAAGCAACTGGGCTATATAAAAAGGAGCATGCAGGTCTGCAGAAATGCAGTTCTGGGTAAAAACAGAACTTAACACTTTACAGAAAGAGGCAGGGCACTTAACCTTTGAGTCTAACACACCTGCATTCGCAGATTTGCCTGGGGATACTGGGGAGAGTATTTGCGTAATATTCTTCCCCATGTAAGGGGATTGCTTCCAGGCAATAGAGCAGCCTCCACCAAAGGCCAGCCCCAGGCTCCAGGTCTCTGGGAGAGAAAACTGCCTGTGGCTTTGAAAAGAGATAACTGTTTTTTGCTTTGTCTCTGTATTGTTGTTGTGGTTGGTAGGTTTTTTGTTGTTGTTGGTTTTTTTTGTTTGTTTGTTTGTTTTTGTTTTCAGCTTTCCCTACCCATCAAGATTATATAAAAAAAAAAATCCTGCATCCCATTTCCAGGCATGGAACCCTAAAGCTAAAATATTCCACACACTTATGTTGTTTCCTTGGTATAATTTTTCCGACGTAAGTCTGCGGGGTCTAAGGGTATGCACAGTTTTAAAGGTTTTGAAAAGGAAGGCCAAATTGCCCTCCAGAGAAACAGAAACACTTTATCCTCTCGCAAGCCGGGGATGAGAGGGTGAGCCCCCCATGGCCTTGTCTGCACTACACATTATTCTCTCCTGACTTTGCAGTTTGAACACCAGGGTGCTCTTTCCTCTGCAGGGGAGGGGCGGAGTTGCCTGGTGCCGGCTCCCGCATTTCCACAGGTGCTAAAACCCTTCTTAACACCCTGATCACCTCACCCACATGCATTTGGTAGAAGGCAACCCAAATCCCGTCTTACCCTGCCTCACCAGGGCTTTGAGTACTTTGTAAAACCAACTCAGTATCTCCTCGTGCAACAAACAAGGTCAGGAAGCAGGCTTCGCACCCCAGGGTCCGTGATCCACCACCCTCTACGCTTCTAATGCTGTCTCCTCCCAGCAGCCCTCACAATAATGGACACATTTTCAGCTTTCTCGGGTCGGGTAACTTATCAAAGAGAACTCAGGGGTCTCACGCAGAGCTGCAAGTGAATCTTAGCGGCTTACTGCAAAGTACATCATGCAAGGACTTGTGTTCCATTTTCATGGATTATGGCCTCCACCAGACCCTGGGAAATGAAGTTACCATCCAATACGTGCAGGGCTCTGCTGAGCGGCAGAAACTTTCTAAGGTAAACAGATCTTCTCCTTTTATTTCTTTCCCAGTGTCCTTATTGTTTTGAGGAAGATGGCAGAATGCACAATGCATTGCAGTCAGAATTTACAGGGCTAAGTAAATCTGTAACATTGCCATTAGCTGTAGGATGAAGGAGGTGATGGAACCACATGCATCTCGTTGCATCTCATCTCATTGATGTTACCTTGTTCCCTTCAGGTGGTTAATGTCTGCACTGGTTCCTTGAGCACATTATTCATAATAGTTGTAACCATGCCACCGATGGAACACACTGCACACCAGACTCTTGGCTGAGGCTTCTATAAGCATTGCTTGGTATAATCCTCACTGCAGTGTTAAACATGGGCATCTACATTTTGCAGATGAAGAAACTGAGATTCAGAGTCGAGTCCAAGGATCACCATCCTGAGCACAGGTACAAGTTTGTGAGAAATGCAGAGTCTCAGGCACCCTCCCCTCTAGACCTAGAGAAACAGAACCTGGATTTTAACAGGATGCCTGGGTGATTCATGAGCACATCATAGTTTGCAAAACAATGTTCCAGGTCACACAGCTAGTCAGGAGAGCACCTGAGATTTGAACCCTGGTCTCAAGAATTCTTTCTAGTATGCAGAGCTGTTTCTTTTGTATTAGAAAAATGAGAAGGAAATTCTCTAGCTTCTAGCAGGGAGCTATTATTGTATGACTATACCATCATTATCTTGCTGGTCTGTGTGTGTGTGTGTGTGTGTGTGTGTGTGTGTGAATTGTTTATTCTATCCATGTAGGAATATAGCTACCAATGTAGCAATACCTCTGCTGTGATGGGGTACAAATATAAAGGTGTTTTCATAAATAGAGAATGCCTGCTAGTTGCATGTTCATCGGTGACACTGAAGGATTATTTACCTATCATTAAGATATGAATGCTTTATCTGGTACTATTTTGCCTGTAGCAGACATCGTATTAAACATGCAGACTGTTATGCTGTCCATCCATTGAGTTGCATTCCAATCCTATGTAATATAATATAAATGATGAAAAATAAATCCAAGGCAATTTGTCAAGAAAACTCCCCATCCTCACTCCCCTGTCCTAACTCGATTTTGATGGAAGGTACTAAATCCAGGAAGCTGTGTACCACTTTGATCTTCTTCAATGTTTGTGCCCAGCTCGTGTGGATTCTGTAGCACTAAGCCAGAGAGAGTACTTGGAAAGTCTTTATTGTGTATACAACTAGTTTCTCTGTAATGGCACACTTGCACAGATGCCCTGGGAGGTGTCCTGCACACTCTGAGTCATCTTGCATTTCCCAGTGTAATTGATTCCCCAACTCCCAAACAGTTCCCTGTTCCTTACTTCCTTCATGGCCACCCTCCAGTTGTGCAAGGTTTAATAGAGCTATGTACACTATGAATTCTGCCTTGTCTTTTTGTCTGCCTGTGTTATTTATTTTGACATTTAATGCATTAGCCTTCGCTTACAGAAACACCGGAAAACAATCTCTCTTCTTTAATAATGAACGCATTCAACAAGGCAATGTGGGTGCCTTTGTCTCCATAGACTCTAATAACTAAAAAAGAAGGAGGAAATAGATTCACTTTTATCGAACACTTGCTAGGAGCCTTAGTACTATGCACACATCACACACTCAGACACACATATAGACACACATGACACACACACAGAATGCACACACATACCCATATATGCACACATATGCAAACACACATAGGAAACACATCACACACACAAACACACACACATAATGTTACTGAGCCCACAAACAGGACTCTGATAATGATATAAAACTTAGTCTGGGGCTTCCCTGGTGGTGCAGCGGTTGAGAGTCTGCCTGCCGATGCAGGGGACACGGGTTTGTGCCCCAGTCCGGGAAGATCCCACATGCCGCGCAGCGGCTGGACCCGTGAGCCATGGCCGCTGAGCCTGCGCGTCTGGAGCCTGTGCTCCGCAACGGGAGAGGCCACAACAGTGAGAGGCCCGCGCACCAAAAAAAAAAAAACAAAAAAAACTTAGTCTGCAGTTAAGAAAACTGATGCCTATATTTCACAAATAAAACACAAGTTAAAATCCTCTGGTATAATGTTTTGTTTGCATTTATATCAGCAGCTCTGAGGACACTTTTCTTCCTTTCCCCGTGTCTAGAGGGAATGTTCTTTATTGAAAGCAATCCATGTGTGCATTTATTTATTTAGGCCAATCTCACTCCTTTGGCTGTTGATTCTTTTCATCTCACACCAAGATGTAACTAAAGCATGGATTTCTGAGCATTTTTGTTCATTATGAATACAAATGGTCTCTTCCAATCTTTTGAGATGTGCTTGCCCGAACGGAAAAAAAACAGGGTGGGGGGATTACATCCAGAGCATATAATTTTGAGTTTGACTTATTGTTATTGTCTTCTTGTCAGTACAATTTCTTATTGATTACAAAATTATCAAGTGTTGTTGGGCTACTAGAGAATTTTGAGCTTGTAGTGACGACAAGAAGCACTTGAACAGAGAAACTCTACCAGCAAGCAGGTGGAGACACGTGTTTACATGATGAACTCTTGGGATGTGAAGCCACAGGGGTTTTATCAGGAGAAAAGTCAATGGGAGACTAGTAACAGGAGGACAGGCTGCGGCTGTATGCATGGCGACCCCCTGGAAGCAGGGAAATATCGTATATGGACCAGAATGTCTAAGAATCGTAGCTGCTGTGACATTGGGGACAGTCATGTGCTAGGAAACCTTGAACAACAGGGGCTCCTGGAGGAAAAAATAAATAGTCTTGATCTGCAGCATTTGCTGATTTCTGTAGTGTAAACATTTCCACCATGGTCAGTTTCGAGCTGTCAGTGGGGTGTCACTGAACACAGATTTGGTAAGAGTTGCACTCAACTGTTGCCATTTGAGGTGTGTGTTGCCTCCAGCCCACCACTGGTTTGGGGCTTCTTTCCTGCACTTTCCTGGGAGCACCGTGTGTTAGTCGGAGAGTCCTCCAGGAAGTGGACAGCAAAATGGAATCTAAACTGTGAGAGATGAATCAGGGGAAATGCCCGTGAATGCTGAAGGTGAGAAGGAGCCAGAGCTGGAGTGGGAGGGGGGAGCTTTCCGGCCGAGATGCGGGTCAGACTTCTGCAAAAGGAGAAAGGGCAGGAAGGAGCGTGGGCTGAGAAAACTCTTCAGAATGCAGTACAGCGCTGAGAAAGTCTTGCCCAGGCTGATGCAGGGCCCCGAGCAAAGATTCCCCATTAGTGGTGATCTGTTAGAAGCTGAATGCCCCAGTTCTAAAGTCCTCAGTGGAACTTCTGGTCTTTGACTGTAAGAGACTGAGAGAGAGAGAGATCGCCTTGGCGTGAGCACCACACAGGATCCTGGACCCAGAAGGTGTGGCAACTGGAGTATGTCAGCTAATTACCACCCTTTCAGAAGGTTCTATCTTGAAAGGAGATTTGAGAAACTCCTTCCATGGCGACCACACATCTGAAAGCAGAGGAACATAAGGAGAGGCAGCCTGGTGAAGGAGGCCCACAGAGCTTCTGTATCAAAATCCCTGGGTTATGTATTTTAAAATACAGATTCCTAGGACTTTGGGGCTGTGGAATCAGAATCGTTGGTGCATTCTACATTTTAAACAATCTTCCCAAGAATTTTTTTTTTTTTTCAGATCAAAGAAGAGTAGAAGAACTCCTGGTTTGGTAGCCAGATCTTGCCATATCAACTTGGGGAAAAAAAGAAGTTACTTTAATTTCTTAACTGCAATTTTTTCATCTATAAACTAGATGTAATAATAAAGTGATGAACTGGATTTTTGTTTTCATTCTTATCTTTTTCTTTCTGATGATAACTAGATTATAGATATAGTTGTCTGTTAGTCAATCACTGTCTGTGATGACAAAACCATGTCATAATCTTCCATATCTCTCTGAATGCATTCAGTCTTACCAGATTATAAAGGTCATTAAGATACAGATCCCTTACCTATGTGTGTTTTCTGGAGGCTACTGGTCTGAGAAGCCCAGAGTTGCATCAGGAATAAAACAGATATAAAATTTTAGAAGGACTGTCTAGTAAGTCAACACAGAGATGGCGGAAAGGGCAGGTTCTTTGGAGCTGGATAGAGCCAATGACTTAAACTTTCTGAAGCTCAGTTTGTCCATTTGTTAAATGGTTATACGCCTACTAATTGTGTGGTTCTTTGTGAGGAAGGAGAAGGAATAGTGATATATGAAGACAAGTGCATCTTTGGGTGCACTAATCCCATTGCTCAGATGCAATGCTGAGGAAATAGTGCAGAATGCCGACACCTTAACACCAAGATGTTCATTACAGGATTATTTATCATTAAAAAAAACAACTTGGGAAAATTCAATTGTCAAGTAAAGAAAAAACAATTTATTCATGGTTTCTTAATACCGGTTGCACATCAGTCTCAAAAGAACTAAAAAATACTGAGAATTGTATTCCATCCAAGAGACTCTGAATAAACTGGTTGGGCTGGGGGTGGGTTGTATCCAGGCACTTGAGTTTTGCCAATGTCCCTCCCCCTCATCTCAATATGCAGCAGCCCAAATATGATAGAATGTTTTAAAACCATAAATATAGTGTTACTGAGCCACTAATATAACACATGCAAGGCTTATACTAAGCCCACATAACAAGAAACACCAACGATGTCCAAATATATGTATAAATAAGAGATCAGAAAGAAATACAAGATGATCTATTGTTTCTGACCGGTAAGGGTGTTTTTGTTTCTCTTCTCACTTTTCTGAACTTTGAAAACTTGCTTTCATAAGCTTGTATGACCTTAATAATAATTATAAGGAGAAAGTGTGCATAGAACTTCCGACAAGCTGATTATCCCACTCCAAACTAAACATATCAAGTCAGGGACCCCTTTTGTCTGTTCTTCTGCCATCCTGGTCACTCCTCGTTCTCCCACATTCTACAGCTCCTCCAGAATGCGGACCATGCCTTTTACGTCATTATATATCCACCCCCTAGTACAAAGCTTGGCATATAAGTGGCACTGAATAATTATTTGTCAAATGAATAAATAAATGTCTACCTGACATTTACATAGTATTTAAATTGACTTGACATACCATGACTCCATAAATGAGAGAGAGAGAGCAAACACTCCAGATCTCATTTTCCAGGGATATGTGTTCATAGCTGCGGGATCGTGATACAGTGAGGCTGCTTATTCATTCTATTGGTTTGAGCCTGATTTTTAATGTGTCTATAAAGAGAGCTTTTCAAGTTTAATTGCAGCATCACCTTCTTCATGCTCACCCTTATCTCTGACCGCACTTTACTCCTGGTTGCTCAGCCTGGATTTTACGACCCTTCCACACATAAAAAACCATCCAAACAACTTTTTCACGTCATCTTCAATGAATTCAGAGAATGCAACAGTTTGCACCCTCCTCTCTGCACAGTTTATGGCTCCTGCTTTCATTCTACAAGGCTGCAGTGTATCAGTTGATAAGTATCTGTCCTACGACGCTGAGTGTGACAAACTGTTTCCTTCCAAGATCCACTCGTCCCTCATAACTTATGAAGCCAAGGAAAAAGCATTCAAAGGTGTCTTGGGTTTTTTTTTTCTCCTTAATTCTACCAAATTTCTCAACATGGAGATTTCTGCCTATCACCCCACCTCAACTCCTATGTGATTAAATTCAAATTAGAGCACACACACACCTCTTACTGTAGAGTGATTGTTGAATACGGCCATATATCCATATATCGTGACTGATATTTGTTTGAAGGAAGGCAAGTGAATTAAAACTGAATATAGAATTAATGCAAAAGGAAAGGCATCCTTAAAGAAGACAGGAGACCTGGTTTCTAAAGCTAACAGTGCCAATTAAAATGGGGCGGGTGGCAGTTAGCAAATGCCAGAGCGTCTCCTAACTTCAGTTTTCTTAACTCCAGAATAAGCATAGAGACACCTACAGATGTTTTCACCTTTAGTTTTTAAGTCATTCTTAAAACCATGAAGACCACCTGGTGAGCCACTTTATCCCTTCATTTATTTAGCCAAAGTTTATTAGGTGCATCTCAGGCAGGGACCATAGTAGACACCAGGATAGGGTCACCCCCAGAAAGTGTCAGGCCTCAGCTTTGGACCCTGTGTTTAGAGGGTCCTCCTGAGCCCTCCTCCAGCCTCAACCATTCCCTCAAGGTGAGGATTTCCTGGGGTCAATGGGATCAGCCCATCCAGAGCCCATCTACTTAATTCCCAGAATTCCTTGCCTAAATCCCCAAGCCTGCTTCTTGTCTGTGCAGGTCTCTTCCATGGCTTCATGTTACTTGGGAGGATGGTGCCTCCAGTGGGCAAGGATCAGCTGTCTCCTATGGGTTGTGTGGTCCACAGACATGCCATCTAGTGATAAATATTAAAGACTTAATTTGGGTAAAATAAAGTAGTTGGAAGGATTGTGCCATCACTAAATTTTCCTTTATACACATATACACATATGTACATACATGCACAGGCACACACACAGAAGGGCATGCACACTTAATGTGCACAGACATGTGTGCACAATGCACACATACATGCATGCATATACACATATTCACACATACACACAGAGAGACACAAAGACATGCACACCTAATACACACACGTACACCTGCACACAAACTTACACACTTCTCGTCTTAAGGCATTTGTTCCCGGGGAGAGAAAAGCATGTTCACTGGGACCAAATGACCTGTAAAGAATAAACTTAAAATGAGACATAATCCCATGACTCAGATACATCCACTGTTGGTATATAATGTTGATTATGCTGCCTGCTCAGTTTTACCATTTACAAAGTCTTTTAACATACATGCTACATTGGATACAACATCCCTGTTAGACAGGATTATTTAGATTCATTCTTCAGATGAGCTGACTGAGGCCAAGGGAGAGTTCCTATGTTGCCTGAGGTCAGTCAGCCAGCCCGTGGCAGAGCTGGCACTCAAACCCACATCTTCTGAATCCAGTTCATGGGGCCCATGATTTTATCCACCAGGCTCATTTTCAGGATTTACCTAATTGTCACATTATATAGATAGACATGGGTAGATGTACAGGTATAGGTAGGAATCTGGTTC
Source organism: Mesoplodon bidens (assembly GCF_964165515.1). Taxonomy (NCBI): domain Eukaryota; kingdom Metazoa; phylum Chordata; class Mammalia; order Artiodactyla; family Ziphiidae; genus Mesoplodon; species Mesoplodon bidens. The sequence goes on from NC_138178.1 coordinate 172,251,882, forward strand.
GGATATAGATACAAGTGGTTTCTCAAAACACCAAGAAATTAGAGGAAAATATTAAAAAACAGATCATATGATATTTCGTCAAATCCAGATTTATCCAGAACATGTTGTGTTATAGTCGTATCCAGATGGGTGTAAATCCAGGTGAATCCATACATACTGGTATAGACAGGGAAAAACAGCTTCCTATACCCGTCCTTTCCTCCTGGGAGTGGGCTCCCTACAGACAGGGAGGGGTCTTTAATTCACACTCAAGAGCATTAAGACAGCATGGGGTAGGAAAGAACTGTTCAGACAGAGACCTTGTCATCATTATGGCAAGCGGAGCTCTTGAGGCTGGATGGGCCTCCCAGGCCTGCCTCCGCTCTGGACATTTCCTCTGGTGGACTTTACCTCCGGCTTTTGCTGACATTCATAATTTAGAATTCTGTTTCTCACACTTTTCTAAAGGGACTATGATCGAAACTCATAGAAGAATATCTTATTCTTTGTACCGAAAGGACGAAAGAGTTTAATACAACTTGCAAACAAGAAAAATGTAGAGTGTAAAAAGGCAGGACCTGCAAAGCAGGGGAAGGCAAGGTTGTGTGTTGCCGGCTGTGTTGTTATTGGGATGGACAAGAACACAATGCTTCAGTTGTGTTGGGGGAATGAGGAAAGCGTTTCCAAGTATGAACACGAACGGGATCATTTCTACCAGGGCTTTGCCTTCCCAGCTCTGGCAGCCTCCTTACAAGTACCTGGCCTGTTAACCTGCTATGTTATTAACATGCTCCATTAGCCCTCATCCACAATCTAGCATTCATCCCACGGATTACTTCCCCGAGAGAGAATAGCACCTTTCCACGTGCCTTCAGTATTTCAATGGAATAAAATGAAGTCACTAAGTACTAGCTGCATTTACAATTCTGAACACTCAATAGCCACCTGCCTGGAAGGTGGCTCAAAGGGGGAAAGACAATTGAGTAAAATATTGATCAATGTGTATTTATATCTCTACTTATATAACACTTTAGTAGATCAGAAATCAACTGGAGTTTTTCAAAAAGCACTCAAATTAAAGTTTTATTTTGCATATACTGTTAAAGACGGGAGGAAAAAAAACAGCTCTCTGAAACCCTCTTTTCCTCATGGGGGTGGGCTCCCTGTGGATGGGGACGGGTCTTTAATTCACATTCTGGAGTTCAAGAACAAGGCAGGCGCTCCTTTTAAAAATACGTAGCCATATGGAAAAAGGAAACAGTATCCTATTTCAAGAAGCCGAGTTTCTCCTCTGTGCCCTGAGGCTTGATTTTGGAAAACATGTATCCACACACAGGGGGATCAGACCACTGAGGTCTGAAGCTCTCTCTCTTGACCAAATTTACAGTCCACACTAGCATGCTTTTACTCTTCCATGGGCTTGGTTAGCATGATTTTGCTATTCCAGCAGAGTCTTCTCCAGGAAAATGGCTTGATTCTTTGATTGTTCACTGCAGCGGCTTCTTGGAAGAACAACCAACTCTTCTTCAAGGTAAAACAGCAGCAGATAATTTACCCTCTAACATCATTTTAATCTCTTGCTTCAAAAATTCTTACTTTGCTTTCTCCGACTATTCTGGACAGTTGTATCAGATCCTTACCAAATACCATTCAAGCCTCTGCATTGGAAGACCTGCTTAACCAGGATTTATAACCCTAAATCAGTTCCAACCTTGCCTTCCCGCCTTCCCAGCACTGCCTAAGCTCTTTCCAGGTTCTCCATTACTTCAGTAAGCAGTAGACTTAGAATTTTCTTGTAAAGTTTGTGTAACAGGTTGTGGAGCCAACATGCAACAGGATAAAGGTCCCAACTGTATAACTGATGTGAGCATTGCATGTGACAGTGGATACACAGACTTTTCCATCCTTAAGCACAGAAAAATCTTGTCATTCTTCTGGAACATAGTCTACAAAGGGGTAATGGGGGGTGGAGCGTAGTCCTCTATTTGTAGCTTCTTTATGTAAATATTGGTCTAAAATATATACATTTTAATATGGATATAAAATACCAATAAATTACACTAATGGTTCACATTTTTCTTACTTTAATTAATTTACTTTGTTGCAAAATCAAAATGAATGTGACTTCATCCCCAAGAAATATTTCAATTTAGGAAATTTGCTTCATCAAGCCCTAGGTCCTTGAACCATTGTCTGTAATAAATTCTTAATTTTAGAATTTGATTTTACAAATTACATGTGCTATAGAGCTTTATGCTTTACAGTTTAACATGAATTTTTGAAAGATAAAAAGTCATGAAGTAAACCACAGGAGAATTAAACTCTTTAGTGGCAACCATCATTTATAAATAGAAGAATTGTAGAATCATAGCTTTAAAAAGTAATCATTTATTTACTATGTTCATTCAAATAATATTTTTAAGCATCTACTGTGTGTTAAGTACTTTTCTCAGAGCCTCGGAACATGGTTTTAAACTAGACATAAATCCTTCTCTCAAATAGTGGGTAAGAAATGTGAACAAAAATGGACACAAGCAGGGCTTCCCTGGTGGCGCAGTGGTTGAGAGTCCGCCTGCTGATGGAGGGGACACGGGTTCCTGCCCCGGTCCGGGAAGATCCCACATGCCACGGAGCGGCCGGGCCCGTGAGCCATGGCCACTGATCCTGCACGTCCGGAGCCTGTGCTCTGCAACGGGAGAGGCCACAACAGTGAGAGGCCCACGTACTCCAAAAAAAACAAAACAAAACAAAACAAATGGACACAAGCAGGCATGGACAAGGCAACAGATGAAAAGTTTCCTGAGAGTCGCAGAGTTTAAAAAACAAGAAAATTCAAAGCTAAAGGAGGTCGTTTCTAATTTCTTTTGCGGGGAAGAAGGTGAGGAGACATGAGGGAGGCATTCGATTCAGAAGTCTTCCTAGAGAAGACTTGAAGTCTGGGTCAGATTTAATCATGCAGGCATGGATACAGGAGGAAGTCCCAGGGGGTCTGAGACCCTAAATGAGCAAAGACAAAGAAGAGAGAAGCAAGACCTGGCTAGATCCATGTGGCCAGAGCAGGGGTGTCAACAGAGTATCAGTGGGAGAGGGATACAGCTGAAGAGATGGTAGGTGGTGTCTTTGAAGAGCTATGACAGTCTAACGGATTCATGCCACCAAATGGAAGATCTATGTATACAAAGACTTGGAAGTCAAGTCAATGGGATATAGTCGCTCAACCTTCTAGGCATTCATTTCAATAATATGATTTCAGTGCCTCCTGTGTGCCAGTCCTGTTCTAAGTGCTGGGGTTGAAGTGGTGAAAGAAGTCAACATAATCCTTACTCCTAAGGGGCTACCAGTCTATGTGGGGGGAACCACCATTAAACAAATAAGTGTACAAATAATTGGTTCATTTTTTTAAAGGGAATGGACATAGGGAAAGGGAATAACAGAGGTTCAAGGGGGACAGAGGATCTTGAGAACTGATGCCCAGTGGAATATTCTGCTATTCTTCAAAGATAGACATGTGTTGTCTGTACCTTGCAATACAGTAACCAATAGCCATATGTGGCCATTGAGCACTTAAAATGTGACCAGTGAGACTGAGCATCTGTATTTTTAATCTTATTTCAGTTTAACTAATTTGAATTTAAGTAGCCACAGGTGGCTAGTGACTATTATGTTTTGCTTCTAATTACACATGCATAGAATAAATGTCAAGCCCGTTGACAGCAGGAATCTTTTCTCTCTGGCAATGTTTCTTTAACCAGGTCCCCACTATATACTAGCCATGCAGAATTGAATGCCTCAAGAAAACGTCCTTGTCAGGTTGTGTGACAAGTTTATGAGAAGGTCGAAAGGCAAACCACCGTCCTGGTTGGGGAATCGAGAGACTGCCAATGAGGAGACAGTGAACAAGAAATGTTTGTCAAATGAATGAGCAGAGGGCAAGAGTCCCTGGAGACCAGCCTTGCTGGATCCATAGCGTTTCAATGGGTGGAGCCTGCTGGTTGGGCTTTCAGCTGGGGGGCATTGTGGGTGACTGAGGATGCTGAGGTGTGAGAGCGGTGAGGGTGTGTGGAGAGCTGCCCACAGGCTTACATGCTGCAGCTGCTTGCCCTTCCTGGAATCTTGCAGCAGAAAATACCTTCAGCAGACACCCACCCTACCTTCCCAGGATCTGCACATTTAGCCTGGGCAATCCAGGAAATGGACAAGAGGATGAGTCTTGATTGTTGAGCATCAAATCAAGGCTGTGTGGTCATTTCCCTGCCATCCCCAGTGTAAATTGTCCTAGTTCCACAAGGAGAGCAGGGCCACTCTCATAAATAAATCCCCATGTACTAGGGATCAACCAAGAGTCAAGTGCTTCTCAAGCTTTGTCACAGTCAGCCTCCCAATAACACCAAGAGGCAGGGGTGAATATCCTCTTTATACAGATTAGGAAAGTCTCAAACAGTTTATGAGACTTGCCTGAGGGTTCCCAACTGCTGAATTGGAACCTGAAACTCACATGCAACAGCCTCTGACCCCAGACCCTCTTGCACACCCCTAAGACATGCTCACATCTGTTTTGATGCTTGTTATGTCCCAGGTGTATGCCGGCTGCAGGAATGTGAGTCATCACTGCATTTCCTGAGCTATTTGAAGGATCACCAACCATGTATAGATGAGGAAACTGAGGCTTTAGGAGGGGCCTGGCCCAGAGCTAAGTGACAGAGCTGAGATTCCAATTCAGATTTGCATGACCCCAGAGCTTACAGTGTCTTGGACGTCTTGCTCCTACCTCGTACAGCTGCAGATATGGACGTATGTCTTGTTTTAAGCCCCTTTATTCACAGAAGCTGGGATTGCTTGGGATCGGTGCTCACATATTCTGGAGTTGGAGAAACACGAATGGGAAAGCCAGCTCTAAGACAAACTGAGTACATGGCAATCAGAGTATTCATAAGGATGATAACAATAAGAATATAATATAATAACATATACTATAGATCACATATGTCATTATATAGATTACATTAACTATATGATTATTCAATACTATATTATAATACATCATTATCACATATATCATGTACAATTCATATTTAAAATACATAATGTATGATATAGTATAGTTATATTATATTAATATATTTATAATTTATCATAACACAACAAAATATATATGTATATTTTATTCATTTGAGATATTATGGTATAAGATGATATAGTTGTGTTTATTATATAAAAGTATTATATATTATTATATTAACAGATAAGATGTATACATATGGCACACATGTGATATATGTTGCATCACATTGTATTAATGATATACTATATTTCTATATTAACATGATAACATGTAATGTGATATAATAAATAATATAACATAATACAATACAATATAATATACAAATTACCAACATTGGTAAATGAGCCCCCTGAAGGCCAAGTACATTGTCTAGCATCACAGAGCTCACGAGGGTCAGAGTTTGTACCAGAACCAGACTCTTGGCCCTCAGTTTGAGCCCCTCCACCAGGCTCTGGCATTGTGATTGCTGCCCCGCCCCTCATCCACTGGGCTCCCATGTAATTATGTGAGGATCTCTGTCCAGTTCACAAGGTTGCCTGTGCCCCACATGTTTTCGGCACTCACCAGTGTTCCCAGGGGCTGTCACCCCTGAGTGTTCTGGCTGTGGGTGGTCCCTCAGGCTCAAGCTCTATATGAAAACAAGGAGCTTTTAAACCTGCGAGGAGACCTCTCATTCCCCTTCCAAGGCTGGTCAGGCCTGGAAGTCACCTGTAAAACTGATGGGATTTCAGAAAATAAAAATAGATTCAATCACAGTGAAGCGACCTGAGGGTTTGGATCAGGTTTCTGCACAAAGGGTGATTAACCAAATGCTTTTGCTGGAATGTGGGTGGGCTTGGCAGGAGGTGAGAGGGACAGGAATGAATCTGTCTGCATACTTGGGAAGTGTTTTTAACTCTCCTTTTCACTTAAAAAAATATTTCTAATCAATTCCACTTACCTGTTTCTCCTCTCTCTGTTCTTCCTGGTTGACAGGGAAATATGGTGAAAGGAAAGAGGCCTTGGAGTAAGACCATCCCTTAACGCTCTGTGTGCTTAGGTGACTTACTTTCACTATCTGAGGTTTGGTTTCTGATTCAGTAGGTCTGGGTGGGACATGAGAGTCTGCATGTCTAACAGATTCCAGGGTGAGGGTGCTGCTGTTGATCTGGGACTGAGCTCTGGTTGCCCCTGGACTGGGAGAGAGAAATGATTTCCTCAAAGATTCACAGCAGGTTAAGACCAAGGGCAGAGATCAAACCCAGGAGAAGTTGAGGAAACTATTATTTGCAGTTCTTCATGATCTTCCTGTATTTAAATTATATATTCATGCCTTTGGTCATGTGACTTTTCAAAACCACCTACCAAAGTGGTATTTCCCTGCCCCACTGATATCCCACTCAACCATGTGACTTGCTTGGGCCAATGGAATATGGCAGGAGGAGAGTGAGCCTGTTCCAAACCAAGACCTCAAGAGACAGTGCCTGTTTTTGTTGACACTCTGGGATTCCTGCCATTCGCCATGAGCAGAGCATGCCTCAGACAGTTCCAGTCCAAAGAGAAGAAGGAAACACATGGTGCAGACTTGACTCTGATGGTCAGTCTGGGTGCAAGTCCAGCTGACCAGCATCTAGAATCAGGACTGCTCAGCTGAGGCCAGCCTAGTTCAGCCAAACTGCAGATGACCTGTGGACCCATAAGTGAGAGAGTGTAGTTGTAAGCTACTGAATTTGGGGGTAGTTTGTTATACAGCATGAATGCAGCAATAGCTGACTAATACACACTTGTGTCTTAGCAATACATGAAGATCATCTTTCAGTTCAGAAAGGCAAAGAAATGTATCACGTATTAAGCAGCTACCGTGAGCCAGGACTGTGCTTGTAAAACTGTATCTAGGAATTTCTTGTTTCAATTATTTCACTAGGTATCTCTCTAAACTCAGTACCTTAAAAAAGTGGTTCCAGTAGTTGCAGCTTTTATTTGTATAAGCTCCACTCTTTAGCAATATCCCTCAAACTTCATCTGGACCTGTCTTGGATAGCTCCCTCAAGCCTGCCTGGTATGTGTCTGTGCTGTTTATTTTTAATTATTCTGGCATCAGAGGTCACCCAACACTCTGCTTATAGTCTCTCTAACTACTTGGTATCCACTGTGGCAGGGTTTCATGCCAACACACACTTGAAAAAAAAAAAGAACAAAAATAAAACATAAAGTCTCAACTTTAAGATGTAGGAGACAGGCCACTTGTTTTGTTCCTGCTCCTTTTAAGGGGGAGGAAAGATGAGTGTCTTTTCTTCTTATGAATAGGCAGGACTGACATTAAAAAAAAAAAAAGAAGTACTTCAAGAGCTGAACTCTTCCACTGGACACAAATGCAGAGAAATGCTGTATATCTTTAAATGTTTTATATGTTCCCGTCATATATAATTTATTATGTTGTGAAACTGAGTCCTTCTTTGAATGAAAATTTTACTATCAGAGCCTGGGGTACTTTAGTTTGATGATTTAAAACTCTCAATGCACTCGTAGCAAATAGCACGTTTTTTATGACAGTGTGTTTGTCCAAGAGGTCAGCTTTCAGCACAGTCGGAAATTTCCCCCAGTAAAATGATTTCAAAGAGAAATATGTCTCCCAGCCCAATTCTTCTTGCAGAAAATGCAGGTGCAATTCCAGATAGCATTGGGTGTCCATCTTTCAAGAAGACACTAGGCAGCAGGGCTGCTCATTCATCTTGTGCTTTTGAACTGATGCTACAGAGAGATGCACTTTGAATCTTGTCTTTGCCCTCATTTGGCTGAACCTCTCAGTTTTCAGCCATAACATGATGCTAATGATATCAACTTTCAGGAATTTACTTGTGAGGATTAAATGAGATGGTAGTCTGTCAAAATGTCTGGTCCATAATTATTATTATGCCACGTTATCCTGCAGACTCTGCTTTGAAATGAAATCAGCTCCCCAATGGGATGTGACAAAGAACAATATAAAGAAAGAGTCCAGTCAACTCGTAGGCGAAGGTTTAGGAAAATCCATCCAATACTGCAGAGATTCAGCAGCCAGTGGAATGAACAGTGAGGGAACAAGTAAGGGAATTTCAGACACAAAGGTTTGGTGAAAAGAGTGGTGTGCATTGAGAAACTTCATTCTGGTGTCCCAACCTCAACCTTTACCTTGTCCTCTGCCCTGCGGGGAGCTCCTGATTAGGAAAGGTAATAAACTGTCATCTATGTAGCCAATCAGAGAGCCAGCCACTCAGTCACCCATCCTTCCATCCATGCATCCATCCATCCACTGATCCGCCCACCTGTCCATCTAGCTGATTATCTATCCATTTCCTCTTTCTGTCCATCAATCTACTCTGCAAGCGGTGAAGAGGTCCTAGACAGATACTGAGATAAGCTCTGCAAACACCAAGATGTAAGTCCAAGCCGATGGTCTCCAGGTATTTAGAGATTAGCTGTGGGGAAAGTCAGGTAAAGTCATATTTTCAAGGCCGTGTGCTCAACGTTACCAGAGAAAGGGCATGGGATGTTAAGTAAGCATAGAACAGGGACAGCCTTTCCAATCTAGGAAAATCCAGGAGGACCTGCCAGGTACTTGGGCTGAGGACCATTTAATCATCAAGTGGGTGATATGAGAAAGGCATTCCAGAGAGAGAGAACAGACACCGGGCTCAAAGCACAGGGTCTTTCAGAGAATAGTGTATTAGTCAGCTGGAGCTATTGTAATAAAGTACCATAATCCGAGTACCTTAAACAACATTTATTTCCTCACGTTTTCGAAGCTGGAAGTTCACAATCAAGATGTCTGCAGGGTTGGTTTCTGGTGAGAACTCTCTTCCTGGCTTGCAGACAGCCCTCCTTCTCCCTGTGTCTTCACAAGTCTCTTCCTCTGTGTTTGCAGAGAGAGAGAGAGCTCTGGTGTCTCTTCCTCTTCTTATAAGGACACGGGTCCCATCAGTTCAGGGATCCACAATTACGGCAACATCTCACCTAAATTTTTTTAAGGTCTTATCACCAAATACAGTCATATTGGAGGTTAGGGCTTCAACCTATGAATTAAAAGGAATGCAATTCAGCCCGTAACATACGGTGGGTGACTACGTTCCCATAGCTGATGCTCAGGAGGCATGCGGGCAAACGAGGGAAGGTCAAAGGCTGGAGAGGTAAGAAGGGATGCTCTCAGCTCAGGGTGGGCCCTGAGTCCACATAAACATGAACGGCACACAGGTCAGAGAAGGGGCCTAACTCTAGCAGAAAGAAATCAGTGAGGAGGCTTGAGCTGCTTTAGCGTTTGTGCTCCATTCAGACACCCCCGGCCCCCAGAAAGCACAATGGCAGGTCACAGAGCCATGCTTATTAAGGTTTCAAAGCTTGGCCTCCCACTGATTTCTCCCTGAGTGGGAGGCTTCCAACTTCAGAAACCTGCAGATTTGATTGGAGAATGACTCTCTTGAAATCCAGGTGTACGCTGATGGGGTTTGATTTAAGATTTCATCCCCTTCGAGATGATCCGAAGTGGAAACTCTCTCCAGAGGATGCTAAGTTCAGTTTGGAGATCTATGGAAACAGATTAAAACCATGGGCCTGAATCCTGTGAAATCTGCAAGAGCGGGGTGGTGGGAGGACAGCGGCCTGTAGTTCGATGGTGAGTCGCATCCTCCAGGCTCTGTGATCTGTGTCCCCTGCCTCCCGAGGAAGCGGGAGTGGCTGCCCTTTCGCCATCGGAGCAGGCCCCCGTCCCCTGCTCTTATCCTCTGCTGAACTTATTAAGTTGGTATCAAGTCAACGTGTCCCTTCTTGATAGTACACAAATTCTCTGAGGGCTGCAGAATTCCGCGTCTGTCCTCTTACCTGTCACTTCAGCCGCCTTTTAGTGATGTTAAAAGAAACCTTTACTGTCACTCACGTCACCCACTCACTTTGTTCTCTGGCAGTGACACTCTTGTTGTGTTTCTCCCACTGCCACAACCAACTCCCATGAATTAGCATTCGCCAAATTTATACGTGCTCATTAGTTTGAATAAATTTAAAAGCTGCTGCTCCTGAGTTTTCAAAATGTAACCAGGATTTTCCTTGGATGTAATTGAGGCATCTTTAGAAAAGTAAATTACAGCCTGACTCCCAAGTAGGCATTTTATGAGTTTAGAGTCAAGGGGTCTCTTTGGGGCATCATATGAGCTATAAATACCTGGGGGGTGGGGAGGAATAAAATAATTAAATCCCCCCAGTCAGTTCTGCCTTCCCTGTTCAGTCTGCTCCTTCCGTCCTCTCTCACACACACCTAGAAAACCACAAATGGCTACCTGCGTTGAATGGAGACCCCAGTTGTACTCTTTTCTGCTGTTTTAATAGATGGGCAGTGGGGTGGAGCCTGTGTCTCTCAAAGCCACATCTCTGGGCCAGATGCACTGGAACTGCTGGGGGATGCTTGTGAAAGATATGACTTCTGTGCCTCTCCTTAGACCTCTGGCATCAGAACCACCCCCATCCCCACAGCTGGGTCCTGGGAGTCTCTGTTCATTACAAGGATCACATCAGATTTTGATGTTGCATACATTTGAAACTTGCTCTAGCAGTGGGCTAAACACAGACTTTGGAGCCATTTTGGTTTAGGAGACAACCCAGACTCCACTGTGTTCTCACATGACGATGCTAGGCAAAGTGTTCACTCCCTCTGAAGGGACTGGTGCTCAGCAAATAGTGCTTTTATAGTGATGAAAAGAGATATTCAAGTATATGTCCTTGTAGGTAATTGTCAGGCTGTCGAGGGCAGCTGCCAGAGGAATAACTCAGGTCAATATTCTATCAATCGGAGTCAGGTTGGTAATTATGGAAATCAGCTGCATGTTTGAACTCCTGGGTGAGAGGCTTCAGTCGAGGAATATTATTTTAGCACCTACTATGTGATAGCTGCAGTTGTAGGTGCTGGAAATGTGGCATCGAATGCCCTCTTATACATAAATAAGATAATAAACTAAGTAAGCTAGCAGCAATAAACTACAAAAGTATAATGCATCGCATTTTAGATGGTGATAGTCCCTTGGAGAAAAATAAAGCATGTTATTGGTAGGAAGCGCCAGATATGGGATGGGGTGAGGTGGGGGCTGGGGGGATGCTTCATTGAGAGGCTACATTTGTGCAAAGACCAGAGGAGGAAGGGACACCAGCCAGAACTATCTGGAAAGAGGTCATAGCTGTCCCTATGGCAGAGGGGCTAGAAAGCCAGTGGGGTGGGTCAGAGAGCTGCTTCTCCAGCAGGAAGACCCAAGTGGGAAGAGTCCAGGGAACACGTGCCCATGTGCCCAGTTCCCCATTGTCCAAAATAAGCTCAATAGGCAGCAAGAAAGCCGGAGAACTTTCTGGAATTGCAGCACAAGATGGAGATGCACACCAGGCTTCAAAGAAGTGGCCCATTTATCAGGATAAGGATGGACCAGCAGCAAAGTATGCTTTAAAGCCCTAAGGGTGTTAGAAGCTCCAAGAAGAGAGAAAGTCCATTTGAGCGAAAGAGAATCATTAAATCCCCATCAGGTAGATGTTTTGCCTAGGAATAATAACAAACATTATTTATCAAACACCTACTATACTCTGGGGAAGACACCAGGAATTTCACATATGCTAATCCTTGTAAAGTAGGCACATTGTAAAGGAGGAAGCCACGTCAGAGATGCAGGGAGGAGCCCAAGTTTGCAAGCAAGAAATGTACTGCCATCTTCCAGTCTCCACCTGCTGACTCCAGAAACAGCCCTACTTCCAGCCCCAGCATGTTACCTTGCACCCCTGAGCCCAGGCAATATGTACAAAAAGAGTGCTACTAAACACCAGAGGACAGCGTAATATTAACACACAATGGCTGAGAAAAAGCTAACAAACAACCAAAATGAATTTTGCTTCTGACACAGAGACAAACCCAGGCATTTAACTCAGACACTTTTGTGTGTCCAGGGCACCTCCAGTCCCAGATCCCTTTATTTGTACATCCATGCATCCACAAAGGCATCTTTGAACAGTAGGGCCTAGTAGTTAAGAGCCTTGCAGCTTAAGACTTAATGCCTGGAACGGAATCTGGCTGGGCCATTGTGATTCTCTGTGCCTCAGTTTCCTCATCTCTAAAATGGGGATAATAATAGTATCAACTTCATAAGGATGTTCTGAGAGGGATCAATGAGATTACCTATGTATCAGGCTCAGCACCAGGCCCGGCAAGCTGTAAAAAGTCATGAACCCTTGCTATTTCTTAACTCATTCACTATTCCATTCATTGTTCACTTAAACATTCTAATAATTCTAACAATTAACCAAGTTTAAGAAAACTCAGACTTGTGAATCCCACTCAGCCATATATAAACCATTTAAATTATTTTAGGTTTTCAGCATCCTCTCTCCCATGCCCAACATACACGTGTACACACACACACGCATACACACACCTCTCATTCTTATTTCTCTATTCTACTGCCCACGTGGATAGTCTAGGGCATAATCTTTTTCCATTCCATGTCTCACCTGCTCTTCTCTATGGCAAGAGCAGCTCTTCCTATGGTGCAGAGGGCATGTGGCATAGGGCACCTCCTCCCTATAGACTCCCTTCAACACCCAGGCTCACTTAAGTGTGCTTCGCCCTTCTCTACTAAGTCCTACCCTTCTCTCGGGGCACTGGGGCCCTTCCTAAACCCTGGTATAATTCCATGCTACTCTTGAGTCTTTATTCCCAGACTCTGAATTCCTGGAGACAATAGTTTATTAAAATTTGCTCTTCGGGTCTTAGGATAATACCTAGAATTTTGCTGGCACTTGGTAAGTACTTATTGGGTAAAATCATCAATTCAAAAGCTGGACATAATTCAAGATAGGTTTGTCTCAGTTGAACCAAAAACCTAATAAAACCCTGTCATCACAAACAATAGACTTTCAGAATTCATCTTCGTCACAACCATAGTCATGTCAATCATCTTTACATTACTACCGCCATCATCTTCATCATTTTACATCATCAGCACCACCATAGTCTCCAACATCTTCATTCCATCACCACCACCACCATTATCTTTACATCACTGTCACCATCATTCTTTAAGTTCCTTGTGACTTCCAGCACTTGGCAAATATTTGAGGAGCTCTTCAAAGTTCCTTTTTGACCAGGGCTTCCAAAGCAGTTTAAGTTTTATTTATTCAGGGGGGATCATTAATTTTATCCAGTCCGCTAGGAGGCAGGGCTTCAGTTCTGTGGATGAATTGAATTATCTCTCTACTGTTTCAAATTAGTAGAATAAAAGAAGCTGGATGTTGGCTTTGAGTTTTATATGTTTAGGTATTTCCCCTGAGCAGAACTTCAAGGGAGCTCTAACTCCCATGTCTGTAGCTGCCTAATTTCCTTGCAGAATCTACCATCTATCCTGTGACTCCTCATCATATTAAGTTTGACGGTGCATTAAATTCTGAGCTGTCATGTGCTCCCTACCTGGAGATTAAGCCCGTACTTGTGTTTCAGTTTTGGGAGATGAGTATCTGTAGTCTTTATCTGGGGTCCTTCGGGAAGTGTTTCTCCATAAAAGACCTTGAAGTTCCCTGGGATGTAATGTGGTCCTCTCAATAAATAGTAACACCCTTCCCTCACTGTAAAGTAACTCTGAACCTGAATAATTTGTGGGACATGTGGCTGAGACAGGGATAAGTCAGTCTTGAGGATGACGTTTACAGAAGTCATTGATCTCATCTTGAAGAACACACTTGGTTAACACATCAGAAATCTCTTTACTGGCAATTCACTTTAATGAAAAGCATGGACCTTGGAAATATGTACTTATATATGTATTTTATGTGAAGATTTTAAAAAATGTTTAAAAGCATTGCCTATTTGAAAACCTCTTTGTTAAAATATATAATTTCTAATTATAAAAGCCCAGACCTATTCTAAATTAACCAGGTTAGTTAAAGTCAGAGGAATCTTGGGGTGTATTAGTTTATTCTGGCTACTGTAACAAACTGTTACAAATCGGGAGGCTTAAAACAATAGAAATTAATGTTCTCAGAGTTCTGGAGGCCAGAAGTCTGAAATCAAGGTGTTGGTAGTGCAGTGCTCCCTCCAAAGTCTCCAGGGGAGCATCTCTCCCTGGCCTCCTCCAGCTTCTGGTGGCTCCTGGTGTTCCTTGGCTTGTGGCTACATCACTCCAGTCTCTGCTTCTGAGGTCACATCGTCTCCCTTTTTTTGTCTTAAAACTCCCTCTGCCTTTCTCTTCTAAGGATATATGTGATGGCACTTAGGGTTCACCTGATAATCCAGGATAATCTTCTCTCTATAGCCTAACTTTATCATATGTTTTGCATTATGAGGTGATACATATGGGCTCTGGGTATTAGATCATGGATATAATTTTATGGGGGCTACCACTCAGCTCATGACATGGGGTAAGTAGGTGTTTGGTGCCAAGATACAACAGGGTTCAAATCAGAATAGCAATTACTAGCTTTGTGGCACAGACATGTTACTCTGGTTTCCTTAGCCTCAGTTTTATGTTCTGTTAAGTGGGGTTAGTAACTTCTAATGCATAAATTATTTCAGAGTAATTCAATGAGGTGATGAGTTTAAGAGCTACTTTTACGTGTAAATCTAGAGCTCAGTGTAAGGGGAGATGTTTAATGTGTGTTAGCATTGATAGTGAATTCACATCCAGAGTGTTTTTACTTCCTTTTTTTCCTGTATGTCAATCTCAGACTCAGTTTCAGCTATGCATGGACCATGCCCTGTTACCTCCTCCAACATCCATCCACACAAACCTCGGTTTCATATCGTCTCCTAGGTGGTCATGAACAGCAGGTGGGTAAGCTCTGGGCTATGGAGACTATCTACACATATAACATAAAACCTGGTTTCCCAAGAGCTTCCCTGTACTGCTAAATTGGATTCGACTGAAATCAAAAGCCTGTGAAGAAAGCAGAGCAGACAGGGGAGTGGAAGTTTCAAGGATACTCCCTCTCAGAAAGTAACCACACGCACTAATTGCCCTGTGGAAATGCCAGCTCTGAATCCAGGATCTGCCCAGCACTTTGCCGTGGGTGAAGTTCTTCATGACTCTAGGGTAGACTTCCTGGGTTCTAATCCCACCTCTGCCCTTGTTTGTGACCTTGGTCACATCATGTAGTCTCTCAAAGTCTCTTTCATCATTTGTAATGTGGGGATATACTAGTACTTACCTTGCAGAGATGTGGGGATTGCATGTGTTATGGTGTGTAAAATGCTGAGTTAGCATCCTGTTAAACACAATACCTAGACATTCACTCATCCATCCATCCACCCACCATTCCACCCATCCATCCATCCATCCTTCCAATACATATTTGTTGAACTAGGCAACGTTTGAAAGGATGCAGGCAATTTAGAAAGCAAACAAATAAAAACCAGATCATTTCGGAAAATGACAAGTGCTAAGATTAAACACAAATACAGACACAGGATAATGTGCAATTGAGCCTTGAGGTCCTGAATAAAAGGGATCTGGAGAATTTTATGCAGGAGCCATAGGTGACCTTTGCTTATGAATAAGGGGTAAGGACATTTGCTGCTTTATCAGGTTTGTGTTAAATATGAAGAAAGTCACCCCAAACTCATTCCCTGTACCCTTAGAGGAAACTCTATGCCTTACTGGTCTCTGCTTTCTCAGGTGTAGAATGTAAGAGCTGTTCTCGATTGCCTACAAAGCGTGATGCCAGAATCACCCTTCACCCCGTCACCTCTCTCTGCAGTGGATTCCAGTTCAGTTCTGTCTGGAGACTTGACTCCACATGAATCTCTGGGATCATTTGGTTCTTACAGGGTGGAGTCAATAGAGAAATGACCCCCAAAGTGTTTATGTCCTAACCATCTTGAACTGCAGATATGTTACCTTACATGGAATAAAGAACTTTGCAGATTATCCTGCATTAGCCAGATGAGTTCAATGTCATCACAAGTACCTTATAAGAGGAAGGCCAGGAGGGTCAGAATCAGAGGAGGTGTGAAGAAGAAAGCAGAACCAGAGATTTGAAGATGTTATGATGCTGGCTTTGGAGAAGGAGGAAGAGGCCATGAGCCAAAGAATGTGGGCAGCCTCTAGAAACTGGAAAGGCAAGGAAATAGATTGTCCCCTAGCGTCTCCAGAATGAATACAGCCCTGCTGACATCTACGTTTTGGTCGGTAAGACACATATTGAAATTTTGACCTCCATAATTTTAAGATAATAAGTTTGTGTTGTTTTTAAGCCAGTAAGTGCAAGGCAATTTTTTACAGAAGCCATAGGAAAGTAATGTAGAGAAGGTTTCAGAAGAAGTAGTATATGTTCATAGAATCAGAACCTACTGCCCTCAAGATCCATCCGTATTGTTGCAAATGACAGGATTGTCCTCTTTCTCATAGCTGAATAATCCTCCGTTGCATATGCATGTAGACACCACTTCTTCTTTATCCACTCAACCACGGAAGGACAGCCAGGTTGTTTTTCTAACTTGGCTATTGTAAATAATGATGCAATGAACATGGGAATGCAGATATCCCTTTGCGAAACTCATTTAATTTCTTCTAGATATATACCCAGGAGTGGAATTGCTGGTTCACATGGTAGTTCTATTGATAGTTTTCTGAGACACCTCTATACGTTTTGTACAGTGTCTGCACCAATTTACACCAGCTCCAACAGTGCACAAGGCTTTCCTTTCTCCACATCCTCACCAGCACTTATCTCTTGTCTTTTTGAATACAACCATTCTAACAAGTGTGAGGGGATATACATTATGGTTTTAATTTTCGTTTCCCTGATGATTAGTGATGTTGAGCACCTTTTCATGTACTTGTTGGCCATCTGTATGTCTTCTTTGCAGAAATGTCTATTCAGCTTTCTGCCCATTTTTAACCAGACTGTTTGCTTTTCTGCTATTGAGTTGTATGAGTTATTTATATATTTTGAATATTAACTCTGTATGAGGTACATCTTTTGCAAATATTTCCCCCATTCCATAGGTTGCCTTTTCATTGTACTGATTGCTTCTTTTTCTGTGCAGAAGATTTTTCATTATGCTAAGTGGAATAAGTCAGACAGAAAAAGACAAATACTGTATAATATCACTTATATGTGGAATCTAAAACTGTTAAAACTCATAGAAAAAGAGTAGAATAGTGGTTACCAGGGGGTAAGGGAAATGAAGAGATGGTCAAAGAGTACAAACTTCCAGTTATGAGACAAATCAGGTCTGGAGAGAGATATAATGTACAGCATGGTGATTATAGTTAATAATACTGCATTATGTACTTGAAAGCTGCTGAGAGTGGATCTTAAATGTTCTCACCACACACAAAAAAGAGTAATTATGTGATGTGATAGAGGTGTTAGCTAATGTTATGGTGGTAATCATTTTTCAATATGTAAGTGTATCAAATCCACACATTGTGCATCTTAAATTTACATAATTTTTATTTCAATTATGTCAGTAAAGCTGGAAGAATAAAATTAAATAATAAAAAAGAATCTACTGTATGACAAACACTGTGCTGGGTATTTTTTAATATTATGTTATTTATTTTTCAAAACACCTCTATGAGGTCATTTCCATTGTAGAGACGAGATACTGAAGCTCAGAGAGGTTAAGTGCTTAGCAAAGGTCACACAGCAGGTGCATGAAGAGAAACGTTGGAATTCTGGAGTGATTCACTCATAACCCACTGATCTCCCACCACCCTTTGTTGCCTGTCTACCTAATTGTCTATCCAATTTAGTGTCATGACTGCCCAGCTGTCAGTCCTCATTTGCCATGCCAGCCACCTCCTTCCCAGCACTGAAGCAGCCAGATCTCTGCTTTACTCACCACAGTTTTGAGCCTACAGCTCAGGAAATAGAATTCTGTGCCTGGTGCCAGTTTGCCTTACTGTGTAGCTTCCACGATCTCAATGCCCCCCCACCTACTGGCCACATTCAATAGTCTCTGAACCAAAATGGTGCCTGTTACCGAGTCCTGGTCCTTCAGCATCAGCTGTCCCCTTGCAGGACCCTCATCCCTCTCCTTCTCCTTCGCCACCTGACAGCCTGGACTTCCTCCCATCTGAGGCAGCCTCTACTGGCCCGCTTCATCCCAGGGGCCTCTTGAGAGCCAGGGTGGCTGGTCTCATGTGAACCATTGTGGTCCCCAGTGTGGCTGATATCCACTGAGAGGCAGAACTAACCCCAACTAGAAACTGGCGTTCCAGAGATGGAGAAACCACGATCTGTTGCTTTGTTCTGCCCGTAACAGCCTAGGTAATTCTAAGCAGTTTATTTAATCGTTCTAAGCCTCAGTTTCTTTATTTGCAAAATAGTAGCTGTACCTATCTCACCAAGTTCTTTTGGGGATTAAATGAGTTAATGCACTGTAAAGCACATAGCCTAGCCCCCAGCAGATAAATAAGCTTTCATTATTTTTGAAATACAACTTTCTATTCTGTTACAAGGTTTCGAGTGTCCTAAAATGCTACGATCCTTGGATATATGGAAGTCACATTTTGAGGGTCCCGGTATATCATTGGAATAGTCAAAATAGAATGAGAATGATAAAAACATTATGACTGGGCTTCTAGCGTTTGTAATCTACTGTGACTATGTCAACTTGTTAATTAGTTGGAAAACTTAAGCACAAAACAATCAACCCTTGAATACTCTGTCAAAATTACCTATGTGTTCTTGAGAAAGTGACTTGATACCTCTGGTTCTGAGGTTTATCAAATGTAAAAGGAATGTGTTGAACCACCTAACTGTGTATGTATCCTTGCAGCTCGAGATTTCAGCTTCCCAAGGAATAGCTGACCTTCTTCAGACTGAATTATCCAGTGTTCCTTCTGAATTTAGAGAGTTTCAACATTTATGTATGAGAAAGACAAGAAATCCTAAAAGACCAATCAATTTTAACTTAAAAAAATGCAGGACTTTACTTCACATGTTGGGATAAGGACATTATGTGTAGTACAGTATTTTACAGAGAAAAGGTGTTAATTGATTTAACTGGGACAAATCTTGTAGAGAAATAGAGGGCTCTTTCAAGGGCAAGGGGCCTGTTTTCTTTTATTTTGCGATACGCGGACCTCTCAATGTTGTGGCCTCTCCCATTGCGGAGCACAGGCTCCGAATGTGCAGGCTCAACGGCCATGGCTCACGGGCCCAGCCACTCCGCGGCCTGAACCCGTGTCCCCTGCATCAGCAGGCGGACTCTCAACCACTGCGCCACTAGGGAAGCCCTATGATGGTTAATTTTATGTGTCAACTCAGTGGGAACATAGGGTGCTCCAATTAAACATCATTTCTGTGTCTGTTTGTGAGGGTGCTTCCGGAAGAGATAAGCATTTGAATTGGTAGACCGAATGAAGCAGATTGTCTTCACGATGTGAGTAGGCAATGTAAGTGGGCATGATCTCGATCAGTCGAGGCCTGGGGTAGAATGTGGAGGAAGGGGGCATTTGGTTTCTCTGCCTGACAGTTTGAGTGGGATGCCAGTCTTCTGCCCTCAACTGGGACTTAACACCTCTGGTCCCTTGTTCTCAGAACTCTGCCGTCAGCTTTTCTGGGTGTCCAGCTCATAGGGACTTTTAGCTTCCAATCACACATGAGTCAATTCTATGTAATAACTTGGTTCTATTTCTCTGGAGAACCCTGACTAATGCACCAACCAGTCTTGTGGTATTGGCAAGGCACAGAGCGTCAGTGCGTCTGCTTTCTGAATTCTGCAATGTATAGAACCCAATGGACCCAGAAGATTGTTTTGAGTGAAGAACAAACTGGAGAAAAATGTTTTGTAAGGTTTCTAATGTTAACAAGATTGCATTTGCTGTCATTAAGTTTGTGTTGTTGTCACCTAGTATACTAGAAGAGGATTCACCCTCCAAAAAGAAAGCTAAAATAGTACGAGATGTGGATATTTGATCTGCTAGAATTTTGCATGTGTTCTGAAAACAAGATCTGAGCAACTTAAGCCCTTTCTATAAAGCAACCATGTACCTACTATGTTCAATTTTCAGTTCTTTAATGATTTGTTCATTTTTGAAATGGTTGCAATAAAAAATAATATAGTGAATATACAATTAAATATACATGCAGCTAGAATGTTATGACTAGAGGGGGAAATATGAATAATGATTCCAACCTAGAATGACTAAGACGACTTTCCAATTTGTTCCAGAGCTTTCTGGTGTTCCAGGTAAAGTGGAGGTACAATCAGTCATTCAACTTTCATTGTTGGTGAAGAGGGTTAACACCAATCTCTTGGGGTAAACTGATATATTTTATAGCTGTGAATTCTAAAAGTAATTTTTTAATTAAGTGTTTTATATAATTTTATATTTTGAAATTGAGACATATCACAGCATAGTATTAAATGCACATAATATTATGCCAGTCTCCTTTCAGTTCCAATCCACTATAAACTAGGTTTATGACAGTTAAATACCATTCACTTTTACTCTCAGAAATACAGTTTCCTCGTATGGTAGATAGGCAGTGGGAAGCAGCCGCATAGCACAGGGAGATCAGCTCGGTGCTTTGTGACCGCCTGGAGGGGTGGGATAGGGAGGGTGGGAGGGAGGGAGACACAAGAGGGAAGGGATGTGGGAACAGATGTATATGTATGACTGATTCACTTTGTTATAAAGCAGAAACTAATTAAAAAATTTGAAAAAAAAATAATAAAATAAAAATAATAAAAAAAAAGAAATACAGTTTCCTCACCATGTGCAGAGGACTAGAGGCATTTATGGTTAGCATGGTCTCTGGTGCCTTGTAAATTCTCAGTATACAATTGTTGTTATTATTGCTATTTTTATTATCATTATTTGGAAGGCCAGGAACACTGAATGATGAGGTAGACAATATCCCCTAAACATAATTCCAGCAAATGGACTTCTGGTAGTAGACCAGGTTAGATGATTAGAAGAATGTCTTGGCTGAAATGCTACCAGATCTGAGGTTAACTAGAAGCTAATAACAGAAAACATAAAACATAATTATAATGATTTTCTGGACTTGATAGAATATAAGGGACATCTCTAAAAACTAAAAACAGACAAACATACGAAAAACATGACTGAGCTGAACTTGAACATGGAACTTGAACAATAAGCAAGTCTCCATTGAAGAATCTAAGTCTAGACCCCAGTACAATGGAGGAGCCCAACCTGAGAGCTATACTCTGGACCAGGAAGCTTATAAGGAGCCAGAAGTAGTACCAGTCTGTAACATCCTCTGACGCTAAGAAAAAGCAAATGAAAATCCTCTCTGGAGATCATAAGTAGGTCTCATACACACACATATACAGAGTTATACATATGATGTAAAATAAGTGTCTGTGAAATATTTAAGAAAATAAAATTAGAAAAAGGATAAAAGTCTATCAAACATGTCTATGAAGAATTGATAAAAAAATAACCAATAATACATTTATAAATAAAATTATTGAATTTCAAACCCCCATGAATGGGTTAAATATTGAATAAGACACAAATGAACTGACAATTTGGGAACCACAGTGGTAAATCAGAAGAAATACCCAGAATGTTTGAAAGAGAGGCAAGAAAATTAAAAGAAAAATTGAAAGCAGTTATAGAATACAGAAATTAAGAATACAGAAAATAAAGTGCAGTGTATATCAAGCAAGATTAAACAGAAGAACTTCACACGTAGATACACTGTAAAACTGCAGAACATCAAATAAGATTCTAAAAGCAGAGAGAAAAATATAAACCACCTGACAACAGACTTCTCAATGGAAGTAATGGAGACAAGGAGACAGTGCAGTAACATCTCTCAAGTTTTGAGAGATTGTAGCTTTCAACCAAGAATTGTGTAGCCACAAAAACTATCATTAAAAATAAAAGTAAAATAATATTATTTTATGATAGCTCAAACTTATGGCCATTATACCGCTACAAGGTAATTGTAAAAGATATTCTTCAGGCATATAGAAACACATTTTAGAAGGTCAAATATCTGGGGTCCTTATATTTCTTTTTTGAAGAAGTTTAAGATACTTATTAGCTTTAAACCTTGTTAAGTATAGAGGACAAAAATTTCAGGTGTAGCTATTGAAAATAAAGAAGTTACACATATAAATTTCAAACCAATGGAGAAAAAACCCCAAACAATTAAACTAACAACAAAATTCCACAATTAATTCCCCTACACTATCCTACCCAGAAAATAAAATTCTAGAAAACTGAGTAAAGAGTCATAGATACAGCATTATTATTAAAGGCATCAAATAAAGGTTATAAAGTAGGATGCGAGGAAAAAGCCCAATGCTATGAATAATCTCAATAAATATAAATGGATTGAATTCCATTAGTAGAAAGTTACTAAATATAAGACTTGTTAAAAAATTAAGTATATGTTATTTACAAAGGTATACCTACCTAACACGACAACATAGAAAGGTAGCAAAATATATAACAGGCAAATGCTAACCATATAGAAGTTAGAAAAATAGAATTTAAGACAAAAATGATTATTACGTAGAGTGACAGTCTCTATATAATGATTATAGGTGGCAATTCATCAAGATACATCTAGTATGATTTGATTTCAACATTTAACATATTTTCAAAATATATAAAGCAAAACTGATAGGATTACTGGGAAGAACTGACAAGTACACCTTTGTAGTGAGATATTTCAAAATTATTATAGCATTCAGTTACCCACACAATCTCTTGGTAAATATTTATTGAATATCCAGATCGTAAATGCTTATGCTCATTTCTTTGTAGCATTAGACTGAAGCTGATGACATAAAATTTAAACCTTGTCAAAGTTAAGAAGCTCTGGGAAGGACTAGCATATGTAGGTCAGCAATGTAGTCTTCCAAGAACTAGGCTGGCTGTAAGGGGCATGTCAGAGGTAGCAGGGTTATGAACACACAGCACATTCCTTAAAGGAACCTCCAAAAGTTCCAGGCTTTTGACAGGAACATAGAAGCATGCCTATCTGATGGTACCTTCTCTGAATACCTAGAAAGTGTCCAGATTCTGAATTAAGGTGAGAGTGTTCAGTTATAAAAGCCTGTTGAGCATCCATGGGGTTGCATTTTGCTGGCGTATTTGAGGGTCCTAAGCAGAACCCTTGTGGATGGAAGGTCCTCATGCCCTCCCTAGAGGGGGTGTGGGTCTCAGCAATCCAGGGGCCCCTTTAAATCGTAGACTATGCATGTACCACAATGTTCATTGCAGCACTATTTACAATAGCCAGGACATGGAAGCAACCTAAGTGTCCATAGACAGATGAATGGATAGAGAAGATGTGGCACATATATACAATGGAATATAACTCAGCCATAAAAAGAAACAAAATTGAGTTATTTGCAGTGAGGTGGATGGACCTAGAGTCTTCCATACAGAGTGAAGTAAGTCAGAAAGAGAAAAACAAATACCATATGCTAACACATATATATGAAATCTTAAAAAAAATGATTCTGAAGAAATTAAGGACAGGACGGGAATAAAGATGCAGACGTAGGAAATGAACTTGAGGACATGGGGAAGGGGAAGTGTAATCTGGGACGAAGTGAGAGAGTGGCATTGACATATATATGCTACCAAATGTAAAATAGTACGAAGCAGCTGCATAGCACAGGGAGATCAGGTCGGTGCTTTGTGCCCACTTAGAGGGGTGGGATAAGGGAGGGTGGGAGGGAGATGCAAGAGGGAGGGGATATGGGGATATATGTATACGTATAGCTGATTCACTTTGTTATACAGCAGAAACTAACACAACATTGTAAAGCAATTATACTCCAATGAAGATGTTTAAAAAAAAAATCATAGACTATGTTTAATCAACAACAAAGCCATGCTTTCAAACTAGGGGGAAAAAAGGTTCAGACATGGATGGCAAGGCCTTTAAAAGAAAAATTGATTTTGAGACCAATGGCCTGAGTTCCAGTTCTGACTCTAGTCCTTAGAAACTTTGTGAAGACTCTTGCCTTAAGCAAGTCAATTAAACCATGAGTTATGATACTTACCTACATCTCCAGTTTGCTTACCTATGTCCCCAAAGCAGGATACAAATGGCAAGGTTTGTCATCCTTGTAATCAAGGAAGACAAGCACACAGGCAACCCTGACTCATTTGTGGAATATGCTCTAAGGAAAGAGTAGAAAATAAGGTTGTCAGACAAAAATCTCAGCCAAGAAAGAACTGCTTTGAATATTGTCAGAATAGCCCAGGTTTGATTCCTGAGGAAGCATGAGGCCTTGTTGGAGGTATTTGGGCAGGGAACAGGATGCTTAAATATCTATGATATCGAGAATGAATTGAAGTGGATATTTATCATTTTGTCAAGTCAGAATGAGACTCTCCTTCTGAGAAACGCTCTTTCAAGTCACAGTGTTCTATTGAAGTTCCCCAAATAGTTTATTTTATTACAAACTGGTCAAGTGACAGAAGCTGAACCAGTCCGTATTCTTCTTGGAAATGTTTTCTAACTTAATCTGAAACAAAGAACTAACGTTCTTCTCTAGTGACAACAAAATGGCATTGTGATTCCCAAGTACTCAAGGGCCAGGATGCTCGGTCTTGTCAGTGCACTGCCTTCTTGTCATCTTCTGTTTTATAGCAGTGGAGGTGACATGACAGCCTAGCCTTTCTGTTGGGTCTTTCATGATCCTCTGACCCTAACCTTAAGCCCTAAACCTCCTCTATGTATCACCTCAGCTGTTTCTCTCACATCGTCACGTTCGTTCTTCACAACAGATGTATGACTTTGACATTGCTGCTGTAACTTAAAGGTGAGGAGTGCATAGACCAAGGTGATCAGCTCAAAAGCAGCGATACCCTTTTTCCAACACACCCCACTGCATGCTGCTTGCATCTGTATTTGCCCCTGCGTTAAACCCAGAACAGGTTGTATCTCTAGTTAGTTCCCTGGTTTGGATAGAATTCTAATTCTAGCAATTTACCAATCATGTTGGGGATGGGGAGCATTTGTGTCACATTACCTTAAACACCATTAGCCGGAAAACACACACACACACACACACACGCACATACATGCGCACACACACACATAGAGGCACACACATACATACATACACACATACACACATACATATACACATACATACATACACACAAACATATGCGCACATATACACACATGCACACATACAGACACATATACACACATACACACACATATGCACACACACATACGCACACACACATACACACACACAGAGCATGGAGGGCTCTAAAGCCATTTTCCCTTTCTGTTAATGACAGGTGCTTTGAAATCTTATGTTTCACATTGGCAGTTAGGTATTGAGGGAAAAGTCTTTCCTTATTCCATGGAATTAGTGCTGATCAAAAAATGGATTTAATTTTCAAGACAAGGCACTGAAAATCAGGTAGATGAAAAAGCAGGCATTGAAAGCCTGCTTCTCAATGTAGCTTTGGAGTCAGAACTGTTCCTCCCGTCGTTGCTAGAAAAGAAATGTCTGCCCCTGGTCTGTCAGTTTGCACTTTGGCACTTGAAGATTCAAATGTGATCAGATGTGGATGCTTTTCCATAGCTGCATTTTAAAGAGCTTGGGATTTTCAGTTTGATTAACACATTGAGAAGATATATATTTTACTTAAAACAAGGATGCCTGATGGGATTTGGGGGGAAAAATTCCAAAAATGAGGCCATACTGGAAATATTAAATACAGATACAGTAGTAAAACATTCGGCTAAAATAGCAATAAAATGGACCTCCGATGGGCCTCTTGAGGAATTAAAAAGAGCAGCTTCATTCTGCGGGTGTGTTCAGAAAGAAATAAATCAACTCCGTGCTGCTGAGTAGAAATAAGACCCGGGTATATCTTTATTTAAGATATGTAGGATGCCAAGTCAGAGAAATGTGGAGGAGAAATACATATTGTTTTTGAAACAGAAACATGAATATGGTTGCAATTTTAATGTTTCTTGCTGGAAAAAGGTCATCTTTGGCGAGGTCGGGGTTTTCTTAAGGTCACTTCACATAGAGATCTCTGCCTTCCTTTGACATTTCATCTTGCAGAGACCTGACTCTTCTGACACATGGTATGGGTGCTTAGCACACCCCATGGCTATTTCTATCAACATCTGTGACTCTTACACGGAGTGGAATATGCACTGATTGGAGACAAAGATCCACAGTCTCTTTGAAACTGGATATTGAATTGAGAGAATGGAGAAAAAGTTTTTATTATCATTTAAAGGGACAGTGATCATATTTCTAAAATAAAAGTACAGCTCCAAATCCCTGGGTGGGGGCGGGATAGGAACAGGATATAAATACAGGAAGTATGATGTTTGCTGTTGCCCTCCACCATGAAAAGTATACTTTAAAAGAAGATGAATTTAATTCATTTCAAAATACGAACAGGTCACCTCTTCTTTTAGGAAAGGCAGCCCAGATTTATAAGTTCCTAATAATGTTTTTAATTAAATTGTCTGAAGTTACTTACTAGCCAAAGAGATTATAAGCCTATGACCACAGTTAAGTCCCTTCTATGATCAGAGCCTCAGTTCTGTGTCTTGTGGAGCTTACAAGGGTCATATCTAATCCTATGTCATATGTCTCCAGGTGCATTATAAAATAGTCTGAAATGGAAGGAATCATTATTATTATTACCTTTCATAACTGATGATTATGACATTGATTTTAATAGCTGGGTATAATATAACTAGGTTTCCTATGAGGAACTTAATCTAAGGAAAATGCAAAGGAAGGAAATGTCGTTAAAAAGTGAATACAAAACAAGACGGGGTTGCTAGGGAGTTGATACTGCATATATCAAATTAAAGCTGAGCATTTTTCCTTATCTTTTTCCAATATTGTGTTTTTAGACTTGGTAAATAATTGAATCAGAGTAAAAATGGTTACATTTTTACTTACATCATGGTTCAGTGTCCTTTGCTGTCTGAACATTTCACTAAGCAAATCATCCAATCCCACCTACTGGAATTGGGGGTTTGGATCCCTCCTGTGTGATAACAGTAGCCTCAGAGAAGAAAATCTTACCAAGAAGCAGGAAAAGTTGTAATACATGGGTTCAGGATGGTGGCGTGTCTCATTCAGAACCCACTCCCATCCCACCCTCACTGTACCCCTCCTCAGATGTGGGATCTGCGTGATTCTCGCAGTATTGACTGTTCTGCCCAATATTTCAGCAGGAGGGAAAGGTGTGTGGCAACCCTCCAGGCTGTGGGGGACCCAGGTGTTCCCTTTCTGGAAAGTATCCAGGTGCCCGCCCCCAGGGCTCAAAAGAGATGAATATCCAGGTGTAACTGCAACTTCTGTTTCTTGTTGTTGCTTCCCAACCTGCGTCCTCCTGCCTACACCTGAATGGTCTCGGGCAAGTGCCATGAACATACTTTCATGTTCTGCCATGTGCAGAGGCCAGAGGCCACCAGGGAAGGCTATAAAGTGTTTTGTTCATTCATTTAGGCTAATTAGGAAAATAGAGCGTGAAAGTTCTTCTCCTGTATCTCCCTTGGAGGACCTCCCAAAACAGTTCTCTAAAGACAGAACTTTCCTGCCTCATAAGCCAGAATGTTCTTCCTTTCAGTAGAAAGAAAGCAAAATGCCATGCAAATAGCTCTGTACACATTGTGCAGAGACCATGTTCCAGCTCTCTCCCTGTCTCATTTCATTTGTTCACTCACTCCCTAGGGTCTCTGTCTTTGGGGAGCTCATTATCTAATGGGGGACATTCATCAATAACTTGAAGTTAGACGGACAGTGGTGTTGAGTGCTACAAAGAAGGGCATAGTAGGAGAAGCAGGTGTGAAAAGGGGATCAGGCTTGGAGCCTTAGGGAGAGATTCCTGGAGAAAGCAAAGAGTGTACCAGCATCTGTAGAATGGTGAGGAACAATCCGGCCATGGGGAAGGAAAGGGCAGAGCCTATCTCAAGCCTGGAAGGAGCACTGACGGTGCTCGTGGAGAACGGAAAGAAAGAGTGCAGCACTTTTAAAACGTGGTCCCCTAATCATCTGATATTCTTACATCAAGGGATGGGGTTTATGTCCTTTGAAAATGGGTAGACTTTTGTGACTACATAGGGGAAGAGAATGTGACAGAAATGATGCTTTGTGACTTCCAAGGCTAGACCATGCAAGGCCATTCAGTTTCTGGCCCGGGCCCTGACTCCAGGCTCACAATGAAGATGTCATGTTGGAAGGGGATCCTCCAGTCCCAGCTCTTCTGAGACCCAACCCCTGGTCTCTGACATCCTCACTGAATTTCCCACCTGTAGAATTTCTTATCTAGTTGGCTCTTCTAAGTGTGGAATCCTTTATTTCACAGCAATGGAAAACAGGAAAAAGTAGTATGGGTAGAGTACAGCCAATTAGGCCAAGGATGCTGTGAAATGAGATGGGGAGTTAATCTGCTCCAGAATGTGCCTGGCCTTAGGACCATTTGGAGGACTTTGGTCACTATTCCTAGAGCTATCGAATTTATTGGGAGGTTTTAATCTGGGAGAAACAAAACCAGATTTGTTTTTTGTAAGATTATAGGAGCTTCAGTGATGGTTTGAAAAAGGGACTGTTTTGGGTTTGGAATCAGAGATCACTGAAGTGTCTAGGTAAGAGATGATGGCATCATGAACAAGCAAGGTGGTGGTGGACATTAGTTGAAGTGAAAAGAGTAGAAACATCTTCAGAGGATAAAATTACCTTGTGTCAGTCATGGCTTGACCAGGAGGATGAGTCTCTGGGAGGGGTCCCTTTGACTCCTAACGGGCCAAGTCGTGTTGCTTATTGATGGTGATGCTACTTATTAAGATGGGGCAGGGAAAAGATCAAGAATTTGGTCTTGGACTTCCCTGGCGGTCCAGTGGTTAAGACTCTGTTCTTCCACTGCAGGGGGCATGAGTTTGATTCCTGGTCAGGGAACTGAGATTGTGCACACTGCACAGTGCAGCCAAAAAAGAGAGAAGAATTTGGTCTCAAACATTTTTAGTTTAATAAAGCTTTTAGCATTCAGAGTGGAGGTGATGAGTAGGTGGCTAGATATATGTGTTTACAACACGAGGAAGAAGCTTGGCTTACCTATCAGGTTAGGAGTCGCCAGCCTAGAAATGACTGCCAGAGCAGAGATTTAGTTGATTTGGTCCAGGAGGGAAGTACTGGAGTTCCAGATGAAGGAACTCCAACATGCAATGACAGTAGTGGCAGAGAAGAAGGAACTCATCTGTGGAGGAGGGCAAGTGTAGATCCTGTGTTCCAGAAGCTTGGGAAAGACCATGAAGAGGACTGAACACCCCATGACCTGAGGGTGTGAAGGACAGACGTGAATAGGGGGCAGATGATTATGAGGGAAACATGATTGCTAGGGACTGCAGCGGGGAGAGTCTCTTTCATGAAGATGTCTGTGAAAAGGAGTGAGATAGGCATTGATTAAAAGGAGGTTGAGGGCAATAAAGTATTTCTGTTCTCTAAAAATGGGAAGATCATGATTGAATGATTGAGTATGGATGTGAAGAATTTAGCGAAATGTACTAGAGAGAGACAAGGAATAATTAACATTTTAAGATTTCTGAGAACAGGGAAGCCTGTCTCAGAACAAAGGGATGGAAATGACCTCCCATGGAAGAGGGTGTCTCCTTCAAGTTACCAGAATAGAAGGACAGGATGTAGGTAAGTTGAAGATTCAGTATTCATGTGAAATTCAGGGAGTTCTCATACTATTCTTCCAATTTTCTTTGAGAAGTAAGAGGTTTTGTCCTCTTCTGTGTATTGCAGAGAGAAGTAGTAAGAGTTTGAAATATCTACTATGAAAACAGGACCTTGATGGGCTCATGAAACACAGGAGGGCTGCCTGGCACTGGTGAGTCTGCTTTTGAAGTTGATCATCAATGCATTCTGCCTTGCTGAACAAGCTCCAGTATCACTTGCTTCTTGAGTGAAGATAATGGATCACTGAGTTCGTCTGGGGTTTGGGTTTCACTCAGATGGTTGTGAAAGATGGAAGGTAAGAGATTTCAGAGTATTGGCAAAAATATTACTGAAATACTCTAGGCTGTGCAAGGAGGAAAGTGAAGACATGAGAAGGCTGATACATTAAGAGAAACCCAGGAGATTAATTGATTGGAGACTTCTAGCATCCTCTTCCATGTGATCCTGGGAATGTTGCTCAAAGACACCAGCATTTACTGAGAATCTATTATCTATGCAGCCCCTATACGCGATTTAGAAATGTGAATCAGTACAGCATATTGGTTATGAGCTCAGGATCCTGTATCACACTGACCAGGGCTGAATCTCAGCTCCTCCACCTAATAGATGTGTGAGCTTTGGCACATCACTCAGTCTCACAAGAGGACCACTCTCCTCACCTGTAAGATGGAGAGGATGGTCATTGTAGAACCTACCTCACAAACATGCTGCAGTTGAGTTAATATGCACAAAACATTTTGATAAATGCAGGCTCCTGTAAACAATGCATAGCAGGTAACATTGCCTCAAATACTCATCAAAAACCTCGAAGCAGTTGTTATCACCTCTCATACATACTTGAGGACATGGAGGTACTGAGAAGTTAAGTAGTTTTCTCAGAATCCCAGGTAACTAAGGTCTAAGATCAGCTTAACCATAATAATACTTCAATCTTACACCTTGTTAATGTTTTTGACATCCATTGCCTTATCTAGTGAATGGACCAGTTGGGACACCTTCCACTGTTCCAAGATATCTTCTGGAAAGTTCCTTAGACTGTTCCTTTACCTGCACCCTGGGGGTTATAATACTTGCTCTGTCTACCTCACTAGTGGATTATACATATGAAACGGGATAAGATAAAAGCATTTGTCAACTGTAGAGCAGTTTCTCTTCTCTGACTTTCTCCTTTCCTCCTTTCTGTTTCTCGTATCTCCCCATCTTCTAGGGTACCTTGGACCACAGTGCTCATCAGTCCATGGGTGATTCTGCTTTGCTCCAGTAGTGCATGAGAGGGCTCAGAACAAAATTGTGGATTTCAACAAAATGGATCTGTCGGCAGCACCCTTGGTCCCTTAAACAAGTCCTCAAACATAGATAGTGGATATTTTACCTCTTTTTTATCAAGACAAAGCCAACTAAGGAGGTGGAAATACAAAATCTTAGAGGAAACTCTTTATCATGACCATGTGGATGGGACCCAGTCTTGGCCATATAGCCAAACTGTATACTCTACCTAGCATGACAGTGGTCTATCTCTTGTGGACTCCGGAGCCAATGTAGATTGGTTTACTAAGAAGATGGAGAAAGGAACAATGCAGGGTAGGCCTAGAAGCTTAAGTATGTCCCAAGGATGGCTTTACCACTTCTTCCTTCTTCAGGTTCATGCTGTACTCGCTGTCAGAAGAAAGAACCCCTTATCTATCATATCTCTGCTCTGTGACGCCTTCCCTCCATCCTCCAACAGAGCTGGACCCTTGCCAGTTGGGAAGGGGATCCCATCTGGTGCCCTGTTACACTTGGTGATCCTCTGCCTGGCACAGAGCTGACCTGTCTTTGGGATACTTTATTGAACTCATGACTTAACCTGCTCCCGGGGGCTCCCAGTCACCACAGAAAAGTACCGAACCCTCCAGCATGACTTTTTCCATAGAAGGAAGACAATAAACAATACTTAAATGGGGAAAATAAAAAGGAGCATCAGAAGAAAATTATTTTAAAATATATGAAGAAATAAGCGTGTAAATGAGATACAAGTGGTTGGCTCTGAGGAGTTGGATTTGGAAATGCACAGGATTGGGGACAAGCATTATACACTATTTGACTCAAATTATGTACATAGATTACTTTGGTAAGCGTGAAAAATAAAAATAACATTTTCTGAATCTTTAGATTCTATCTGTCGGGGAGTGGGGAGAAGGTAATGACTTTTGCTAACCATTACTCTTAAGAAAAGCTGAAAAGTAATTTGTCCATTAATACTTCAGTGCAGTCTGTGTTTATCAGTTATTACTTATCTTTTTTATTTCATCAGAAATATTTTATAGTTGAAATATTTTATAATTGAATTGAATATTTTCAATATTCTATTCAAATAATTGAATATTTTATAATTGAAAAGAGAATAGGTACGAGAGAGATGACAATCTAATATACGTGGTAAAAGAATGCTTAGAAAGTCATTAGATAGCTAAGGTTCAAGAGCAACTTAATTGTAATATCATTTAAAGTTTGCATGTTGCTTAAAGTTGTTTAACATTTATTACTTTATCTTAAGTTTGCAGGGGATCCGAGCTTACTATCTCCGTTTTAGCTCTAAAGATGCTGAGGCTACACAAAGTGGTTTGCCCATGATTCATTAGTCACAAAGAGGTGGGGAGTCCCAACTATCCCTTTTCCCTCCTTTTGCTGTGTTCTGACCAGGAAACTAGATAATCTGGGTTATGCTGCAGTAACAAACAGCCCCCATATCTCAGTGAATTAAAGCAGCAAAATGTCATCCTGTGCCACTGGGAATCCTTCCTGTGGTAATGTTGCCGTCACTACAAATCTGGATGGACCAAGGAGCTTAACTAACTGGGCCATTGCCAGGCATCATAGAAAGAAAAAGCTCTGAAGCATCTGCCTGGATAATCATACACTCCAGCCTGGAAGTGTTGCCCGAAACTTCTGTCCGAACTCATTGGTCAAGAGAAATTGTGGGACTTCCATTTATTCTATGCATCCATTAACATATTTTGATTATAGTTATTTTTAAAGCTTGGAAGGGAAGGATGTGATATTTGTAGAAAAGGTCTAATGACTACCTTGTCTCCATGCACCAAAACCACTCTTCCTTAACCACAAGTCTGGTTTTCATCACAGCTAGTTATGACAAACTTTCACCCTAACTTTCTTCTCATAGCCTGTGCCTCATTGATCCTCAACTGGTAACAAACACTGGGGCAGCAGCAGGAGACGGGCTGAGGAAGGTGATGAGAAATAACTCAAGTAAAATGTGTTCCAGAGCACCATCGACCCAGTTATATTTTGATCACTGCATGCTGCACTGAGGTGTGAAAAAAGAGAGCCTTCCTCCTGTGATCTCTAACCCAACGCCTATAACCAGCAGAGCAATTAGTGCCATGATAAATAACAACAATAATGATGA
Source organism: Mesoplodon bidens (assembly GCF_964165515.1). NCBI lineage: Eukaryota > Metazoa > Chordata > Mammalia > Artiodactyla > Ziphiidae > Mesoplodon > Mesoplodon bidens. Next base: position 172,284,996 of record NC_138178.1, read on the forward strand.
TAAGTTTGAAGTGGCATTGTATTTGTTTCTTCCTCCCCCAAAGATAATGTCTGGAAAGAGGGAGAAACTTCTTTCCTGTAAAAGAAAAACCAGAGGAGGCGAGGTGAGGATGGTCAGGGCTGGAAAACAGAAGCGTGAAGACAGATAGTCAAGAGATTCGTTTATCATTTGATTGAAGATGAGGCTCTGGAGGTCTGGAGTGGTTACACTGCTTCCTCATAGCCGTAATGAAAGAGACAGAGAAATACATATCCATTACTAAGAACGGCAGCCAGAATACTTTAATGAAGAAAAGGTGATCACCTGAGAAGAATAATTGTATCTTATGTATTGATATGTTTTTCTACTAAAATCCTCTAGATTTTGATTAACTAGGAAGGCACAGAGTAAGCAGAACCATATATAAAATCAGCCTGCTCTTGGGAACTTCATTAACAGATCTGTAATTCTTGGGAAACGAAACAGTAAAATCTGGTATTGTTGAGGAGAGGGGTTCCAAGTCAGGGCAGGTCACGGTGAGTCTATCTCCCCTTCTTTACATCTCAGACGAACAGATGCTTTTGAAACATAAGTGAGACAGTGCATGACAGCCACTGACGCGGCAAAACACTAAATTGGTGCCCCTTTTTTGGTCTCCTAAAGTAATGAGGTATGAATCACACATTTAAGAGAAAACACTACCCTATGCTGCCTTTATTCAGGACAAGCCCTTATCAATAAATTGAAACTCAAATGAGATGAAAAGTATAGTTTTCTTGTCCCTAGAGGAATGAGGCTTCTCTCTTCTGGGTATCTGTATTAGTTTCCTAGGGCTGCCATAACAAATGACCACAAACTGGGTGGCTTATAATAATACATTTGTTCTCTAAAAGTTTTGGAGACCAGAAGCCCAAAACCAAGACTGAAGCAGGCCCACACTCCCTCTGAAGGCCCTAGGGTAGATGCTTCCTTGTCTCTTCCAGATCCTGGTTTTTTGAGGCATTCCTTGGCTTCTGACAACATCACTCCAATCTTTGCTTCAGTTTTCAGGTGGACTTGTCCCTGTGTCTGTGTATCTTAAATATCGCTCTGTCTTTCTCTTATAAGGAGAGCCATTATTGGATTTAGGACCTACCCTAAATCCAGGATAATCTCATCTCAATATTCTTAACTTAATTACATTTCCAAAGACCCTATTTCTAAATAGGATTACATTCACAAGTGCCAGGTGGATATATTTTTTTTTGGGGGGGGCACGGGGGGGAATTCCACAACTCAACCCACCATATACCCAATTAGAAGCTATCAGGCAGCATAAATGGCTCATCTAGGAAGGAAGCAGATAGGATATTTAGCAAAGGGAAACTCCATTGAGTCTTTCCCAAGTGTGCAATTAGGGTGACTCAGATTTGTGAAATCTTCTCAATCCATTTTTTTTTAATAACGAATTTAATCAGTTATACATATACATATGTTTCCATATCCCCTCCCTTTTGCGTCTCCCTCCCACCCTCCCTATCCCACCCCTCCTGGCAAGAGAGTTCTGCGGCTCCTGGAACTTAGGAGAAAATGATTCCTCATCATTAACTACACTTCTTCTGTTTATTCATTCAAAATGAATAAACCTCAACACCCACTTGCTCTGTTTATTCATTCAGAAATTTCTCCTGAAAACCTATGATGTACCAGGCCCTGGGCTAAGCACTGGGTTGCCTTGGAGCTTCTACTTGTCCTAGAGCCATGCATGGGATGAGGTAGAGATCACTTTCTCCCCAGTTAAAAGCCCTCCTTTGGAGAAATGCCTTTCACAGCCTTCTAGGGAAGAGTGAATCCAAGTAGCACCGAATGTTATCTCCCCGGCTTTAGCTGCTTAGATTAGGGAGGGAGACCTGACCCAAGATCAGCCAATCAGATTGTTTCTTCTGGAGACCCAGAGACTGAGCCACAAGTACTTGGGGGATGAAGCCACTGTTTGTTTGTTTGTTTGTTGTTTAGTGGTCTTACTAAGCATGTGCCCAGAGAAAACTTGCAGAGAGGACAATATAGCTGTTCAAACGGGTGAGATCCTATATGTCTCCAAGAGAAGATAATTCCCTGATATGCCTCAGGTTTCTGCCCTCTGCAGCCAGCTGAGGTCTAGCTATGGCAGCAGTGAGGGGAGGAAAGACAGATCCTGAGATACTCACACCTCACGCTGATGAGTGAGGTCAATAAGATACAAACAAGGTGTGATGGGGTCCAGATGCATGTGGTTAGCTGGCTCTGTCAGCAAAGAGGGTCACCAAATTGGTGATACCCATTTGATAAGTCGGAGTTCTTCTGGTTGAATTTTATTAATTAATATGTTAATGAATTAGTTCTCTACCCTGACTACACGTTAGACTTACTTGGGCAATGCCTGGGCCCACTTCAAACCACTTGATCAGAACTTGTCAATTCTGTATGTGTGTTTTTAAAAAATCCCCCCAGGTGATTCTGATGCACAGGGAAGTCTAGGAATCACTGAAATGAGTTATGTAACAAAAGAACATCCTTCTAGAGTCTGTCCTCTATTCTCTTGGGACTTGCCACAGCATTATCATCCCAAAGCTCACCAGTGTGTCACTCACTGCATTCACAGTCCTCCAAGTACCCCACTCTTTGTGAGGCATGCAGCAGGTGCTGAAGAAATACCTTTAGCTTCTGTGAATCACAAAGAGACGTAGGCTCCCGAGACCCATAGTACTGCATCATTTCTTTTCATTAACAGCTCCGTCTTTTCACTGATGATATCACTAATTCCGAAAAAAAGTATCTTTCGATTTATGTTTGCATCCTCTTTTCTTCTGCCACTGCCCTGGTACAGGTCTCTTACATGACGTTTTTCTTATGGGTCTCCCTGAATCCAGTAAGTCATTTCATCATCCTTGTCATCATTAATCATCCATACATCCGTACCCACACCCACAAACACGCATACACTCCATTACTTATCCGTCCATCTGTTCATCCGTCCATCCATCCATCCATGCATCTATAAATCTATCAGTACATACACACACACACACATACATTTCTCCATCCAAATACTCATCCATCCATCCACCTATCCATCCATGCAGTCACACATTCAGTTATCCATGCATGCATCCATCTATATAACCATCCAGACACACATGCGTACATATATACATACATCCACACATACATCTGCTCACCTTTCACGTCGCAGGGTGAGGGTTCGATTTCGGGTTACAAATAAGTAGAATAAGGTGAGATTTATAGTTAGAGGTAGAAAGATGAGGTGAGGCTTAAAGTTCCAGTGGGCAGGGTGAGCCTAGGTGTAGGCTTATGGATAGATTGGATAAGGTTAAGTTTAGGGTTAACGATGGGGAGTAAGGTTAGGTTTAAGATGCAGAATGAGTGAAGTGAGGCTCCAGAGTAGGGTTTGATGCAGAGAGGGAAGGTTAGGTTTAGGGAGCACATAGACGTCTCCATGAGAGTTGTTACGTATTCTGACTCTTGAACAGTCAGTACAAGTTTGTCCACCTACAAGTAGATTCAGAATTGCTCCCTGGGGCTTCCCTGGTGGCACAGTGGTTGAGAGTCCGCCTGCCGATGTAGGGGACACGGGTTCGTGCCCCGGTCCGGGAAGATCCCACATGCCGCGGAGCGGCTGGGCCCGTGAGCCATGGCCGCTGAGCCTGCGCGTCCGGAGCCTGTGCTCCGCAATGGGAGAGGCCACAGCAGTGAGAGGCCCGCGTACCGAAAAAAAAAAAAAAAAAAAAAAAAAAAAGAATTGCTCCCTGCAGAGGGAACAGCATGATCGTCTAATTGAGGAGTTGAAGCAGAAAGATCCACGTAGGGAACTTCCCAGGGGACCCCGTGCAGGCCGAGGGTGTTAGGAGGTAAGGAGAGACGGGATGCTGAGGGTCAGGAAGAAAATACTCGCAACTTCAATAAAGTGTTCAAAGTATCCTGGAGATTACGAACAGTGTGGGAGGATTTTAGGCAGGGGATGGCATCCAACACATACTTCACACTGTGAAGAACTCACTTTCTTTCTTCCCATTTACTATGGTTTGGTCCTCAGATGCCCCTAGAAAGATCTGCCAGCGCAAAATTAGGGAATTTCAGAAACCACTTTCCCAGGAAATAAGGGGCTCTGAAGGGACGGGTGGTCAGTGCAGAGAAGCTCAGCCCAGTCATCCCTCCTGCTGTACCTCTGGCTCCTGTTTTCCCCCCATTAACTCATAAGGATTTTAGCAAGATTTCCTGCTAAACCATAAACTCTTGGCATGTGTCCTTCTTCCTTCACTTCCCTCCTCCTTTCATTCCTTCCCTCACCTGTTAAGAAAGGACCAGGATATCCTTCCTGGTTGTTTATTGGAGAGGAACACTGAGAAAACGAGCAGCCAGCATGCTACAGAGCTGCAGGCAGCATGTGCAAAAGCCCAGGGGCACATGAGTCTGGATCTTTGAGATATAAAATGAAACACTTTCTTCTTTTTTTTTTTTTTTTTTTTTCTTTTTGCGGTATGCGGGCCTCTCACTGTTGTGGCCTCTCCCGTTGCGGAGCACAGGCTCCGGACGCGCAGGCCCAGCGGCCATGGCTCACGGGCCCAGCCGCTCCGCGGCATATGGGATCCTCCCAGACCGGGGCACGAACCCGTATCCCCTGCATCGGCAGGCGGACTCTCAACCACTGCGCCACCAGGGAGGCCCGAAACACTTTCTTCTTAAAAGCAGGTGCAGACTGAGCAGGAAGAAATGAAGTGGTGGAGGTCATGAAAGGCCTACTAGTCCATTGGAGTTAAACTTTATTCTCAGGAGGAAGAAGGTAGACGACAATAATATATTTTAAATTTAGAAGGGAGATATTAAATTTGCATGTTGAAGTCTTTAGCCATAGCTACAAAAGTTACTGAAGATAGGAAAAGGGTGTGTGTATGTGTATACATGCATATATATGTATATAGAAGATCAATGATAGACACAGATACATAGGAACATAGATAGAGTAAATCTTGTGGTGTATCAAATCTTCCAAAGAAAACAAAGAACTAGAAGCCAAAAAAAAAAAAAAAAGATTGGCATATGGGCATATGTAAAAGTATAAATATTTTATTTATCAGAAGACGCTATATAAAAAGTTAAAAAACAACTGATTGAGAGAACATATTTCCCACAAATTACAAAAATATTAATATTATTTTTCTAAAACAATTTAATAGAAAAATTAGCAAATTAATAGAAGAATGAGATATCAATTCACAAGAGAAATACCGTCAGCCACTATTACTCAGGGAAATGCAAATCAAAGCAATAATACAGTATTGCAACCACCGTAACATTTTTCTTAAAAATAAAATGGACAATAATCCTAAACTGAGGAGAGCCTGCACTTTCCCTCAAAGCTGCTCAGAGCATTTTTTAAAAATTGGTATGGTCTTTTTGGGTTGAAATTGGTCATTTAACTTTCAAACATTTTAAAGTTGCACACTGTTTATCCAATGCTATGCACACACCAGTATGTGTTTATTGCACCATTACTTGTAATAGCAAAAACAGCAAAAAAACTAATCCTGAAATCTATCAATACATGAAAAAAAAAAAGTATCCTAAATCCCCAAACTCTGGAATATCAAAGCCCCTTTGAAAATAAGTTATGGCAAAGAAAAAGAAAAAAAAAGAAAGTTATGGGTATGGCAGCCACATGAACTGATTTGAAATCATCTCACTGCTAGGTGAAAAGAAAAGGTCACAGAAATAGATGAATGCTCCCATTCACATAAACACACAAATGGAAAATGGAGTGTACACAAATATATCTCAATGAATAGAAGATGGTCTGGAATTTTAGAGGGTTGTTTGAGGGTGTTGTATTTGTCTGGGGGCGAGGGGAAACTCTTTTAATTTGCTCTATACTAGTTAAGCATTTTACAGTGAGAATATATCTATTATTTATCTGTGTGATTTGAAAGAAAAACAAACAAAAAACATGGCTTCAGAAATAGATCCTTCTATCCTGTGTAAAGTGGAGATACCACTATCAATCTCACAGGACTGCGGGTGGGATTAAATAAGATCATGCATATAAATTCTCCAGCCTATAATAAAAGACCCAGGAACTTTTTCTTTCCTCCCTTATCTGATTTATCTCTTTGATGCCCCCATCCTTGATCTGAGTTGGGATTTTCTATCATTTCAATATCTTTCCAAGACTTGCCTTCCCATCTTTAAAGCAATCTTCCAAATTGCACTCATTCAGTCCATAAGGTTTTGCTCAATTAAGTAGATCAGGACCTAGGACCACAGAGTCTCTACAGAGCAAGTGAGTAGCAAAGCTGGGAAGGGATTCTAGATCACTTGACTCCAAAGCCTAGCCTCATTTCGCTGTACCAACCTAGATTTTATGGCAAAGTCAGACATGACAATTGTATAGCTCAAAGCAGATAGCTATCGGAGAGAGAATGTGGAGAGGTAATATATTGAAAGAAATTTGAACAGTTCTCATGATAGGCAGACCCTAACCATTATTTAAACCAGAAAAATAATTAATGAAACTATTTATACATAAAAAAAGAAATAGATTCTTCTGGCAGCAGTACCCAAGATGGATTGGAGGGATAGGAGAGAAGAGGCAAGCAGAGTAGAACCCTGAGGGAATCCAGCCAGAGTTGGAAGGTGTGCAGGGAATGCCTTCAGAGTTTGGAGAATGGAAGCTGAAGTCAGGAGATGCTGAGAAGGCAGAATTCAGATGACGGGGCAAGGAACTTGTCAACAAAGATGCTCAGAGAAGTGGCAGGGTGGGGCAGTGCTATTAACAATAACAGTAACAGAGAATGTGGAAAAGCGACTGAATTCTGAGCAAACATGTTTATTATTTTAGGCAGGGGTTATACTTAGGAAATGTTAAACGACAACTGAGATCAAGGCTGGAGGAGATAAATGAGCAGGTGGACCATTTTGTTTGGGTCCTAACTTAGCTGCAAAGCAGTATACTTAAATTGTCATGTGTCAAAACTGAAATGGACAAAAATCAGCTCATCTCCTGACCCACGGACCCTGAACTTCTTTCCACAGCTGCTCAAAGACATCAGGGCAACTCTTGACAGATGGGTAGTGCTCTCAGAAGCCAAAAGGAAACCTTATATTTATCTGTGATGAGGCTGCCCTCACTAACTAAAAAGTCCTTTTCTTTGTTTTTGCCTGGTATTATCTCACTTCTATTCCTTGCCCCATGAGCTTAAAAGCTCTTAATGATTAGTACAATGGGACCACCAACAAACAGCCAAGCATTTGTGGAAAACAGCAGTCTACAAGGAACAAGCTTCATCCTGAACATCTGCGGGGTCAGATAATAGCATGAACCTCAAATCTGGGGAAACTGGACATTCCCTTTGCTCTGTCCCAGGCTGGCCAGGAAGCTTTAGGGGGCCTCAGTTTTCTCATTTGTAAAATGGCTTATTTTAAGTTCATTTCTGCTTCTGCATGACAATATATGATCAACCTCAATCTTGCCCTCACCCAATGCCCACCCCCGTTTTAGTGTATAATTTTTTTTTCCCCTGAAAGGATAGTTGATTGATGGTAGAAGAGAGGATATTGGAAAGAAAAATAAATTGAATTTATGCAAGTGGGGAGGGAATTGCCTCATTAACAGAATAATTGAGCTGTTAGTTCATTTTACTTGTTATCCTCAGAAAAGGGCAAAAATCTTCTAAGCAATGACTCCTCTTCTTCCAAATGATTAAAAGAACAACAAAAAGGTTTGTAGCTTGGATGTATCTAGTAATTATGTGCCTAACACTTTCTTTTCCTTTTTGAATATCATATGAGGCAGATGTATTTTTAAAATCCTGGCAATTTACACAACACTGTGAAAGCATCAGTTCTTCGTAATCAGAAATTTTCTGCACTTTCCCCAACCTTATTAGCAGTAATTCCCGCTAATTGATAATTATTACAATTTCTTAGTCAAATCTAGTTGTTGGTGTAACACTTCCTGCTTTGCTAAGATCAATATGTTTAACTATCACTGTAAATAATGCATAAAATTAATAAGAAAACTATGCTTGATCAATAGAATGCAAACTTCATCTATTTTCATATCAGCTTCTTTATTTTTTTTTTTTGATACAGACTAGTAATAATAAGTAGTTCCTAAGCCCAAATAATGAAACTCATCATTTGTAAATGATGGACTTTGACTAAAGCCCACTGACACACTATGCTAACCCTGGGTTAAGTCCCAGTGGAGAATAAATCTGATCCCTTCTTCAAATCAATCGCAATCAATCTTAATTGATTTATATACAAGAATTGTTCTTTACCTACGTGAACTAGACTGGACTCAGCCCTGTGTGATCACTCGTGGGTTTGCGAAGGCTAATTTCCTGGAAATTCATGTCTTTATGGCAGTAAAGGGTGAGGCCAGCAGGGGTTTTAGCCCAAAATGACTCCTAATAAAGGAACATTGGCAAATGGCCTTGGAAGAGCTTCAGAGAAGGTAGCATAACCATCACGTTATTCTGGCAAATGTCCCCCACCCCAAACCTACCTCCTCCCTACATTCTTCATTAAATCAGAAACACTTGGCTTTCTGAAAGACAGAGACTGTGACTTTTTAAAATTTTTTTATTGAAATATAGTTGATTTACAATGTTGTGTTTATTTCAGGTATACAGCAAACTGATTCAGATATATATATACTACACATGGAATATATACATATTCTATATATATATAATATATTTTTTCTCTCTCTATATATATATTTTAGATTCTTTTCCATTATAGGTTACTACAAGATATCGAGTATAGTTCCCTGTGCTGTACAGTAGGTCCTTGTTGGTTTTCTATTTTATATATAATAGTGTGTATATGTTAATCACAAGCTCCTAATTTATCCTTCCCCCCCTTTCACCTTTGATAACCATAAGTTTTGTTTTCTATGTCTGTGAGTCTATTTATGTTTTGTAAATAAGTTCATTTGCATTAATTTTTTGGATTCCACATATAAACGATATCGTATGATATTTGTCTTTGTGTGACTTTTAAAAAATATGATTCAGGAACCTGAAAATACAGAGGGAGATCATGGATGAAGGGAAGTACTTATAGAGCCAGGGCTTTCTCCTAATCTTGCAACTGGGATAATCCCTGAGAACACTTCTCATGGCAGCAGGAAATGAACTCCAGGCTCTGCATACTCTCCTTGTTAGAAATGATGCTCACTGGATGCTGTAGTGGAAAGAGCAGGGAACTGGCATGTAGGCTCCTGCCTTTCTAAACCTTTGCACCTTAGCTGTGTGACTGCACATACCTTGTTCTTTATGGACCTCAGTCATATCATCTGTAAAATGAAGAAGTTCACAGCATAGGAAACCTCTTAACCTCTTTCTACTCTTTTATTCCAAGTTAAATTGATATCATTTGACCTCAACATTGGGGTTTTTTTGCTCAGTATTTTTTTTTAATTTTTTTGAGAATGAAAACAGTTAATGTCAAAAGATTGATTTTGTACACAGCAAAAGAAAAAAATAAGT